>NW_028288546.1:2736671-3054729 GCF_059628265.1 Tinamus guttatus
ATTTTCTTTGGAAGGCATGGGAGGGGAAAAGGAAGCTCTTTGATATTTTATATCATCAGTGAGTGAGTGATCTTCAGGAACCCAGTATCAAAGTAATGCTTCTAACAAGGGCTAGGAAGAAAAGATGTATTTTATGCAAATTTAATCAAATGCTAGTTTAGCGATAGGAACCTTGGGGACATGACTGATGACTTATCTCAGCAAAGACGGTGTAAATTGGCTGTTTTTTTAGCACTATGTGCATCAGCAATTTTTTAGTGGAAGAAGAATCCTGCATGTTGTGTAGAGAGGCTGAGCTATCAATAAACTCTCTGTGGAAATGCACCTTTAGCACGCTTAAAAATAACTAGGAAGTCTGGCAGCTGGATTATGTCTGCATAGGTACAGACTATAATTGTAGTCAATTTTCATACATTTTAAGCATTCACAGATACAATTATATTTACTTCCTAACTGAGTGCAGGTCAGCAGATCTCAGGAACAGGGAACGGTGCAAGTTTGTTTGCTGTAGCTGAGATTCTGCTCCCCACGCCAGTGCATTTCTAGGTAGCTAGAGCACAAAGCATGCACTGACAAGGAAATGTGTTTAGCCCACACTATGAGACAGCAGGACGTACAGATAACAGTGAAGCTGATACGCGTAATGTTAATTACTCGTGCAAGCGATTGCAAAATCAAGACTTCAATAAATTTTGTTTCTGGATAAGCAAACCCACTGTATAAGCACAGGTCTGCCTTTCTAAAGCCTTTATAAATAAACTTCCCAGTGAGATTTCATGATAAATAAAATAGCATCTTTAAGTATTTTTAATGGAAAAAAAAAGAAGTACTTGCAAATTCATGTGATTTAAGGTCACCATTCCACCGGGAAAGCACCACTTACTCACTGCTCTGCTGAGTCTTCATCATTTGCTCCTCAATATATCTCGTGGCTGGGAGCTAAAAAAAATTCCCCAGAAAACAAAAGAAGGGAAGCTCAGGAAAAAAAAAAAAAAAAAAGGTGCTGTGGCCACAGTAAAAAGCCCGTGTACAGTATTTTGTTTTGCACTTCAAAGTAGATAGACAGAACACATATTTTTTATTATTAACTTTGCATTAGTGAAAAACAAATCCAGAACCCCAAAATATATTTCTTTCCAAGTTTCTTTCTTTTGGTGGAGGTGAGTAAACTGAAGCAAGGTTACTTGCAGCAGTGTTACAATGACCTCTTGTGGTAAAATATCATAAGTTTATTTTCATGGATTCTCAGAAACTGAATGTCAAGAGCTAAACTCTCCTTGTCAAGCTCAACGACTTTCTGTTGCCAATCCTGCTGAACCTGAATTCGCTTCATGAGCATGCTATCAGTATTGGTTTAGCTGTTGCTAAATATTCTTTTAAAAATATCTCAACCTTTGCTCTCCACAAAGTCAATAAGTGAAAGTACCATTGCATGAGAATTAAAGGCGATTCACAGCTTTATAAAAATATGGAAAGTTCAGTAATATAGAGAGTTATGTGCCAGCAATTGTTTTATGAGAACCATCAGCCGCAAAATGTTAAAGAAATCAAATCAAATTAAGTATAAGAAATTACAGTAAATACTGCAGTTGAATCCTTTTCATTGAAGAATTTGTGCAAAGTTAGTCCATTAGCTAAATTTTTATATGCTTCTGTTGCAAGTCACTGCTGAACCTCTTGCCTTTCATAAATATTCCTTCTAATAAAAATCAGAGAGCTGAGCACTTCCTGCTTTGGTTGAATTAAGTTTGTCTATCCAGATCACAACAGGAGCTGTGTTAACTCTCAGCAGATAAAATCACTTAGAGTTTAACCTAGTTTTCATTTTTTCATGAAATCATTAAAAAAAAAAAAAAGATTTCTTGAACCTTCTTGGTTCAGTGTTAATGCTTCACTAATTGTCCCCAGGCAACATCTAGGGTCTAGTGGTAGAACTTCTTCACTGGAGGATCCATGTTTGCAGTATTTGCACCTGCCATTATTCACATGACCTGGACCTTACTATATTTAGGCTGTATTGCAAAGCCATTTCTGCACTGGCTCTGCCTTCTGAAGGTTTGGAAGCTCTTCAGCAAAATAACTTTGGATTGCCACCAGCTGGATATGTTCCCTGTTCTGCTATAACACGATTGCAGCTGGGGGAGGCCTGCGTGCAGCTGCTGGGAGATATTACTTGTTTGTGTAACACACGTTAGGGATGTGCGTGTTAAAAGCAAGTACTGCTCCTAGCGTACACAAAAATAAGTCCCCGAAGTAATCCTTCTTCCTCATGTATTTTCTTCGGAAAAAGTAATATCAGAGGTTGTTGAGCCAAATAAGCCAGAACAACGACAGCATACCAAAAAAGAAGTGTGTGTTTAATTTAAAATGTGGATATCTTTGTGTTTCAGTAGGATATACTGACATATATATCTTTCTTTTCAGGATGTATTTCCACAGTCAGTGGTATTATATCCTGAAAAAAAAGAGCCTTTTAAAAATTTATCAGTAAACTTTGTCTGTTTCATACCCTTTGTTACAACAGGAGTTTCTGAGCACTGCAAACATGCAGACTTGGGAGACAAAAATAAATGGTTTTATTTCTATGATTTAATGGGTCTATGACTGAATGTGATCCATCTCATTCTTCTTTAGCTGAGGTAACTGCAGCGCTAAAACCTGACTTACATAAAATTCTAAAAGTCTGATGTTCAAGAAGCAGCCTCCAACTGTTTAGGTACCATTTGGACTCCCACAAAACTACACGTCACATACCTAAGCATATGATTTTTAAAACGTCTAGATGATGTCATATCCTTTATACATGGTTATGGGTGTAGTCTCAACCATCTGCCTTAAGTAATTTTAAATTTGACCTCCAGAGAATAGTGGGATTATGATTTTGGCTCAGCCTGGCTGGTCTGGTGGCTCCCAGCCGCTTCTCGACCACTAGAGGCACCCAGGCACCAACCCTGCAGCCCCTAGTCAGCTTCATCCCAGCGGAGACGGGGTAGCCCCTGGGCAGCAACGCCAAGGCACCAGAGCTCCCTGTGCTCTGCTCTCTACCCTGCAGCCTGCAGCGCCTTGCTGTGCCTAGAGGTGAAGTGGTCTGGACATGGGTCACATCGGCATGAGGCGGCCACATGATCATCAACTTGCAGCCCTCCCCACGGCCATGTTTGAATGAAGGGGTCAAGGGGGGAGCGAAGCAGTGCGCCTGCAGCCCACACAAGGCACCAAGTGCTGAAGCACTGAGCGGTAAGCAAAGGGGTTGAGATGCTGGTAGCCCTCCAACTGCACCATAGCTTTCAGACGCCTCGCAGCCGTGTTCCTGAGCTCCACAGCTACATATCCAAAGATCACCCTGGGCTTTGTAAAGCCTCTCCTTCTAGCCAAAGCTGTGCCACATGCTCTAGGTGTCCCTGCTTGAGCAGAATTGGACTAGACGATCTCTAGACGTCCCTTCCAACCTCAACTATTCTGTGATTCTGTGAAATCTCCCAGGCATGTATTACATCTGCTAATTAATTTAGAAGGGAAAGGAGCTTCTTGTATTGGTTACAGAATCACAGATACTTTGAGCAGTCAGTTTTGAGACATCTGAATCTGAAAGGCAGCAGGCTTGTCAGTTAGGCATAAAAGTCACTAATAGATTTGTTTTCGGGCAAAATCAGGAAGTGGTAAAAAGGTTCTAAGTTGGTATTGTTGAAAATAGGATTCCTGTTTTATAATCTTTATTTTGCAGGAGGAAAACTAGGAGGAACTTACGCATCTTAGAGATTATAACCAGGGTGTTTTGATTTGATCTTGAACAAACGAGTTTTGAGGTAAGTTTTGGATACTCGGTTTAAAGGTTAATGAAAGTCAAACACTTCAAAGACCTTTTATTTGGCTAGCACCTATGACCATGATCTAACATTTCCTCTAATTAGTAGAAAATTCTAATTATTTGGTTTATTGATTTATATAAATATTTATAGACAATTTACAGCAACCAAGAATGTAAAACACACACACTTAAAAACTATCAAAATTGCTTGGATAGGCTCCACCACATAACACCATTTTAGTGCAGACTTTTTTTTAAATATGTACTCGTATTATAACCAGCACATGACATCATGTTTTTTAATATGCTTTTATTTGTTTCAATCAAATTCAGAGCATTCCTGTAAGCAGTGGTTAAATCTTATACTCTCTTTCTGGCTTCTCTTTCAGCAATAATAGATTCATTTTCTGGCTCTGACAGGAGGGAGTCGGATTTACTGTCTGGCTGATTAAGTGATGTTGTGTAAGCATCAGCTATACTGGAACTACACTAGGAGCAAGAAACAGGAAGAAACTAGTTAGTAAAACACAGCTGCAGGCTGGCTGGGAGTCAGTGACTATTTGTCACTCCTTCCAAAAAGAAGAGTAAGGCTTGGTGGCAAATATTCAACAACATCAAGTATTCAACAGAGAGATTACATCTCTTCCTCCATGCCGGGATACTCAGAGTTTTACTTCAATGTGGACCATGGCTACTTGGAGGGTCTGGTCCGAGGTTTCAAAGCTGGGATCTTGACAAGTGCAGACTATGTCAATTTAGCACAGTGTGAGACACTAGAAGGTAAGTCCCTTGGTTTATCTTACTTTGGATGAAATGCTGTTTCTTAGACCTTTGAAGAATGGAAGGCAAAAGATTTAAATATTGACCACTTTATCTCAAAAATATGGATCATGTTGATTTCCTTTTAAAAATTGTTCTCAAAATTAAGTTATTAGGTTTCCATAGAAATTACTCTAGGATGATACAGGCTTTGATTTCCAATGCAACCTCTATCATGGGGTTTTCTAGTTAGTGATAATCTTTGGAAACTTCATGCACATGATTCCTCTGAGATTGGTAACCTTCTCATGTATTTTAATGATGTTACACACTTGTGCAAGTATACAAGTTTTGTGTCAGTTCAGTTGTATAAAATATTTCACATCTTTTTGAAAGATTACCATTCAACACCAAATACATATAAAATATATAATTTTAGTATTTTATTACTTAATAAGTTTTAGAGCAGTAGAGGATATTCTGTTTAGCAGGAAGAGAAAACTAGACTTCACAAAGATAAAATGAACTATTGTTCATCTTAAAAAAGCTTTTTGAAGGTGACCTTGTCACAGTCACAAAAGGAACACACAGTTGTTTCCAAAACAGCTTTCTTTGGCCAAGACCGGTCACAGCCTGGTGAAGACAGATTTTACAGAGAATCATATGACACACCTTTATATACTTGGCAGGAAGAAATGCAATAGGAAAAAAAAAAAAAGCCTTTCTAAAGAAACATTTTTTTTTTCCCTGAATCCAAATAAAACCTACAGATGTGCACGGAAATGATTTCTCAAATAAGTAGTATATGTACATTCATTTGAAAATGTAGCAAGGAGAAATACTGGACTTGACTGTTTTAAACATCAGTTGCTTTGTATATGGAGTGATGGAATTGGGAAGATGAGTGCAAGGCCTGAAGATATCCACATAGACAGAGTTTAGAGGTTTTCTAACCTCTAAACTAAATAAGATAACTGAATAAATAATAATAACACCTAAATAACTATAGGAAGACTGTATGCCATTAATCTTGCAGACTAAAATAGCTACATTTAAATAGGTATATGTAGGTATCTGTCTGTGAGGTGGATAAAGCTCTTCTCACAGTTAAAGAAGAGGTAGACACCACAGGAGGTGGTGGGATCTAGAGAGCTATTTAGCTGATCAAATGTATATTTCTACTTGAGCTGGTGAGCTGGAGAGCTCAATCAGTTCTCCATTGGGTGTAACAGCAGTTTAGACATGTAGACATTTACTCTGACAGCTGCCTCTGAAACCTTTTCCTTAAGTCAGCCAGACAAAAGCTGATGGTAACCTTGTACTAACTATTATGAACTATGGAACTTAAGGACATTCTTGCTTTATATTTAATTCTTTAAGTCAAATATCCTACTTATAGAATCACAGAATCACAGAATGGTTAAGGTTGGAAGGGACCTCTAGAGGTCATTTAGTCCAACCCCCCTGCTCCAGCAGGGACACCCAGAGCACGTGGCACAGGGTGGCATCCAGGCGGGATTTGAAGATCTCTAGAGAAGGAGACTCCACAACCTCTCTGGGCAGCCTGTTCCAGGGCTCTGTCACCCTCACAGGGAAGAAGTTCTTCCTCATACAGAGGTGGAACTTCCTGTGTTTCAACTTAAATGAATTTAATGAATTTACATGCTCCTCTTGAGCTACTAATAGAGCTTAAAATATCTATGAGAGATATGAAGGACAGAATGATGAAATTATTAAACTCTTGCCCTCATTCAATTTCTCTGTGCGGGAGAACTCAGGAGATAATGTTACCAATGAATGACTCCAAAAGCTTTTTAAAAAATAAAAAGAAGAAGAAGGTGACTAAAAGACTCCTGGTTATTGCTCAATAAGAGGAAAAAATAAATATTAAAAAAAAAAGTTAAAAAAAGGATTTTTGTTCATCATTTCCAAAAGAAAACAGAAAAGTCATTTTGCAAGGGAGATATTTACAACCAGGAAGTGGTTTTCAAACTTTGCTGAGATATACAAACTTTCAAGGTTATTAAGGGGATGGGAAGTACTTTATGAACAGATTGCAAAAGAGAGATAAGGTCATATTCTGAATAAGATTTGCAACATAAAGAATGACATTTCTGGATTTTGTAGCCTTCTTCAGTCTAATCTTCATTCTAATTTACCATACAAATCCCTTTCAGCAGCAGAAACTGCTGAATCAATCAATGCATCTAAGCATATCTCTACTACTTGCTATCATTTCCTTTTTTTTCTGTTTAGCTACAGAATATCTCTGCCTCCGTTGGATATTTTTCTACTTCTTTTAGCCAACTATCAGGTTCCAATCACTTAACTGCCAACAGCATTATTTATAGCTAAAATATTAGAAGTATTGGATTTGTACATGGAGCTGAATATCCCCATCTCTTCTTATATATATGATGTAACACTGAACTTGCATCACTAGTATACAGTGCACCAAAAAATAAAGTCCTCACCTCTAAAGTCAAAAAGGAGCTGCATGCATATGTTGTGCTTTGATTCCTATTAAAGCATTCAGAAAGTGCATTTGTGTTGAAGTGCTGTCATGCTTTACTATAGCGTCTTCAGTCCTTGTATTCACATTCAAAGGTAATAAATTTACTCCACTGTGTAGTCTGTGGCATAGAACCAGACCACAGAAACTGGTCTAAGTTAAAAATATTATAAATATGGAAAAACAAGCAAGCAGAAACAAAATCAAAACCACCCTGAGTATCCCATAAATAGATTTAAAAGATCTTTTAATTTCAAAGTGGTTTTGATATCTCTAGAGGGGAAACCATAATGTCAGTACAGAAGAACCACAAGAAAGCTGTAGGTTAAAACTTTATATTTGCATGTGAATCACAGGGTAAGCATGACAGCGAGAGAGAAAGAAAAAAGGAGAATGCAGCCAGCAAAAGATACCACCTTGTCCTCTCAATTCTGGGCCACACAGGAGAAGAGGCCTTAATTTAGATATCCTCCAGGGCTTGCTTAAATTACTATTATTTCTGTGGCGCTCCCAGACAGGCTGCAGCACTGAGATCGGTCCACATGCATTGCCCCTAGCACACAGGGACTGGATAAAAACCCACGCGAGGTGGTCACCCAAGTGAGAAGTCAGACAGGATGCCAAGGTTTTGCACACCTTTGATGCGGAAGGAACATTTCGTCCCTAGGGAGGATGAGGTTAACACTTTGCTCAACTTTTTGCAGTTACTTTTTCTTTCTCATGGATATGATGAGAAAGTCTTAACTACAGTCATCTTAAACTAGCCTCTGTCTGCTTAGGACTTAATTTCCTTTAGATATGCTGCTGTTTTAAATGAGTAAAATATGATGTGACTGGATTTAAAGTTGCATGATTTGAAGTCATAAATTTCCTACATAAGATCATATGATGCATATGATGCATAATGGAGGTGGATGACAATAATATTGACACCCAAAGCACAAGAACTTTCTTTCCTAGGGTGTCTGTGTGTATACCAAAAAGCACAGGCTCTTGTATAGATCTCCAGTACCATGGATGTAAGGGAGCGGCTACCATCAATGAAAAGTTTTGCTGAACAGAAATGTCTGAAGCCCCTGTGATTGTCAGGCAGCTTGTCTTGTTGGGTCACCAAGTTAGGTCACTAGTCCATGTGTCTTATTGTGTTGAAGTTGCCAGAAATATGGTCTTATTTATGCCAACTGCCATAAGAGACTATAATTTAATACTGCTGGAGCAGCCTCTGAGCTGCACTCTGGTCTGAACTCTGACAATGACATTTTTCATTGATCTCACATGCTTTTAGAGGTTGTTGATTACTATTACTGTTTTCTCAATAGTTTTGCCCAAGTACATAAGATAGGGTTGAATATTGTTTCTTACTGTGTTATCATTTTTCAAAGTCTTTAGGAAAAATAACTCTTTAAAGCAGGACATAGAAGAGGCAAGGTCATTGATCCAATATTCATTGGCATAATATTTCCTCCATAGATTTTTAGAGCCAAGCAGGGCTATTTTATTATTCTATGGCTAATATTTTTCATGCGTTATATTTTGGTATGGGTTCTCAGTCAATCAGAGAGTGAGGTTGGTAGTAGTCTTGTCAGAGACAGACTGCTCTTGATCATTTGTTTTTATTTTCCGTTGATTATGATGGAATGACCAGCTGGATAGATGAGGGGAGAGCGATGGATGTTGTCTATCTCGGTTTTTGGCTTTTGACACCGTCCCTCACAACATCCTCTTGGGCAAGCTCCGGAAGTGTGGGGTAGATGAGTGCACAGGGAGGTGGATTAGGAACTGGCTGGATGGCAGAGCTCAGAGGGTGGTGATCAGCAGTGCAGAGTCTAGTTGGAGGCCTGTAGCTAGCGGGGTCCCCCAGGGGCCAGTCCTTGGTCCAGTCCTGTTCAATTTATTCATCAATGACCTGGATGAAGGCACAGAGTGCTCCCTCAGCAAGTTTGCTGATGATACCAAACTGGGAGGAGTAGCCGATACCCCAGAGGGCTGCGCTGCCATCCAGAGGGACCTGGACAGATTGGACAACTGGGCGGTGAAAAACCTCATGCAATTCAACAAGGCCAAGTGCAAGGTCCTGCACCTGGGGAGGAATAACCCCAGACACCACGTGCTCTAGGTGACCCTGAGTGTGCAGGGGGGTTGGACTAGATGACCTCTAGAGGTCCCTTCCAACCTTGAGCATTCTGTGATTCTATGATTCTATCTCATCAGCAATGTTAAATGCACTTCTGAATGGCCAGTTTTGGTGGGTGATATTTGGGTTTTGTGATTTGCTTTAGATACTGAAGCTCTGAAAACAACTGTGTCAGTAATGCATTTACAGAGGGTGGCGCTAAGGAGGTATTGGTGCTTCATTTGAAAAGAAACAGCAAATTTGGAATTCCAGCCCTATGCATGTGATGAGGCAGAATACCTTAATCCCACCATATGTCAAGTTTTCTTACTTTCCTTGCAATGAAAGGAGAAAGAAAAATTATCGCTTTTAACAGGAAATGTAAATGTGATATAAAAATATTAGTGAGTTTTTAGAAACATATTTACACTGTCTTGTTTCTAAGCATAATTTTGCATTTTTATTTGATTCATCTTTCTTATCTTTCTTTCTTTCCTGAATTAAGTAGTTTTCGTTTTTCATACTTGGATTCTCTTTCTTCTCCATGAAAAGGGCCTGTGCAGAAACTATGACTATTTCCTAGTATCTGTCTAACCTTTGGAAGCACAGCAACCTGCATTCTGTTTTGTCAACAGCTTTATCATAAGGTCTGAGGACTCATATAATTTTGAGAAGCAATTAGTTTACACTGATTGCATTCATTTAGTGCAGAGATATCTAAAGAAATTCTAGCAGTTTGAGAGTGTTAGATAGGTAAGGCTGTCCCATCCAAAGGCCCGTATTGATGTAATCACTGAAATGAGCTCAAGTGGCAGCCAACCTGCATACAAAATTCTAGGATATATCTAAATAAGTTAGAGTCCTAAGATTTTGAATTTTCTGTGTATTAGTCCCTCTGCATTAAGTCTCAGTACAGGCAACTTTATTGCATCCTAAGAAAGTGTCCACATGGGGAATTAGTGAAGACTAGTGAACACACTAATAAATCCACCCTGCCCCCCCTTGCTAACTGCACATTAATTTCTCTTGCAGATGTGCCCTTAATTCATCTAGTAGTAGTGTTACTATTCTTTTCTTGAAATATCAGTTCAGATTTTATTTGAAAACATAATCGTTACAAATGCCAATTCCTTATAGCGTTATCCCAATCTATAATTTACAATAATTTTAATACGGCATTTGGCATATGGCAATTCTGCAATAGGGCAGTGGTTTTTTAAAAGGAAATGCTAAATTGCTTTGAATACTAAGAATTGATTGCAATCTTTGCTTTTGCCTCATGGTGGAAAATGGCTGGCAGAGGAATTTATCAAAGGAATTCTTTGCTATTACAAAAGTTTGTCCTGACCTTGTCTTATCAACTCAATTTTTTCTCCAGTTACCAGTGCTGGGAGCACGGACAGAATGTGTCATGATAACCTAAGCTTTTGGAACAGCTTCTTAGGATGTGCTAATAGCAACCATAAATTAGACAAAGCCTAAACAGAATTGTTAAGAGAGCAAAATTGTGCCCTTCCATGCCCTCTGCTGCAGAGCTCATTTGGAGCCCTGAGTCTGAGCCAGGCAAGACGTGTTCTCCCTTTTATTCAGGTAGCTCAGTAACATTATAGACTTACATGAGTTTTAAACATCTCACATCATTAAAATTTAACACTTTAACAAAGTCACAGGATAATACTTATTGATACCTAACAGTCCATAGGATTGTGACGCGAAACGACTTGCACGGACTATAATGATGCAGTAATGGTGCCCTGAATAAATCAGTAAAATCAAAACATTGAACAAACCTGTCTGAGAAAGGCCTAGGGACAGCACTAATGAACACTGTGTCTGGTGTGACTGACTGGAAATTTAAGCTACCAGTAAAACATCTGACAAAGGATAAATTGTTTGTCCTTTCCTGTGGCATCCACAACAAAATTCACAAATCCACAACAAAAACTTTTCACTACATCAGGCCTTTAATATGGTCTAAAATGAACATTTGAAATGTTGTTCTTTTTGTTTTGGAAATAATATAATGACAGTTTATTCTCATGATCTTCCTTGACTCTAATTCTAGACCTGAAGTTACATCTGCAGACCACAGACTATGGCAACTTCTTGGCTAATGAGACTGGCCCCCTCACCATTTCCACCATTGATGACAAACTGAAAGCTAAACTGCTCACAGAATTTCATTACTTCAGAAACCATGCTTTTGAACCACTTGCCACATTTCTGAACTTTATCACGTAAGTAATGTTGCCACCTGGCTTACATTACAGACCCAAAGCAAAAGCAACAAGGGGTTGAAACAAAGGTAAATGTGTCTTACTAGAATTTCTATTAAGTTTCACAAATCACAAAATTTCTTTGATATGATAATATTTCCATAACCTATTTACTAAAATATGTTCTGAAATACATATGAAGAACTGTTGTCTTTGCAAATATTATAAAAAAGACAAGAAAAGCATAATTCCTCTGTGTGAACAGGCAGAACTAGTGATATGGGATGAGAAAAACAGTTGAAATTTTTAAATATATTGAGTTGGAGAACTGGCAAAAATGAAAATTGTGGGATGACTGAAGAAGTATTAAGCATTTTTATGATCTATGGAGCAAATATTTCAATGTATAATACATGATCTAAACTCCCAGGCATGCAGCAAATTCTAGATCTTGTTTAAAGGAGGAAAAGATGACACATACCTACCATACCTTTCATACTGTTTGGACATTAAAAATAGGAACTACTTTATGCTGTATATATCAAGATACATATATCCAGGTAGCTGTGTTTGTGTCAGGCGTTTTATGTCAGATGAACAGAAAAATCTGTTCTCGGTACAGATATAAACATAAATTTGTTAAATAAATGACTTTGATAGCATATTAATGAGAACAGGGATCTGCTTTATAGCAGTCTGACAACACTGAAAGGTCAGCGGGATATTTTACAGAACTGCTTACTCCCCTTGCTGTATTACTGGGCTTTCCAGGTTACTTTATAGAGACTATTCTTTTTCTTAACAGCAAAATAAACTATCGTTAATCCTACTTTTTAGTCGAATGTGCCTGAATAGTTTTAGGCTATTTTAAACCAAGTTCTTGAAGCTTGCCCTTAGACAGCTGTAACCTGTAGGCATACATGTTTATGTTTTCATTTGGAGAAATGAAAGTGAAAATACGAAAATTGTGAGAGTTATGTTCATGCTCGGTGCCCTGCATGTGTACCCATATGCACACACACGCTCTGCGCCCCGCTGTTTTGCAATAATGGAGACGTTTGTTTAAGTTATTTAACACAATTACTACATCTCTACATATCTCCTATAGCTACATAACTCTAGTTCCCCCTTCCAGGTTTTGTGTGTGAAATTGTATGTAGCCTCCCTAGCTGTGCTCTGAATCAATGGCCCAGCGGGAGGTTTGCATCTATATTATAAATATCCCAAGGGAATGGGTCTTGCATTTCCATTTCTGAGTTACTGACAAAACTCTGACAAGGCTCTCTGATAGTAAAACTGATAAGAAGTTGTTGGAAAACTTGATGGATCTGTGAAGATCTGAAATTGATGGATCTGTTCACAGGCCCCTCATAGAAGAGTATTTAAAACTGACTGAGAAGAAAACTGTAAGTTATGTCTGTCTGCACGAACACCACAGTTTTAGGGCCTAGTTTCCAGGGCATTTTTCCTCTGCATAGATGGGCTGTATGAAATAATAAAATTGCCAAACTAAAAGAAGCTGCTAGTTCAGGTGACTTGCATTTTGCACACATTTCCACTTATGAGATCAACACTTCATTTTACAGCTATGTGTTTATTATATTTATGTTTTAGCTTCCTCAACCATAAAATGGACCTTCTTCAAGACTGGTCATGTCATTTAAAATTAATAAAGTTACCTACTTGTTATTTTAAAACCCTCGGGTTTTTTTTGGTAGGTGAGATTGATATGGAGAACTGACAAACCTTCAAATACTTGGGTCATTTCTGACTGTAGGCTTATTAGTAGTTTTCAGGGTTTTTTTTTCCTTTTATGCTTTTTCAAAGTAAAACTCATTATAAAAATAAGATTCATTTACTTTCCTTTTTCTTTCAAATACAGATACAGCTATATGATTGACAATGTAATTCTTTTAATAACTGGCACATTACATCAGCGGCCCATAGCTGAACTTGTTCCCAAGTGCCATCCACTGGGGAGTTTTGAGCAAATGGAAGCAGTCAGCATTGCCTCAAACCCCACTGAGCTGTTCAATGCAATTTTGGTTGACACGCCATTAGGTAGGAACATTAAGTTACTTCTTACTTGGCTCTTGAATCTTCTCCTTATATTTTCTTAAGAATATGTGAGTTTAAGTAACATGTTCTGTGCTGGATATGCTGTCTTCTGGTGACATAAAAACCCATGAATAATTGGCTGATAAACTGAGGATTGGGCACTTTTGAAGCGGTGTTCTGGACATTTTCTGTAACATTTATTAACAGATTCTGTATCATCAGTCTTGGGTAGCTATGCGCAGATGAAGTATGCTGCTCTCAAGAAGTGCATGGATATTGTTTTATGGCCAAAGTAGCCATTGACTTAAAATATCCATATATTTATTTCAACACCTACATCTATAAAAAATGCAAGATGAAATCTTACCTTTACTTCACTAAGGATCAAGAAGTATATAGTTACTAATAAACATTAAATGTTGTGTTAGATCCTAGACTACATCTCTTGGGATTTGGTCATGATTGAAACATAGAGATAATCCTCCTATCCTGAAGGATGAAATCTGAAACCAAAACAGAGGGAGGGTTAGAATTATTCTATCACATTAGTTGAAATGATGCTCAATGTGCAGCAACAGCCAAAGCAAGAAAACAAAAACTAAAGAGCTGTAGGGCTGCAGATACATGACCAAGGTTTGCAAAGTCATAAAGGTGATGGATAAAATGACCAGAGAGTCTACTTCAGGAGACCAGATCCCAGCAGAAAGATAGTTCAAAAATACATAAAGGAAAATGCTATTTTACACAGGTGGTAGTAAATCCCTTGGATTTGTTGCTCTAGATGTTGCTAAAGGCAGAGAGTAGTGTCATTAAAAAAAAAAAAAGATGATACAATTCCTGTGTAACGGGTCTATAAATAGATCCTAAAGAGAACTGTCAGGAACTGCCTTCTAGCATGCATAGTAGAATAACTGGGGATACCTGGAGAGTGCAAAGGGAATAGACCACAAAATACGGCCAGGCTTGCGTACTTTCTCTAGGTAGTATCTCCTTTTGCTGCTGTCTGAGGCCATGTTCTCTCTGACGCAGCTTTGTTTGCCTCAGTAGGCTGTTTATTTAGTTCTTATGACACTGCTTATAATAAACAGTGCGGGACTGGCATAGCTTTGTTAGTGAAGTATATAGTATTTTTAAGAGGTCCAACTGCACAAATGAACTTCATCTCCTGTCTCCCTGTTCAAAAGCCTGCTCTTTAGCCAGCTTTCTAGAGGAGCTAGAAGCACAGATGGTCAAGGTCAAAGCTTGTGCCCTTTCCTAGGTGCATCCTATCACCTTTCCCCAATTTGCACACATGCTAAAATAGGAAAAATTACAAAAGAGGCTTCTCGTTAAAAATCGCAGAATACCTGTATGATTTAAGGCAAAAAGGATCTTTCATGTTCCTCCCTAGAAAATCCCACTAATGCCTAAACCACATACTTCAGAGGAGATTAGGGCCTTCATTAGCATTTCCTATCCAGCATTCTCTGGAGACAGGACTCTGGCTGCTGCCTTGATTGAGTCCCCTCACTGCAGATTCTCATTAGCAGAAGGGGATAGGAGGATAAGGGGAAAATCAAGAGGATTTCTCTTTGTTGCTGTTACATCACTCTTTCTTGTGCACCAGAAACCTCAGACCTTTAGTTATACACTGGTGCATAGCTGTAGATAAGAGATGCATAATATCAGCATGTAGATTTATACTGTAATATAATAAACTCTGCTTTCAGCTGCTTTCTTTCAGGACTGCCTGTCTGAAAATGACCTGGATGAAATGAACGTTGAAATAATGCGCAACAAACTGTACAAGGCAAGTAGCTGCAACGTAGCAATAATACTTGGGTTTTTCCAAGTGCCTTGGAAAAGGAGGTCAGCTTCATTATCTCTGTTTCATGAACAGGGATACAGAAGCCTGGTGAGATGAAGCAAGTTGTCTAAGGTCACCTGGCTGATGACAAGTCCAGGACTCAAATCCAGCTCCCTTGAGATCTAGTCCGGTGTTTGGATAGTTTCCAAAATTTAGATCTGCCTCCAAATTCTAATTTAATATCTCACTAATGAAAATGCTTTAGATGCCAGGCTGATATACAAATCCATTTGCTTATGAATAACTCAGTTACCCACAAAATGCTACAGAACTGTTAGCCCCTAAGTGATCCTAAGCGGGCTTTTGACTAAAATTTATTTTAATTTATAAAAAGTAGATGCAATTTGAAAAGCTCTAATTACTTTGAGCCTACATTATATTTTTTTTAATTAAGGGCTTGGTTTCACTTATGTTTTTGTTCTTTTTCCTTCCCCTTATCCTTAGTACTGCTACAGCACATCTGAATATGAATCTAATATGTGCCTTGCATTTTCAAAGTACCTTGCAAATATTAGCATAAAGGTCAATACTCTTCAAGGCAATGCGTATTTTATTCTCTTAATGGTTCCTCCCAGCACGTTTTCTCCAAATTCTTTGCCGTATTTCTTTCACAGAGGATGCCCCAGCCTGCAGGCAGAATTCTTACAGGGATCTGATCAGCACGAGGCTGAAAGACAAAAAATTCTTCCCTTGCTTCTGCAAGTGATGTTTATAAATTCCCAAGACAATATTTGCTTCTTAAATATTCTGCTACTTCCTGTTATTCATAAGAACACCAGTTAAGCCCAAGCCTTCTAATTCCCCTTCAAGTAGCAATAAACTCACCACTTGTTTCCATTTTACAACGTGCAACTTGGATTTTTATTTCCTGTGTGCATGACTTCCCATTTACACTTATTAAATTTCATTTTTAACTTTTTCTCATCACTCTTCTAAGTATCAGGGGGATCAATTTGGAAACACTTTTAAATTATTCATGTTTCTTTCCTCTTCTGCTTCAGTTTAGTGCCAGCTACCAATATGATCAGTTATATTTGAGTCTAGATAACACAGTCCAGAGCCTAACGCCAAATCCCATGCTGCAGACTCCCACTGCAATGTTTCTATTTAAGATTTCCCTAATTGCACAGTTAACGAGAGCTTCTTTTAATAAACTTGTGCGAACGCAAATGCATTTTCATACCATAACTGTTTCCTAAGACAGCATTTTGTGGGAAGGTCATGGCAGGTGGTGGGACCTGCAGCATTTCCGGCGCTTGGTCCTCACTGAACAGCTGTATTGAACTGGATGCACAGCGCAGGCTCCTTGCTAGAGCAGAGGGCTCTGCAGACCATTACTGTGGGAGCTTTGCTTGCTGTTCTGACCTAATCCCGGGTTTTGAAGGGTAGAGCAGTAGGGATTAGTCTGTGCAGCTCCGCAGCGTTGGCCCCGCAGCTGTGGCGGGCACCCAAGTGCCCCCCTCCACGCTATGATGCAGTTTCCTTCAGCCATCTGCTTAGTCTGCAGCCAAGGACGATCCCTCTTTAGGGAGAAAAGAAAGAACAATATTTACCCTATAACACCCTTTAGATGTTACCCATTTCGTAAGAACAAGATATTTACATTTTAATATTCCAACCTTCAATCCAGCAAAGCACATTAGTAAGCGCATGTTTGAATTTAAATTCATAGTTATCCACATTAATGGAGGTATTTAAAAATGGAGCTCATGACTAAAGGGCTGAGCTAAACAGGGTCTTAAGTGGTATTTAAAATATTTCTTTTCTTCTTTCATGTAGTCTTATCTTGAGGCGTTCTATAAGTTTTGTGAAAAACAAGGAGGTACCACAGCAGAGGTAATGAGGCCTATTCTTGAGGTGAGAAAAGTTTACTCTTTGTAAGCTAGAGCATTCCAAAATGTTTTTGTAGCTGATTTACTTTGTTTCTTCTGTTCCCTCTTTCTCCATTTGCAAAACCATTTTTCAGATGTTGGTTTCTCCTCTGAATAGTAAGTATTTGCTAAGATGTCCTGAAGACTTAATTCTAGGGTGATTTTTACCTCTCAAGTAGAGAAGCATCCAGGCCATTGCCAGATAGAAGTTAGCTTCAGTTAATTTTTTTCAAAAACAGAGAAAAGAGTAGAATAAATAGCTTACTAATCTCAAACAGTTGTCCTTGAACATCCAGGTGCAATAAGCAGGACAATTTAAAAAGTGGATTGTTTTTACACCTCCTAGCCCCAAATTATAAGTTGGGGTAGCTACATTCTGGAATTCGTGTATCTTTAAAAATAAAAATTATTCATACTTCATGGCACCATAAGGCACCATAACATTCTTGTTTATCCTCTCACTAAAATTAATGGTTGAAGTTAGAGTTGAGTGACCTTTGGAGCAAGTGTCCTACAGAAAGGTCCAACATTCCACATTTATCTGTTTGTCTCGTAACTCAGGAAAGTTTAATATTAATTTTTTCCATGAAAAACAAAATCCCTTCCCCCAAACTTCTTTACAGCATGATGAAGTATAGTGTTTTCTTAGTTCTGTAGGGTCAAATAAAAGATGCAGGCATTCCTAAAGCTGTGTTTTCATTCCTGATTTTCAGATGATTTTGAATATTTCATTTAGTGTTCTCACCATGTGGCTCCATGTTTTTCACTCAGTTTATCATCGCAGTTGTTTGCAGAGTTTGGTAGCCAGACCACCCATTCATTTTCATGAGTCACATTTTCTGGATAAGCAAAATTTACACCTTCAAACCTGACTGAACAAGATTCACTAGAGTCTTAAGACATCGCACTGAAAGTTTGCGTTGGGGGAAAGAGATAATCAGTCAGAGAGCTCGTTGCAAAAGGAAAACTGAGTTGAAATTACACTTTATGAAGCAATCCTTGATAGGGGAATGCAATTTCATGTTTTATTTAATCAGTTCTTAACATTTCAGTTCATGTTTTAAAGAGAATGTTCTTTATCAAGTTGAATTTACCAGAAATAAAATATTTAGGATATTGCTTTGTAAAATATAAAAATCAATAGTTTGACTGGCAAGGGCAAAGGTGTTTTCTCAAGGTGATTGATTGAGATTTGCAGAAAGCTCATTTTCAGTTAGAAATTTATTTTGAGAGAAGATTATTAACCAATATTAGTCTAAGCATGTTGTAAACTTCTCCTTCTATCAATGGCAACAGTTTGGTCCATGCTAAGCCTCTTTAAAAATCCTCTGTAAGGTCAATCAACTAGGAGGATAAACTCTGTAGGAGATTTTATTTTCTATATTGTTATAATAATCTGAAGACACATATAGAGCAGTTTGCTAATGGCGGAGTTTATGAGACACCAAAGTTTAAATGAATTGCTCCAAAGAATTGTTGCTTTTATGCTGTAATCGCATAGGTAAGATAGGTGCTAGATCCTTGCATATTAGAAGCACTGGTGGTCTCTCTGCCGTGGGCATCAAACTAAGCGCTGTGGCCACCTAGGAAATGCTCATCCTGTGGCTTCCCCTGCATCTGCAACAATCAAATGGCCCAAATCACTGAAAACCAGCCTCATGGTGGGAGCCGGTGTGAAGAACCTCATGCGGTCACAGTCTGGAGGAATGGTCTCCAGGCATGGCTCTGAGCCTGCCAGTTCTCTTGAAATGAGAGCCACGGGGCCAGCCCCCAAACCCGGGTGCATTAGTTACTATTGCATCCGAGCACACTTTTCCAATAAATCACCTAACAGATAAAATCTGCAGCTCTTTAACGGGTTAAAAAAGCAAAACATTTGTCTTTTCAAAACAGTTTCACCAGGGTTGATATGCCTGTTCATATTAATAAGGCAAGTAAAATTTGGCTCTGTTACTTATTAGCTAGAAATCTTTTCAAGCACACTTATTTTCTTCTCGTTATTTCCCCATTGTTTATTCATTTTCCTTACTCTGAAGTCAGTGCCAGAGGGCAGCTGGGTTCCTGTTGCAATGTGTTCCAGTACATAGGAGTGAGATCGTGGAATATGTGCTTAACAGCTAAATTTGTAGAACGATGTTGCAACTGCATTTGTCAGGGCTGTTACTCAACACAAAATAGTGTGGTTCTGCTCAAAACAGTTCAAGAGTTCACAGAGTACCAATTGATCCACACTTCCTAAAATGTGTCTGTGTTGTCTTTTCGCTTAGGAGATTTTTCATGTGTAACTCTCACAGTTTGCAAGGGCACTGCTGTTCTTAAAAAGTGACAGTAAATCATAACAAAACAAGTGACTAAACCCTTACTTAGTTTAGATATCAAGTCAGAAGAATAAAATAAAATTGACCGTGATTATTTTTAATTACCAGTATATTTTTAATTCACACTGTAGGTATGCAGGTGAAATTTTGCCTTGCATAAAATAACAGCCTGAGATCTAGAAATTAGAATGAATTTCAGTGTGTTGCGTCAAGGAAAATACAGATACTACAGGCACCTAAACCTGCTAGAAGAAATGTAGCCTTCTGTTCTACGTGTTAAAAATTAACTTATTTGAAAAACTTGAAATCTTTAACTAGGTGTGTAAAAAGCTACCTCTTCTTCATAAAATCAGAGTTTTAAATGTATGCATTCAGATTTTTTTTTCAAAGCTTCCATTCCACCCTAACTGTCAGCAGAACTCTTTGAGTGATCCCAGAACACTATGGTTGATTCTTGATCCCTTCACATGTTATCATACCTAAGAGCATCATTTTATAACTTCAAAAGTGTGTGTGTCAGGAGATTTTCTTGTAGTTAAAATCTTGGTAACTTATTAGTGAAATAAGGAAGTAATTGGGATAGCACTTTCAGTACAAAAATCAAAGAATTAAAGCCGAGCTCACGTAAACTCCCTTTGATTTGCTAGTTAAAATTTAACAAGCATTTATAAATTCACTAAGATCTGTTTCTAATGCACGGAAGTCCGCTTTTTAAAGTTTCCTCAGGCTAGCCAAAAATGTGTATATACTCCACCCCTCTGCTTTTTTTTTCTTTTTTTTTTTAATGAGCATCTCTAACACCTGTTTTCTCTTTGTTTATGCTTTAAGTTTGAAGCAGATAGACGTGCCTTTATCATCACTATCAATTCATTTGGCACTGAGCTGAGCAAAGAAGACAGAGAGAAGCTCTACCCAACCTGTGGAAAACTGTACCCAGAAGGCTTGCACCTGCTGGCCAATGCAGATGACTACGAGCAAGTGAAGGGCATTGCAGAATACTATGCAGTATGTAATCTAATTTTTCAAAACAAAAAGTCTTAACATGCCATGATGAAATGCAATTATTCTTATTTCATTAAAACTGCCAAAATTGAGATTCAAGTCAAAGCTGGTGTCTCCAAAAGTACAGCATAGTGCCCACGCAAAAGTCATTATAAAATAAGATGAAATAATTCTCATAGTAGATGAGCCTGATTTCTTACTAGAACTATAAAATAAGAAGAAAGCTGGCTTTCTGAAAATCATTTTCCCTCTCTTCTCACTTTTTGCTAAATCATTGATTGAATCAATCAATCAGCAGCCAATACTGCTGTGATTTAGTAAAATATATCTCTGTACAATATACTGGTATGACATATGAGGCTGATGGACTTAAACACAACATTAATGCAAACAAGGCAAATCCAGCTGGCTACTGGGAGTAAAATGAGCAGCCATGTGAGGATCAGAGTTCAGGCTTTGGCTCCATCCTCCCGTGTGGCTCTACTGGGTACTGTCTGTACCCAAGGTCCAGCACCCCCTGTCCAAAGGACTGAAAGGTCATGAGTCACCCTAGTGCCACTTCTCCTCATGCCTTCCTTAAGCTATCTGAAGTGGTGGGAAGTGACAGTAAAGAATGCAAGAAGAAATATTCGTTTTTTTTCATTTGCTGAATATATGCTTTTGAATTAGATAGGTCTATAATCTATACATGAGTTCTGCTCAGAAAGATGCCTAGTTCATAGAGAAATAATCTAGTTCATAAAGGAATGCAAAGCAGCTGTGCTGAGCAGAATGCACAAATACCTATTGTCTTTGGGTGGTTGTCTGTGCCTTTAGGAATACAAGGCTTTGTTTGAAGGCGTAGGGAGCGGCACTGGAGAAAAGACACTGGAAGATGCATTTTTTGAACATGAGGTAAGAGGTTTTAACCTTAAAATTTCAAAATCAAAGCTACTCCCCTGGAATAACATTTAAAGCAATCAATACTGTCTGTTCAGAGAGAGAGCCACTAGGCTTTTGCCTCTACAGTGATGCAACATTCAGCTTTGTGTTCAAGCACATGGTATAGCTGTCACTGTTAGCTTTTGGGTAAGGCAAAATAGAAAGATTTAACTTTTTAAATAAAATAAATGTTGGGACATTGATTTGCTGAGTATTTATAGAGCTGCCAACTCTGATAACCTATAAAATTCATCTCCTATAAACTTCTTGATGAAATCTCCCTGCACGGTCTACTGCAGTGGGTATTTCACCACTGTCCTTTACTTACCTGTAATGTTGCTGCGTGTTTCCAAAATTAATTCCGAGATGATATTTCAGTTATGTTTCTACTGAAGGCACCCCTAAAAATAGCCGTGATTGCAAAGCTACATAGAAAATTTGATGATGAAAGCTAGCATTACATTTGCCCCCTTTAATATTTTATCATAACCCTTGTTTCATCTTTTCCACAGGTAAAACTGAATGTTCTTGCATTCAATAACCAGTTTCATTTTGGAGTATTTTATGCCTACGTAAAGCTGAAGGAACAAGAATGCAGAAATATTGTATGGATTGCTGAATGCATTTCTCAGAGACACAGAACCAAAATTAACAACTACATTCCAATTTTCTAAATCTGAAAATTTATAATTCTAGAGTGCCTGAAAATCAGCATTAATTCATATCAAAGAAAAAATAATCTTATTTTAAAAGTTAACACTGACCAGATGTTTAAAATTATATCCTTCATATATACAGCAGCACAAACAAAACTAAAACCATAATTACAGATAAGAGTATTTTATCAGGAAATATTTAGTGGGTTCATTTGTAGTTTTTGTTTGCTGATTTGTTCCCCACTGTGCCCATTTTAATTTAACTGATCAATAAAAATGGTCTTTTATGCACATTCTTTCTCTCTTGTGGAAATAAGTTCTATGCTAATGATGTTTGCAAAGCTCTTCAACAGCCTTTATCTGAATTAGCAGTTTTCTCAATTGGCTAACTAAACAACTACTGCTATCTTAGACTGTATTTATGGGTTTCCTTATGGAGTATAAGGGTATATGGAGGACTTACTGCATGAATAGAAGTTAAACTTTAGGATTACTCAGAGATTCCCTTTTAGGAGGAAGTGAGAGGTCTCTCATGTTAAACGTAAATAAGAAATTGGGATGGCATCAAAATCTCTTCCCTCTTCCCTTTATGGCCACACGAGGTGCATCATGACCATGAACATCAACTGATGGGCACCTTGTCTACCTGCACAACCCTACAAAGGTCTCCTCCTGCTGACCTTAGACACCGTCTTCATGTATGCGCTAAGAAGGATTATGAAACATGAATGTGAATACCCTGCCAGCTCTGTATCAGTTTTACACCAGGCACAAACAACACAAGCTCCAACCTATTTCAGGGACTGGCTAAGATCAGTCACTAAATATAGAACAGACAGTCGAGGCCAAATTGTAACAGGACAAGGTTGAGTCTGTTGGGGAAAAAGGAGATATTTTGAAAGGCCTGTCAACATTCTGCCCTACAATCCATTCAAGGAATTTGCCTTCTTATCAATGAATCAGGTCATAGCTTGGTTTTCTGCTGGATTCCTTAGTTTTAGGCTGTGCAGAGAACAAAACTCAGTCTTCAGCTGCATGTGCCTCCAGTAATATAACAGAGAAGTAAAACCCACTTCCTGCTGAGTAGACAGAAAAATAAAATATATATGATGTCAACACCTCAGAATTATGGAAAACATTTAGACGTGATGGTTTTAAGAACTGAGATAGTTATATGAACTATAATATCTAAATGTTTACAAGAAAGTAGAAAAACTCAGCATTTTTAGCTAAAATCCTATTTTTAAAATTATAAATGAAATCAAAGGACTATATCCCAGAACCCGTACAAATTTAATACAGATATCAGAGAAGTTGTTTTAATATTTTGCTTTAATTTGGCACACCTAGAGAGCCATACATTATTATTTAAAAATACATTCAGAAGACAATTTCCTTTAGAAATAATTTAGGAATTTAAAGAGCTGACTAAAATGAATTAAATGATAAAATAATATAAAACTTATTTCTCTATTGAGGCTTCTTTGTCTTGCAAACCTAGTAATACAGAAGCAAAAAACCTAGAAACTATACTGTAAGAGCTGCAGAATGCTGTTTAATTTTGGAGTGTGGGCTTGTTTCCTTGCCCTGTTTTTCCTACCTTGCATTTCATAATTTGAATTTCCCAGTCTAATCTGTGATCTAAGTCAATTACATATAGCCCGGGTCTCAGTCTTGCTGCAGACTACATCACAAACTGGAATGCATAAAGCAAGAAAGCTACAGTCTCATATTTAAGTTTTTCCATTATTTTTTGGTAATTGGGTAAAAAAAAATATTGTGAAAATCACAACAAAGTCATCAGGGAAAGGACACGAACTGAATTCATGCAATTCAGCACAGTATAGGAACACTTTTTCTGTGCTGATACACCAGTCCTCCCTACTTGTACAAAACAAACGAGCTGGCTTCCTGCCAAGTCATTTCTGAAGTGATTTGAAGGGGAAAGAATCTGCTCTCCACCCTAAAGCAGTCTGTGCCAGGGAAGATATGCAGCTGCTATTGCTACAGTCTGTGGATAACGCTGCGCAGAAAGAAGAGGGGGGGGTGCTGCAGATCGCGTTGTCCACAGGACTTGTCTTTGGACCCTGGGAAGAACAGCAGCACTGTTGCTTGGTGTTTTTTTCCAAAACAGCTTTCTAGATATTTGCTAAATATGAACAGGATGTAGCAGATGTTGATTTTATTCCATTTAGGAATGAGCAGAAATTGTCCTTCACTTCTGAAGAAACAGACTAAGAAGAGAATTGGGACTTTGAAACTTGAAGTCTTCACACAACTAAGCTTTTTCTATAAATAGTGTAATTTACATTAGTCTCTTGTTATTAAAATAGCCTCCATGCTAGTATATATTCCATATTCTATGGAATTCCATTCCATATATCCCATGAGCCAGGAATGTGCCCTCGTGGCCAAGAAGGCAAATGGGATCCTGGCTGCATCAGGAGGAGCGTTGCCAGCAGGTTGAGGGAGGGGATCCTGCCCCTCTCCTCAGCTCTGGTGAGGTCGCACCTGGAGTATTGGGGGCAGTTCTGGGCTCCCCAGTACAAGAGGGACGTGGAGCTTCTAGAGAGGGTGCAGGGGAGAGCAACAAAGATGATTAAGGGACTGGAGCATTTGTCATATGAGGAAAGACTAAGCGAGCTGGGCCAGTTTAGCCTAGAGAAGAGAAGACTGAGAGGGGATCTGATCAATATGGATAAATATCTGAGGGGAGAATGTAAAGACAATGGGGCCAAATTCTTCTCAGTGGTGGCCAGTGACAGGACAAGGGGTAATGGGTATAAATTAAAACATAGGAAGTTTGATCTCCATATGAGGAAGAACTTCTTTCCTGTGAGGGTGACAGAGCTCTGGAACAGGCTGCCCAGAGAGGTTGTGGAGTCTCCTTCTCTGGAGATCTTCAAACCCCGCCTGGATGCCACCCTGTGCCCTGTGCTCTGGGTGTCCCTGCTGGAGCAGGGGGTTGGACTAGATGATCTCTAGAGGTCCCTTACAACCTCAACCACTCTGTGATTCTGTGATATATATGTATGTATGTTCATATGACACCACTAACAATATCTACGGTGGAAATACCAGATCACCAAATCACTTATGCATACGTTTGATATGGCTGTGTCCCTCTGTCTGTGTCTATAGTGAGGGATGAAGATCAGGCCCGAAATGAGCTTCTGCTGGGCTGTGAACGTGTCTCTCATGCTTGCTGTAGCTCAGAGTGCTCAGTCTCTGAGCTGAGAGCTGAGCTGCACTGAACTTGTGGCACCAGTATCTGAGACACTCGGCGTGCTCAGCCCCTTCTGCTGCCATGGATGGCAATTTGTGCCCATGCTGGAACGTGTGTGCTTCAAGATGAGCTTAGACAAAGTCCTGTTAAGTACTGGACAACTGATTCTTTAGCAGAGAGCACGAAGAAGCAGTGTAATATAAACCAAAGGGAGAAACAAAGGTAAATGACACTACTACCTACCAGTTTACATGAATAAAAAATGATCTCAAACATACAGAAAAAGGTTCAATATTTTGGGATATCCCCAGAATGGCAAAGAGCAAAAAGTGTGTCATGGAATTCAAGAGAAGTAAGAGAAACTTCTTAGACAACCCAGATAAACGTTTTCACATTGTGAACATTCCACATGATAACAAATGTTTGACTATTTGGAATCCATATTTATTGTGGCCTTCAGTTAAAAAAAAAAAAATCCAACCCAGTTAACTCAACCGGCAATGTTAACTCAAACATTACAAATGCAGAATATGGTTGCTCATTCTCCCACTCCAATTTGCAACCAGGAAAATGAACATCTTTATCTCCTATTACCCTCCCCCTAGGCTTCTGCAGGAAGAAGAAAAACGAATTACTCTGAAAGTATTCAAGGTGCAACTAAGTTCTTTGCCATCAAATGATCTATCCAGGGGCAGCTTTTACTCTCGGAGATGGTCGAGTCCATTGTCACCGCATGTTTGTGAAGGTCTGGTGACAAAACCTGTCTCAATACTAACATGCAGCAGCAGCGCAGAGCAGTTGAGTTCAGGAGGACAATATACAACATACAACAGTAAAGGATATTCCTTATCAAGAAAACACTAGCAACCTTCCTTGTAAGGGCCACTTTCCATGCTTCACCTAAGCTGCCCTATGCACATTTTTGTGAGCCTGGGACCAGCCTCGGAACCCGCACTGAGCTCTACTGCGCAGGTACGGCGATGTGGGGAGCTTGACGGTGCTTTTAAGCATTACTGGTAAAAAATGGATAATCTATGGAACTTTGTTACATGCTCCAACTTGTTACTTAAAACATGTAGCAGCAACTCAGGCTGAGCTTGAAAAGGAATAGGTAGAAGCGTTTTTCAGCGTGCTTTATAAGGCCTTATTTTCTTGCTTTTCAACATATAGCAACTAAGCACTTTCGTCGTTAGCCCTATATTAAAAATGAACTTAATGGTTTGTTTTGTGCAGTGTTGTTCTCCCAAACTTCTGCTGCGTTCTATGCAAATGCACAGACATATGCATGTGTGCACACTCCCTTTAACAAAATTTTATCATGAGACTCACACCGGCTAGGAAGTGTTGGAGCCAACACTGAATAAACCACAGAAACAAATTCACAAATGTGGCTTTGTGGATTTTTTTTTCCAGTGAAAATGTAAAGAACATTTAAAAGTAATCGTTTTTTTTTCTTATTTATTTATTTCCAGACACATTTTATGATTTTTTATTAGTTCCTCTGGTCACTGACAGGCTCAGTCATTTCTTTCTCTCTCTCTCTCCTCTCTCTCTTTTTTTTTTTTTAACAGGACACAACTATTTTTGGTGATAATTTTACTTTGCTTACCCCAAATTGCAGTGCAGTCAGAGTATGCAACCTGACCAGTCCAATCTCAGGAAAGGGACCATCCGAGTGATATATATCTTTGGTCCACACGTATTACTGCACTATTTAATCTTTACAGAGCTGAGAGAGGACTCCTGTGAAATCAAATAACCCACAAAATAATTCCCAATACTCCACATAATTTACATATCTTATCAAAAGATATGGAAATTTAAAAGCCTTGGTAGGTGAGCAGTTAAATTGTTCAAAGGTCTTTCTTTAATCCATTAAGTCAAGTAAAGCAAAGGAAACTCCATTTGCATTTTCAACTAAACTGATTTCGATTACTGTTTTGGGGAGAAAGTACTGCACTCTCTTCATACCATACAGTGCAAAAACCAAATGTGAGCACTCAAATAATTACAGGCCTGATGCAAGCCTGTCAAAGTTATTTATACCTATAGCAATACTTCACAAGAAATTCAACTAAGCCTCATGCACGCATAGACTGTATCTGCTGCCTGTGTCAACCAAAAAATCAAGCTTGAGCAAGGCAGCATTTAGGGAAAAAGCAATATATTTTTCCACATAAACCAAAAAGCAGAGACCACATATACTCTGCCCTTGGTAAGGAAATTTTAGAATCTCCAGAAGGATAAATTATTCTCTTAAAAAGATTTACCCCTTAATGACATTAAAATGGAGCTTAGGCAGAAACAGTTTAATTAGAAATACATATATTTTAATGAAAGACAGGATTGAACCACCCTAACTGTTACAAAACTGAAGTGTTTTAGCTATCATCTGTTACATGAGGAGGGAGCACCAACACTGTTACAAATGTGCAGAAACCAAAGGAGCCAAAATAAAACAGATGAAGTATATTTATAGCAAATATTATGACTTTCCTAGATGCATGAAAACCACAAACAAATCCCAAATTGCCCTAAACAGTATGTCATAAAATTGTATTATAGCACAAAATGTAACAAATGAATTTGCAAAAACGTATAAATAAATGTATTAACAAATACAGTAGGCAAACCTGCTCTTACTGAACAAAAACACGATGACGTTCCGGATGAAACCAGTGGGAGCAGAGCGAGAACTTTGGGGCAGATAAGCCGCTATGGTTTTGTGAGCTTTATCCCCCAGATGAGCCCGTTCTTCCAGCCGCGGCAGTCTGCCGGAGCGGTCGGGATGGAGAAGGACCGCGTGCTCGGCGCGAACCAGCGCGGTGCCTGGGCCTCGCGCTGAGCGGCGGGCCGAGGGGCCTAACGTTTCCTACAGCCCCGGCAGGAATTAGCGTTTGATGGCCGATCGTCTTGCTGAACACTCTTTTCTTACCTGGCAGAAGCTGCTCGCTCCGCGCCGCTTCCCTGCAGGCCGCGCTCGCACGGCCCGCGGCCGCGGCTGTCACCGCTTCCCCTCCAGTCCAATCGGAGCATGTCGGAGCAGCGGCGGTTCCGTTCGGGTTTGATCACCTCATTAAACAGAAACATTCCTTGTAGCACATTGGGAGGCAATATGCTGGCGAGCAAGGAAACCCTCCTCACTTAGCTCAGTGTAAGCGCGTGGAAGCCATGCAGAGATAGCCTAGGGCACGCTCTCAAAAGCGACTGCTAAGATCATATTTCATGACTTATACACGAAAGCCCTATTTCCGCCATTCTAATACAATGTTATTTAAATGTGTGAGCTTTGCAGCTCCTTTTAAGAAAAAAAAAAAGTTAAGAGTTTACTACCTCCAGCAGGAAAGAGCAGCTATCAGTCTAACTGCAATTGAAGCAGTGTAGCTTTTTCCCACCATGTTTTTAGAGTAGTTTAGAGTAGGAGAGAATTTTACAGCTGTTCAATCATGACAAATTTCAGTTAGTTTACCTTAATCTCTCAGGACTTGATCCTTACCAAAGCACAAGCCAAGTTTTGTATTTAAACAAATTCTTGCCAAGAGTATTAACTCATTGATCAAAATGCCAACGTCTCCAGTCGGAACTATTTGCTCTAACCACGTGTGCACTGAGGGCTCCTTTATCCAAGTGTCTCACCGCAAGTCAAGTGTTTCCCTGCAGGAGCGTTCCCCAGGTGTGGGACAGACCTTGCACAAACATTTCCTCTCGCTGTCCAGTCTTGTCCTTGCCGTGGGCACCTCTGCTTTTCTTGGCACTAACTCAGAAAAAAATCAGTGACGGAAATAGATTGCAACCATTCTTTAAAGAAGTCGGAGCACAGTGTGCTCTACAGCCTTGAACTGGCTTTGACATTTAACAGGAAAACAACATAACGCTTTAAGGAAATCAAAATAACAAAGAATTCAAGAAACTAGAAAGTTCTTTCTTAGGAGTATCACTTAGAAGGCAGCTGACTTATTCCATACCTTCTGGAACCACTTTAAGGATGGCATATGCATTTTTAGGAGTGGGTAAGGCTCATACAAACAGTCCTAATATCAGGCACAAAGTCAACTGGCGGTGTGAGCATTACTGACCGGAGTCACATTAAATAGTCCATATGTTTCTTTGGTGATCTCTTTGAGAAAAACATGATGCCCGATACCTTCTTAAATTACTTGTTTTGACTACAACTGCATCTAGGACAAATTTCAAAAGTCGCTTTAAAGACAGCCAGGTTTTCCAACTGCAAAGGAAAACTGCTGCTATGGGGAGATCCAGACTGTTCTTAAACGTCACCCAGCGATGAACAGCCATGACTCATCCCTACAGGAGACTGAATCAGCGCAGACCACGAGGCCAGATAACTTCAGCTGAGGTCTCTACAGTTTCTTGGCAGCAGGAGTGCCAGTGAACTGCTTTTTTGTAAGAAATAACAGACAATTATGTTTAGTTAATGGCAGCTAAGAACAGTAGAGAACGTCTAATTTTGGGTGTGAAATAAATGGAGATGTTTTATTATTATTTATTAGGCTTTAAACAAAACCTTTAGTGTTGAAGTGGTTGCTGCAGCTAATCCCAACTCTAGCTATACACACTGGGAAAGGAAGAGTTTTAAGTAGGGACAATAACCCAACAGGTATAGTAGCCTTGATATATATTCATAACCAGCATTATCTTACTCTGGTTACATTCAGTTTTATCCTGTATCTGCTTTTGAATCTTGCAATAGATAATATGGGGAATGTAGCACTGGGCATGCTGAGAGGAGACAAATGAAATAAATTTAACAGTTCTCTGCTCTGTCTCTCAGCAGATTTAAATTATTGCAGTCTTTTTTTTTCCCCCTCTTATTTAGGCTCTGTGCTGCTAGGGAACAAAAGTGATTATATAGCTTCATATGAGTAATGAAGGCTCTGAAATGCCATGCACAAATCATATTTACAAAACAACACTCGTATTTTAATGAAGTAACAGTGATTAAAATGCAGGAGCTTTCAGACATATTCTGCCCTTTGATTTTACCTACAGACTAGGTGAGGCAGGTAGGTATGTAGGTATGTTGTGACTTGAATTATGATGCCTGTGGGTCTTATTCAGTATAATGGGTCCCCTCATCCACCCTCAAGGAACCCAGGCTTGGGGCTAAACCTGCTGAATGACTGCCAGGCACACGGTCACCTCACCTAATGTCAGCGAGTCCTAACATAAAGATTTACGTTCCCGTGTACTGTCCGGAGCACTTAAGCATCTCAGAGCAGCCCTGCACACAGAGCAGAGCAGCCTGCACCGCCGATCCGCAGGGAATGCTCAGCACGGGCATCCCCATCCCATCGGAGCCTCAGCAGGGAGGCGGTACCGGCGCGGTACACGGGTGCCAACGACTGCATTAACTTAGCAATTAAAGTCCTTCACAGGGAGACGATCCTGTGGTTGGTCTCTGCTGCCAGAACTACTTCAATATCTATTTGCAGCAGTAAAAGGGTAGAGATACTCCTGGTAGGTTGCCGAACGCCCTCGGCTTAATGAAATGCCCTAACCAGTGTGATTTTAAGGCTTGGCATTGCAGGTCGAGGAAACTGGAACCCTGACAAGAGTGGGCCCTGAAGCCAGTGGATGCCAGGTCTGCAGACAACAGTTCAGAGTGACCCTGCGTGACAGGAAGTAACTTGGAGCCGCACCAGGCCCTGCTCCTATGGGAGCGCAAGCGGGATTCAGTCACTGACGTGTTCAGGCGGAAACACTTCCAAGCAAGCGAGACAGAACCCCTGCAAACAGCTGGAAAACTCTGGAATCAAACAGCAGGTGAATTTAGACGTGTGGGGGAGGCAGCCTTTGGGCTGAACAAGGTTTGCTTGCAGTGGTTTTAGAATAAGAAGCTGCAAGCGTGTCAGCCGTGATCCCCTGCCAACGTCCTAATTGGATCAAACCCCATAAACAACAGAGGGTGGAAAACATTATTACCATGGCCGTGCTGGCAGATCAAAGAACACAGTGAATTCCCAAGGCCAGGGGCAAGAACTGAACACATTTCTCATGTCTTAGGCCAGCATTTCCATAGATTATTATTTTTATGAGCTAAAGATTGATTTCCCAAATAGTGCTACCAACAGCGTGTAGCTCCCTCTCCCTCCATCCCCCCAAATGGATAAAATTATTTTTATCAAAGAACTACTACTCTGAAAATACTGTTTTCTCTTTTGTTGTGATAAACAACTGAAGGATACTCAGCCTTCATGTTTTCTAGATGTCTGATAAGATCTGCTGGTTTGCTCTGGACTCTTTCCAAGGAGCGCACATCTTCTGAAGTCCTCCAGTTCACATTAGTTTTGGGCAGAGCCCCAAGCACATTAATGAGACTGATAATTATTAATAACTCTCTCAAAACATTTCAGTTTGTGCACTTATAAAGTACACAGTGTACGTGGAAAGAAAAATAAATAAAACCTTTTAGAATGTAAGTCTCCCAAAGAATGCAAATTCAATTCTATCGCTTACTCAAGGATGATGGAAAACAAAGTCAATTTATTTTTCATACGGTATTTGAGGGCATAGAAAGAGCAAATAAATCACAAACCCTATTCTGGCAAAGTCAGGCTGCATTCAGAATGGGGACAATGTTCGAGCTCCACTGCAAGAAAAACAGTGATCCCGTCTGCACGGAAGCAAACTCAGAAACACACGGATGGCTGCAAAAGCTGCCATAGGCCTGGAGAAGTGAAATGGCAAAATCTGATGGTATCTCGACACCGACTTTACAGAAATGTTACCTGAAGATGCATTTCAAGCAATGTCCCTGAATTAATGGAGAAAAAAAAAAGTTACTTTTAAGGAGGTACCTGCTAACTTTTTTAGAGGTAACTTATAGAGAGCTGGAATAGGGTAGTTCTTAGCAGATAAGCACAGTGCTCATTAAGTCATATTTTAGTCATACATGTTGGGTACAATTTCTCCTTGGCTAAGAAAAATGGCATTTACTTATCTCAATGGCTTCTCTTCCTGCAACACAGTAATGTATCAGTCTTAATTAAACTAATGCCAAAAGTTTATAAAATAATCTATCAGTTCTCTGTTACAAACAGGATTCCCCATCTACACGGAGTTATGGCAAGCTGAAATGGTCATACAGCTCTTCATACATCCCTGGTGCACTGTCTAGCTGCCCTCCCGCACAGGGCACACTCTTCTACACTTAATAGCATGGTTTTAGGAATAAACCTAAAAATAAAGGAGCTTCCCTTGAAAGAAGACAGGATAGTAACAAAGTAGTAACAAAGTTAATCCTAGTCAAAAAAAAAAAAAATGTTTAGTAGCTTTTGTGTGGATTAAACTTAAGCTGTGAAGTAAATAGTAGACTGGATTTTGCCTCCCCAAAACAGTGGCAAAGAATTTTTATTTGCTTCTTGTATAAGACATTTAAGTATTTAGTGGCTTATACAGAGGGCTTATAAAAAGTCATCATTACCAATAATAACCAACACAAGCAGCGGTGCTCTTTAATTAATATAATACCCTGTGCCTGCTTTCTTCCCCCAACTAGGCTCCAAGCCGTGAAATTAATTAATGAGCTGCTTCCAGGCTGCCTTACTCCCACCCAAAAGCAGACAAAATAAAATTTATCACATTTAAAGCCTTTATCCTTGCAAAGAGATTTATTGGTAAAAGCGGGTTTAGAATATATGTAAAACGATGATGATACAAGGTTTAATGAGTCTAAACCAACCTAGCCTCCCACCTGGCTTTTGAGGATAGATGCTCAGAAATTATGCTGTCGTGCGAGGGAGAATTACATTAGTTAGGAAATACGTCAAAGGTAGAGAAGGAAAAAGAAATCAGAAAACTGAAAGTCAGTATTACAGGCAAAACCAAAACACCATCCTTACATACGTTGACAAATCCTTATAGAACCATTTACAAAACTGTCAACATTTCATTCCACTGCATAGATTATAAACATAACAAATATTAAACCCAGCCTTTCCTCCATACTAAGGCAGTTCTTCATTACTGAAGCTCAGTGTGCAAATGACAACTCAGTGGGAAAACTTGCATACTGTAACACTATCTGGTCCTTCATAACTGTTTTACAATCTAATAACTATGATTTTTCAGAAGCTTTCTAAGAGAAAAACTCAAAAAAATCCCAAAACTTCATCATTTTGAAAATTTTATAGGGCAAATTTTACATTAAACCATGCAGAAAAATAGCACATAGAAGTCATACAGACCTTTCAGGCTAACAGGGCAAAACTGAATGCTTTAACAACTAAAATACTGACAATGCTAAACAGATTTTAACAACTGACTATCTTGGGACAAAGGGTCAACTCCTCCAACTAATGATTATAAAATTAATTTAACTCCTTCATAAAGATCATTTGACTTGATTTCTCCTACAGAAGCCCACCTAGTTTGGCCAATTTTGCTGGCTGCAAAAAGGAATGTTGCTCATACCTCCATCTTCCTATTAGTGATTACCTTGCAAATATTTTGCTAAATTAAAAATAAACAAAACTAGAACTTTTTTAAAAAGTACAATAATTTGTAACTTTATTTTCACTAAATCTGTATTTGCAAACTTTGTTTTCTTAAAGCAAATGTCCTCTCACCTTCATTACAAAGAAATTTATATTGACAGGAAAATTAATTACAACGTCTTAGCTGTTGTCCAAATTTTGAGTTTTCTATTTGGCCTTTGACAGTGTAGGAAGTGCATCTGCTGAGAAAAGAAGAGTAATATATTGGAAACAGTAAAGGATAAGCATATGGGCAGTATGATGTGTAATATTTTAGGAAAGAAATCTGAATCATTTACTACCAAGAGACTAATTTAACCGAACACAAACAGATTGCCATGGCTTTGCAGAATGTCCAAGCAGTAGTTTGCTACAGCAATCTCTTTCTGAATACAACTGGATCATGCCTTCCTTAAAATGGGTATTACCTATTCCAGAAGCATATCCACTTCCTTCTGCATTTCTGAAACATTTCATTTTCTGTACTGGCTGGCCTCCGACCTTCCTGAGTTTCAAGGCAAACTATTATTAAAAAAAAAAGTACAAGTGTGCAAATCATAAGAGTTCTCTCTTCCTTGCTATATGGCAATTTTACCACTTATGTTTCATTGAGTACCACTTTCACTCACTTTCCTCTCTTTACTTTGCATTTTCCTGCCACAAAATAAATATGAACATAATCTTGTGTCCCAAGAGAAATCAACAAAATTGGCTTGTGACTTCCCTGAACGCTGCAAGACTAATATGTTCCTTATCAGAGTTAATGAGATACATCTTGGAAAGAGGAGAGAAATTAAAAGATTCTCACATTTAAGAAACGAAAGTTAACCCTCTCACCCCAAATTTAGTTTTCATTCAATTACAGTGAAGTATATAACATCATTATGGTCTTGCTAAAATATATTCTTCTACTTACACGCATGCAATACAAAATGGAATGTTTCAGCATTTTCAAAATAAAATGTTATTTCTCTAAAAATAGATATAAAAATGCATAATTTTGGAAAATCATTTTTGAAACATTGTGTAAATAAAAATACAATAATTTACTGTCTGAAAGTAGTTACTTAGCCATTATACTTTTTGCTCTTAGTCACTCCAAAATTATTTCTTTTTTTACAGGTAACACTGTTACTAAATTTAACAAGGTAAATACCGCTTCCTCTAGTTAATCACTCATTTTTGGGAGAAAAAAAAAAAAAAAAGGAAAAGTAGCATTTCCCATTTAATTTCAGAAAGAAAACTAAAAAAAAAATAAACACTCCTCAAAAGATCCGTGCATCAGTTCTGATGCAGGTTGCACTCCCTCAGGAGAAAAGAATTGCCAACAGTAATAAATATTAAATTGCCAATAGTAATAAAAAATGACAGCAATGGGCAGTCGCCCTGTTGATTTCTGATATTTCGAATGATTCATCTTGCACCCCCTTTCTGCTTCAGCCCTTGGTTTGCTTTCGTGGGGCAGCGCTCTGCCCTGCGCTGCTCTGCCCTCCCTGCAGCACGGCCGTGCCCCCGGCTCCGCTCCCAGAGCAGACGTGTTGTGCCCAGCACCTCCCCACGCTCCTGCAGCTTCCTCGGCACTTGGCCCGCGGTTCCAGGCAGGGAGGTATGTGCTGGGTGCAAGGTGGGACTCACCCTGCAATACCAAAGCACCAAAATCTGACGGGGCTTATCTTCCACGTATATCTGTCAAATACTTTTGCATGCAAGAATCTGTGCTCTTGAAGATTTTTAACTAAACCCTAACTTCACAGCCCTACATCAGAGAAAGAGTTATGGATAAAATGGATTTTTTTTGATCTAGAAGTCATGGCTGGCACCTGGAACAGACACCCGCTCCCTTCTCTCCAGTTATCTGTATTGCAAATAACTGGGAGGACAGCAGGAAATATTGATTTAGGATTTAATGATGTAGTTGCGAGATAGTGCCAACATTTAAGTGAGTGTCACCAACAGGCCCTCCAAAGCAACCAACGTCACGTAGATGAAGCTAAAAGAAAACAGAACAGCTTTATCCCCAACAATAATAGGGATATGCTATTTCCTCAGTTATGTACTAAGAACTACATATTTTAAACTGCACGTGCAGGATGTGAAACTAGAACTTCAAAACATTTTAAATGTTTTAAAAGAGTAACAGTATACTGATTTGTGTAATGAAAATGCAAGTGTTGTTCCACATTAATATTTAATAGGTTAAAAAAATTGGATTCCTCAATTATGCAATTTTGTGAGTCATACTAAGGAAAAATAGTTTTAAAAATAACCAAACCTAAGATTATTATTACTCTTCCTTGCGACTAAAAGATTAAATAGCAAATTAAGTGTATTTTATTTCAAATTCTAAATTTAATTTTAAAATATGCAACATACAGAAATTACTAGTTACCTATCACATTGGAAAGGTGGAAAGGTGTCTTGTGGCTGCATTAAAACAGAGTCATTGAGATAGTCAAAAGTAGCAAATTTCTAAGTAAATTCTGAATTTCTAGTCCATTTTTATTAACAGTTTATAATATCAGTAAAAGGATCTATTCACCAAGATTACTATGATCTACCAAGGACTTGAAAGTAAAGGGGCTCTCAGGCAAGAATCCATAAAAGGTCAGAGATGCAGATCAGAAGAAACTTGAAGCTCAAGATCTTTGCTTTTCCTTAGAATAATAATTAAAAAAGCAATTTGCACATGTTCATACTAAAAGTTGAGCCATCAGATATTAAATAGCCATGAACACCACAACCACCACTATGTGAAGACAACAGTCTCACAGAGTGAAGTCTCGGGTAATACCAAAGTTGAAGGTTGGGATTTCTTACTTTTCCTGGGTAAAAATCAGAATAATAATTCAGAAAAGATTAACTTGCTGGTCCTCTTGCAGCTAAAACAGACGCCCAGCTCTCCATACCACTATGTTCCTCAACTGTCTTTAGTTGAAGGATCACTTAAACTCTGGAAAGAAAACCAACTTAGAGACTATCTTGTGCTTCCTGTGCCAAAACAGCCACAATGGATTTCCTTTGCAGTCAAATAAAAATAAGGATTCAAAATTTATGCTTATTTTTTACTCTCATTTTGCTTGCCTGTATAAGGATGCATGCAAGAATTTTTATTTGTTTTTGACTTTATTTGTCTTTTGAGCTCCCTTCTGATATTTTATTGACCACCAATTATCCATAGACTACGGGCTGTGTAGCACTGCTTTATATGGCTCCATAATTAAATCACATCACTCAGTGGGTACTGGAACTAATGAAGCTTGGGCTCTTAAAGACTGTTTTGCATGGGTGATTGACTTGGGTGCTTAAGAACACAAACTGAACTGAAGCTGCCTGCTATGGCAGGCATTTACACAGGCTGCTGGCAGACTGTTCACCCTTTCTCCCCCTGCTCCTCATTCTCTGGAGGCTAATAGTGAGCATTTTAATGAGGTAACTTTTTTTTTTCCTGTCTGTAGCCCCGCCAGAGGACATTTGCAGAAGCTTTCTGCTATATGCTGCCACCTATTTTCTCAGAGTTTGCAGGAATTTATCAGTCTTCATAAGGCATGTTTGAGATTGGCCACCAAATTCAAAAGTTATTACGGAGAGGTAGGGGGAAGTCATTGAGAGAACACACATTCATTTAATACACATATTGCTTCCATAGGAAGTGAGAATAAAACTGCAGTATTTTGTCATATTCTTGTTTTCTTCTCTCAACTCCACTGTTCATTTACTGGGGAATTCCACCCCCCCGTCCCGAACAATCTTACTACTGAAATTTGAACTTGACAAAACAAACCGCTTCCCTCACCTTCCTTAGGTGACCTCCTGGACCTCATGTCTCCTGGAAAATCCTGTCCTTTCTCCATGCGCCCAAAGGGGGCCCTAACTCTGCACCTGCTCTCAACCTCAGCTTGTCGCCCATTCCTCAGCCAGAGGTGCAGACTTGCTTTGAAACAGAGTTCAGTGCCAGGAAATGTCTCCAGACAGTGGGTCAAGACTTATCAGCTGCAGTTTGAAAAGAGAAGTGAACTTACATTAGTGCACACACTATGTATTGTTCCTGTGAAAACCGTTCCTGATGAAAAGATATGGGAGGCTTTGCCTGCATTTCAAATATATTCCTATAGGAAGATCTGGTTTTATGAGTTTAGAAATGACCTTGCAGCACTGGAATTAAAACAAAGCAAATGTGTTTTAAGGAGATAAGACACAGAAGTTTGTAAATAATTTACTTTTGCAAAATTGGTTTTATATCCAGAGACAGCCCGCCAGAAACAATAACAACATATGAAAAAAAATGCAAATTCATTTCTGATTTACCAATGCATCAAGGATGAATATCAAACCTGAAAAGATGACAATATCAATGTATTGAAATAATTATATTCTCTGAGTACAGGGTCATTTTGGAAGGAGATGTTTGAATACAGAGAACTTACATTTTAGGGAACTGTAGTTCAGTTAAATTCAGTGGGTTTTTTTACCTCTCTCATTCTCTCTCACTTTTAACTTAAAACACTGGGGACTGGGTGTAGGAAAAAGATTCTATTTCCAAACATCTAGATTAAGAAATGATTACCACCTAAAACCAGAAGCAAGCAATTGAACTGATTTCCACTAAGTGGAGTCAAATCTTTGCAATTTGTCATTCTCACATTCTCCATAATGATACTCAAAAAATTAATTTTAATGCACTCTTGACAGCAAATTCTTGGCTTCAAGTTACAGCAAGTGTGTCCAAGGTGATGACAACTATAAACCATTTACATTGCTACATATGCAAAAAAAAAAAGGCATCAGACACCAGAACCTTACTGTGTCAGCTACTACACACAGAATAGAAGCAGAATCCACATCTCGTGGCTTAAATGAAAAGCAAGTAAATGGTAGTTACAGTATTCAAATAGTAAATTGTAACCATTGTAAAACTAGAGAGGCTTTAAAATAAACAAGGAAAAAAAGGACTAACGCAGGATTCTACTTTAAATATGAAGTCAAAAAGCTGTATACCACCTTTAGGACATAAACCTTCTCCTTACTGTATGAATGGGATATTTTGCAATGATGACATAATTTTCATGTATACTTTTACAGAGATATTCACACTCATATATATATATATATGTGTATAATGTCACTGTATTTTACCCAGCCTGATTTCAGAATGTAATAATTATGGAATTTCCTAATTGCTGGGTCGTTCGGCAATACGCTCTGGCACTGTCAGTGTGCCTCTGTGAAGCTGCAAACAGACAGCACAGGAGGGGCAGAGGATCCCAAATCAGATAAAAAGTAATTATTAGTGATGGTACCATTGTTGGAAGAGAGATTAGCCTGGCCCTTTATGCTAACGCTGAGCAGGATACAGATCGCAGGTTTTCCAGGTCCCAACTTTCATCAATCCCAACAATCATCACAGAACCACAGAAGGTTGAGCTTGGAAGGGACCTCTAGAGGTCATCTAGTCCAAACCCCCCCTGCACACGCAGGGTCACCTAGAGCATGGGGCACAGGGCGGCATCCAGGTGGGTTTGAAGATCTCCAGAGAAGGAGACTCCACAACCTCTCTGGGCAGCCTGTTCCAGGGCTCTGTCACCCACACAGGAAAGAAGTTGTTCCTCATACCAAGATGGAACTTCTTGTGTTTCAATTTGTACCCATAATCATGGTGATCCTGCAGCCTGGCGATCGCTGTTATGATGTTTGCCTCTTCTCTGTCTTTATCACAAATGTGATAAAATCCCCACCAGGAATTTTAGATGATGCTTGACCTACTTTCTGGATCATAAACAAACACAGGCGTAAGTAAAGCATCAACTATTTTGGTGCAACCAAAAGTAAGGATGTAAAAAGTACATTAAATACTTATTGTACAGGCTTACAGTTGCCAGCTGCTTCCAGCAAAGACTTGGTTGACTACAGCTAGAGGATTCTGCAGCTTGAACTCTTGAAGATACAACTTACAGCTTTATCTAAATCCCATTTCAGATGATTCAATGCTTTTCTGGAAATGGACCAGAGAAATTTATTTGAAGGTTCTCTTTTATTCTGAATTTTGCATAATAAAGTCTCTGTATGAAAAATATCAATAATTACCAGGGAAATCTACTCTTGTTAAATACTGCTTGGGGGATTTTTCACAGATGGAAAATGGGGCTGGACAACTTCACAACCTGATGATTTGCATTTAAGATTTCATTATAACCTTCTGCGCAATTCAAGCAGCAAAACTACAAATATATAAGTTCTGCACACCAGTTCTCAGATGAAGTCAGCCTGTATTTGAGTCTACTAGAGACAGAAAGATTTATTTCAGCTTCATCCTCTATTTTTTAAAGAATTTTACTTATTACACTTATTTTTTCCTTTTCTATGCAGTTTTTAAACTGTTTTCTAACACCAGGAGATTATGCACAGGACATTTTTAAAGTGGCTAAGAAATTAAAATAGAGAAGAAGCCTAAATGGATGTTACTGCATATTAATTTTATGTGCTTGTAGAGACATGCACTTAGAATTTCGCAGATTCAATCACTATTAAGTTCTATAAAATTTCTCCACAAGTCCTATTTGAGCAAAACTATTGCCACTCACCTATACCTTCCAATTAAAGGCTAGCAATACTCACTGCCAATCCTCTGCACAGAGAAACACTAAAAGAAGAAGAGAGGTATGACTCCAACCAGGAGATGCGCTAGCACAAAACTACCTACATCTTGCAAAAGCCCATTCTCAAATTCCTGCTTGCAAAATATACCTTGTTCAATATCTAAGTGTACAACCATTAAACCATAAAACCATTAAACCATAAAAAACAGTCTATTTTGTAGATATCAATTCTGATTCTGAGTTCTCCAAAATTGTCCTTACCTTTCAGGGAAAAAGAGTGAAAAAAGAGTCAGGAAGACACTCAAGGAGATTCTGTTACAAACTTCCAACAGACTTGTAAACGATTACCTCAAGAACTGGGGCACAGGGACTGCTTTTATATTGTATTTCAGGTAAAACCTCATGTAACCACTATTGTGAAGTTCAAACTTTGGCTGATGTCTGTGGTGGCTTATGAGATCTTATCCAAGGTCAGATTTCAACCCTAAGTAACAGCAAAGCTTTGAAGCACGGTGTTAGCTGAACCTGCAACTGAAAAAAAATCATAACGTTAGTAACATCAGTTTTTATCGCACACTTGAAACAAGCATTACATGCATAGTGAGACAACCAGCAATTTACATTCACTCGTTCTAGCCTTCAACACTGTATAATAGATCCAGCAGTCTTTACTAATAACAATACAGTAAAAAAGAAAAGATTCTTAACCAAAACTTAAATATTTTCAGTTAGCTTCGAATGTATGGGTTCTAATCCTCACATATACAGTATTATTTTTATCTATTGCCCTAAAACTAGTTGAAGAATGAAAGACTCTTGAGGCTTCATAAAACATTTAAAACCAAACTTATGATAACAGTAAACTTGGGACATCTTGCTTTCACAAGTGCATCAAATGTCTCTTAAGAGGGAATAACACTTGGAATGTCACCGTTCCCCAGGGCGAGACAAATGTGTGACAAAGCTTGTTTTAAAACAGGGAAGAGGCGAGACAGATAAGACCATAATTTCTGCATAAAACATTGTTTCAAGTCACACACTTTTTATGCTTCATAAGGCATGGGAAAAAGGTACCTAGCAATTTTACATGTATAGTCTATTAAAAAATATATATTTTTTTCAAGTATCTGTATCAGGCTACTTATATTAGCAACAAAGCCCTGAAAGAGGACCCCAGTAGATTTATTAAAGGTTTATGTACAGAGTAGAATCAGGGAAAACAAATGAAAACAAAAAACAAAGAAACAAAAAACCCACAAGAATCACAGAACAAATACTTTAAAACCAACTTTCCCCTCTCTTCAGCCTACATTTACATTATAGAGGACAGAGAAAAGAGCTGATCCATCTTAAGAAACTTGTAATAGTCACTAGTACCTCCGCAGTTACAAACTCTTATGGTAAACCAGTATGGAGCTTATTCAGCATTTACACCTTCACCTGCGTCAACTGCTGGCAATGCAATGTTGTATTGAAAGGAAAATTCCTAAATATATGTATTTCCCCATTAATTACTGTCTCTCCTTAAAGTGATGATATTTTTCTATGTACTTCTGTTAGATTGATTTACATCACAACAAAGAAAAAGTAAGAAGAGTGATAGTGCCTACCAGCTGAATTTGAACGTGCTACCAATGGGAGTAATATTGGTCTCAAATTAGTAGTTACTTTGGGGCAGTCTTAGGACAAAAGCAGGCTTGACATTTTCTTTAAAGCTCGGCTGATAAACACGTATTTCTTGAATCTTTCAAATCAAATGGATCAAATCAAATGGATTAACCAGTTTGTTAGCTGAAAACAGCTGAGATGTGAGTCTGAGTTTACATCTCCTGTTAAAATTACTGCAGACAAATACCTGAACTACCGTTGTTTTCAGGCACTTACAGTAGTACTATTAAGAGAAGACCTAGTTTATCATTTTTTTACAAAAGTCTAAAGTATTTCCTAAAACTGAATGAACATAATGATTTTCCCCCCCCCTAGACTTTGTGGTTTCCCTATTGATTTTGTATAAGAACAAACAGGTCAGAAGGCAGCATTTTCAATATCTTACTTCCCATAGGAATCCAAATGCCCCAGTGTGACTGTGGGCCTTTTGCTTGCTAAAAAGACACAAAATAACGGATTTTTTTGGGGGAAACTGCTTCAGGACCTCATGGCGCCCATCCACGCCCCCTGCTCCAGATGAGGGGAGCTTTGAGGGGCTCCAGGATGGTGCTCATGCCCGAGGGCCACCTTGTCGCGGCCACCACGTGCCACCAGCACGAGGCTCCCGCTCCCTCGGTCACCTGCACGAGGCTCTCGCACCCTCCACCGAGGGCAGCCGCGGGGAGCCACGACCACCGCCCTGACGGCCGCCTGGTGGGGAGGAGGGATTTAAAAGGGAACTGACATTTACTTATTTATTCATTCCCCTTCCCTCCTAAGCATGGGGAAAAAAAGTTACGCGGGAAGGAGGGTGAGGAGAAGGAGACCAAGCGGAGGCACCGCGGTGGCCCCCGGCCGAGGGCGGCTCCGTCCTTGCGCGCGCAGCGGGCGGGGAGCCGCGGAGGGGCCGGCGCGGCCCTTATCGCCCGCGCGGCGGCGGCGGGTGCGGGCCCGGGCACGGCGGGGCCGCCGCGCTTATCCAGCCGCGCAGGCTCCGCTGTGCGGGCGGCGCCCGGCGCCTCCCGCCTGATTGCGCCCGCCTCGCAGCGCTCCCCGCCGCAGCGCCGCGTTGGTTCGGCCCGGGGCCGGCGCTCGCAATAAGCCCCGTCCCCTGCGAGGAGCCTCGCTTCAGACTCGCCTCTCTCCTCCCTCCCTTCCTGCCTGCGCGCGGCTCGGTGCCGGCTGGGCCCTCTCGCCCGGGCGGCCGCGGCGGCTCCGCGGGTTCCCGGTGGCCGGGGCGCGCTCACGAGGCTGGCGCGGCCGTTGGGGGCGCGCGGCGGCGGGCGGGGGGCTGCGGTGCGGGCGCCGCCGATGCCGCGGTGAGATGGCACCATTCTGCGCGGCGGCATCGGCGGCGGAGCGCGGCGCCGAGGGCTGAGGAGCCGCGGCGAGGAGGAGCAAGAGAAGAAGAAAGGGGAGGCGGCGGCGGCAGCTCCGGGGCTGCGAGCCACGGTAAGGGAGCAAAAACGCGCTGCGCCGCAGCCCGGCGGAGCCCCGGAGAGCGGCCCGGGGCGGGGGGCTCCGCGCGGGCCCCTGTCACGGAGCGGCGGGAATGGGCGTGGGGGCTAAAATGGCGAAGGAGCCGCGCGGAGGTCCCGCTCCGCCGCCTTCGCGGACTCGCCGCTGCCCCGGGCCTGGCCGGAGGCTGCTCCGGGGGGGACGCGTTGCCCTCCTTGCCGCTCCCCGTGTCCCCGCGCGGTGGCGGCGGGGCAGCCGGGCTCCCCCCACCGGTGTCCGGTGTCGGGCGGGCAGCCTTGTTTATTCCCGCTCGCGGCCTGGGAGGCGGCGGGAGCCGGGCCGAGCGCCGAGCTGGGTGAGCGCCGGGCGGACCGCGGAGGAGGAGGAGGAGGAAGGAGATCGATCCCCCTCGGCCTCCCCTCGCCCCGGGGAGGCGGCCGAGGGCAGCCCCCGTGCCCAGCCAGGCCGCCGGAGCGCGGCTCGGGGGCAGCGGCGTGCGGGGAGCCGGGGAGGCACCGCCGAAGTTACCGGGCGCCCTGGGTCTCGCTTAACGTGAGTTTTACAGTGACAATTCGAGGTCGCGAAGCTGCGATTCACGTCACCCGCGTCTGCCTGTATCGTGACGTGATGCTTGGTGTAAGCGCCCGTTTACCCAGTCTTGTTTTGGGAGCAGCACCAGTTTCTTCTTTAAGTTAACCTATGGCAATCGTCCTCTGCTTCCAGGGCCATAAATATTTAACCTGTATGTCAAAGAGAGAAACGGACACCGCGCTATGTAACCCTCTTAATGGAGCACCTCTGTCCTGAGATTATACTCTGAAAAAGGGCCTTTTGGTATTTTAGCCATATTTTCATATCATTCTAGTGTCTCGCAGAAAATCATCAGGATATTTCACATGAAAGAAGGTTATGCAAGTTAAGTAGCCCAGGCTTGCGAGGTGATACTGTCACTGGATGTGGATGGTTAGGTTAAATATGGCCGTCCTTCCCAAGTGTGATATATATCCATGTATGTGTGGCCTTCGTAGCAGTAGGAAAAATCTCCGCTTAAAATTTGTTTTGCTTTAATCCTTTCCTTATATAGGAGCAAACTCATTACTTGTTATCTGTACTAACTTGGCGCTTGTTACTACAAGTAACACTTTCTTTTAAAATTTTGTATGCTGCCTCAGCTGAGTCCATGTTAATACATGTATAAACTGAACTGCTATTTCTCCTTGATGTTAATAATAAAGATATAAGAAATTTGCATAGAAAATCTTAGCATTTTTCATCCCTTTAAGAAGGGTTTTACAGATTGTAAAAGCACAGCTTATTTGGAAACTTGTCAAGGGTGCCTTAAAATAGGACAACTAGAAATATTTTGAACTAATGTTGGTTGTAAACCAATCTGTGGTTTTAGAATCTTAATGTCATTTCTTTGGGCCTTATTTTAAGTCTTCATTTAAATATCTGATCCTGTAAATGCTACTGGTTAGTGTATCTTACTTACAGTGGTGTTTTTCTTATGATACTGTAGAATAATTCCCTTGAATACATAATTATGCTTGAAATCATGCAAGCAATTTTAAATACTCAAGAGCAAAATCTGTCACCATGGGACACCTTGTTACCAAATGTATATAAATTTTGTATTAATTTGCATTTATTGCTAAAACATAAACAAAAGCTTATAGGTGAACTTTGTGTGTTTTGTTAAAGGGTTGGCAGTAAAGTTAAAATAAGCACCTGTCTTGGAGTGCCTCTTAAATTTTGGGAGGACTCACAGGGCTCCATGCAAATCCCCTTTCCTAACTCTGTGAAACCCCTGAAAGGTAGAGGAATGCCTGCCAATTCTGTTGCTTTTTCTCTTTATTATTATCCTTCTTATTTTCCATACCAATATTGTAAATTGGAATTTATACCCAGTCACTTTTCTGTTTTTATTCTTATAAAGAATATGTATTTGGGAAAGAGATTGTTCTTTCCCTTCTACTATTTTGTGTCCAAAAATCAAAATCTGTAATAGGGTAGATGATAATGTGTTCTGTTTTCTCATTCTTCTCCCCAATTCCTACACCAATAAAACACCGTGTTTGAAAACCGAGGTGCTGTAATCAAGAATTCATGAGCTAAGCCATATTTATTAATTAAAAGTGGTTACTGTTTAGGCACTTCGACCATTCTGGTTAGCTCTTTTGCTAAAACAGAAATTCTTCTGGAATTTAATTGACTAGAATCCAGAAGATGAAGCAAAAAGGCTTGGAGGGGGTGCGTGGAGGGATGGACAAATGCAAACAGTAGAAAATGTCTCCTCCGAGCCCTCCTTAAGTGATTAGTGGAGGTTACTTTGAACTTGGTTAAAAATACTTTGGTGCTTCAAAAGGACTGAAGAGGAGGACTGATGTTACTGCTAAATATGACATTATCTTTTAATCTAGGTTAGTGCTCTTATCTGCTTCTTCAGTGTAACATTTACCTCAAAAAATAAGGGGAGGGGGTAATAATAATAAAAAAAAGTGATTTATAGCCTTGCATCAACTGTATAAGAATCTTAATTTAGTGGGTGAGCTGCTCCAATGCGCCTTCCAGGATAAGAGTTGAAAAACGGTGGCATCTTTTTCCCCAGTTTCTACAGTTTCTATGGTAGCATCAGATTAATCATGATCCTTTCATTTTTGCTGACCTTCTGAAACTTGTAAACCAGAATTGCCGAGCTCATTCTTGCAATTCTGAGCTCAGCTGTGGCCAGTGGAGTTGTTCTGTTGCTTTGGGCTATGTTCAAAGTTGGACAATAGCAGTTGGTTACAACCAGGTCTGATTCTGAAAGTTTGCTTTGTAAAACTTTTTAACAACAGTGAGGCTGCTTTCTCCTTTATTCAATCGTAATTTGCTGATGTGTTGCTGTAATGACATATATCTCATGGGCCTTAAACATGATTATTTTATCAGAGATCTGGCTTCCACTGTCCTGGCAATGGGTGTGCTTGGAGAGAGGAGTGCAGGAGAGGTGGTGCTTTGCAGCTCCACAAAGGCTTGTAGGAAAGTGCAGATCTGTGAGTGATGCACCCCCCCCCTTTTTTTTTTTTTTTTGCTTTTCCATAGAGAGTGAGATTATGTGTTTTTTCTCTGAGTTTTGATTTTTAGAGGGAGTTCTTTATTTTTATTTTTTATTCTTTAAGTTGCAAGTTCTAATTAGTGTCTTTTAGGATATGCTTTTTTGTTGTGTTTGAGGACCTAACAGCTTAGCTAGAAGCGTACTTAGATTTAGCTTTGTTTTGTGAACCTAGTGTTCCTTTACAGAGATTACAGGGTAGGTATCAACTGTCAGAATAATTTCAATATACCAGAATTACTTAATTGGGAGAGCGCTGGTTTCCACCAACACCTTACCTCCCTTTTTAGCATTTGCAATAGGATGTTGTGGACACCCTCATCCTTGTGTCGTAGCTAGCTACATGGCCATAGATTTGCTCAGGTTTATGCTGCCGTGGTTCTGCAGAGGTAGATACGTAGCAAACTATTTTCCGCCGTCTTTCCTTGGTCAATTTTGAAGACTCTCTACGAGTGTCATATAATGTATGGTTTGATAATTCATTGTTAACATAAAAGCACTCTTCGAAGGGAGTATGAATTGAGATTTAATTTATAAATTCTGTTGCCTTTGAAGAATGAATGAATTTTACTTGGATGGTAGTTTTGCTTCATGAGGCCTTTTGACTTGGCCTGCAATAAAAATCTAAGTTAAGTGTGGGTTTAACAAAGCAGATTATCTATTTGGGCTTTTGAAAAAGAATTGTTAATCACATTTTTCTTACTGCTTGGATGTGTTAGAGATGTTCTGCTCAAGTGGCTAGGGTCTTGATTGTAACTGGTTCAAAATCTGACAGGCATCTTGGTGTTAAGGATATTAACTTAGAGGAATTTGTGATGTAAGTAATACAGCTGTTAGTCTTTTGCTTTTTAGTGAAATCTGCCTCTGGTGTCTGATGGGAGCAAACTGTTTGAAAAGAAAATGTAGAGAAGTCACATTAAAAAAAAAATAAGGAAAATAAACTCTACTCATTCAAACATCTTTACCTTGCAACCTGAAGTGGGCAGGAGAGAGCTCTTATCTGTACTTCTGTGAAAACAGAGGAAAGTGTACAAGTGTATTCTGCACATTTTTCTAGTTGCTGGGATTTCTACTGCACTGTACTGCTATTAATATTTAAATGTAGCAGCAGATTTGCAGAAGAATCCTGTAAAAATAAACAAATATAACCTTCTCTTTGTCCCTTATTTTACTTGGTTAAAAATGTTTGAATTTATGTGAGTTATGTGAATTTTCGTGTAACTAGCAATTTTTCAGTATAAATCAAGTGGGCTATAATTTTAAAGAAGAGGAAGGAAAACAGGAAAGATAGTTTTCATAATTTTTAAAATTACACAATATACTTAGACATCAGAACTGAAAGAACACATGTCCAGTTTTGAAATATGGTGCTCTGCTAGTTCCTGTGAAATTCAATAAGGTGTAAGTTCTATTTTTGTAAGCATAAACTAAAACTGCTGAGCAGATGAAGGTAGCAAAGCGAAAATCAATTTTCAGAAAGAATCTGGTTAATATACTGAAATTAACTCTCTTGCTTTTTGAAGTATGCACAGTAACAAACTTACCTCTTCCCCCCAGTTTAGAAGTGTGGAAGTTTCTCTTTATTCCTTCATTTTTCTCACTTCCCTGTTTCTGCTCCCTCCTCCAACTTCATTTTTACACTGTTATTTTTTCTTTTTAATTTGGCTACTGTTTTACAGTAGCAGCAGATTTTATTTTTTTTTTTTAAGCGGTGTTTTGTCTTCTTGATGTAAGTCAGAGGATAAGTAAAATTTCAGTTTGTATGGAAAATTTGGTGAGAAGTTTCTATAAATTCTGGGCCATTTAAAAAAAAAATCTGTGATTGAGGGTCTAGTGACAAATTGGTGACAAAGCTATGTTGCCATGAGATGGCTTTTGTTATAGGATAGTGAGTAAAACTGCTGTTCCCAGCATCGCTGTAGGTTATTCGTAGTTGAAGTCTTAATTCATAACATTGCAGGAAGACTAACATTAATGAAATAGCTGATGCCCATTTGGCAGGGAAAAGTGATTTAAAATGGAACTTGCAAAATTTGTACGTTGTGAAATTACTTGTGAGTTATAGAAATGGGAACTTCAGATAGAGGTAAGAGAGCCAGTTGAGTATGGGATGATAATAAGAGCCCAGGATGATTGTGGATTGTTTTAACAAAAAGATGTGATTAGTTCAGCAGTAGACTAAAAAATGCTGGAATGTTGGAATCTCTTAAGAATAAAATATAAAAATAGCATGTAAGCTAGTATGTTAGTTACTTTTTTTTTTTATTTGGGAAATGCTAAATGTTACAACTGTATGGTGCTATTGTGTGGCCCTATATGGGGATGTCCTACGTTGTCTTTTATAAACACATTGTAGTGTTTCTGAGTTGTTTATACTGCATTTGTGTGAGGGGAAAATGATGGAGGCGCGAGCTATAAGAATAGTAATGCTTCTGGCCAAACAAACTGGAAAATCCTACTATTTTTAGCATAAAAAGAAAGTAAGGGTGAGGAGGGCTCCGGTAGCAGAACCTTGAATACGATATGAATAAATTGCAGTTTATGCTTTTAGCTCTCTTTCATATAACTAAATTAAAGTTGAATAGAGCAGTCTGTCACAAAGTAATTGTTACAGAATTCTTTGGGTTAGTTAATATGGGATTCAGAATAAGGCAAATGTTAAATAGTTGAAGTTTTTTAAGGAACATATATATTTTATACATCATAACATAAAATAACCTCATTTCTAGACTGTCTGCCACAATTTTCCTTGGATTTCTTTTTGTACTGCTTGATACAGTCTGCTTTCAGAGAGGGTTGATGTTCTGGTCTATTTTGGATAAATCATTTATGGCGATTCTTTCCATTTTAAATCTTGAAAACTCATAAAAAGTAATAATAAATGAACTAAGTCTTAGTTCAGTCTTTTGGCTTATTTTTCTGCATATTTGAATATTCTTTTTTAAAAAAGGGATAGTAAGAATACTTTTCTAATTTTTGGTTGACTCTCCCTCAATTCAAAAAGCTGATGTTGCAAAGATGGAGGTAGAAAATGTAGGAATAGAGAATCAAACAGGCAACATCATCATGTCACTGTTTATATCCATTCCTATCTTGAAGGATAAAATGCACAAGATCTTGATTTTTCCATTTCCCTCCGTCTCAAAAAAATATGGCGCAGAACTAGCGAAGATGCAAAGAAGTACAGCGAGGATGACCAGATCATATGGAAGAAGATTTATAGAATTACAGGGATCTTGATATTCTTCAGATTGGAAAAAGGAAAGATGCTTTAGTCGTAACATGTATGAACAAATTCAACTGAGTATTATTGACTGATGTCTTTTCCAACTTAAGACCCAAGCAAAAGAGCAACAGAAACAAGGACACGTCAAGGGAAATTGGTAAAACGTCATTTTTAACACAAGGAGTGGCTCTTCACCCAACTTTTAGCTGAGGTGTGAAGCTCCTTACAGCAGGTAGATGTATGTGTGAAAATTTTACAGGGTTTTATTGTATACATTTTGCAGATTGTATTCTGCTGCAAGGTAGCTGGAGGCAGTCTTTTATACCCTTTGTATCCAAATGCAAGTCTTTTGTTTCCTTGCTTTCTTGATGGGTGTGTTGTCCATAGTGAGGGATCTTCTCAAGAGCTTGACTCAGAACTTGATTAAGCCTTCGTGTTTTGAGTGTCTTTTTAATGTCCCTACCTAAGTAGTATGATTTAATGGAAAGTGGGGGTTAGTTAGTGCTAATATGTGGAGTTGATTAAGGATTCCATTATGTACAGACCTCAACTAGTTAAATTCACTTTATTCACTGATTCACTTTATTCACTATCTTTATTGATTGAGCGTAATTTGCAGCAAAAAGGGTGTGTTGACCATGTCACACGAGTTTTGGTGATGTGGATAATGGATGCTGGGGATACTTTTCCTTTCTCCGTCAAAGATGCCTTTAACATCAACAAAGCCAGGGGAATTATTCTGAAAATTGGCTTACTTCAGTGGGAGGTTGGATGAACTTTGCTCTGCAGTTTTAAGAATCACTTGGTTTCAAGGTTTTCAAGGCAGTAGTGATCACAAGAATTAGCAGTTAATGTTTATAGGTTTCATAATTTTGTCATTTGCTTTGCACCAGACAGGATGCTGACCCTTGTGGGAGTGGACCTTGTGGGTCCCAAGTGACCCTTGTATTTCTGATGAACTCCATCTGTTCAGCTGAAATGAAAATGACTGATATTTTAAATACTACTGTCCCATGGAATTTTAAGTACTTATTGGACACCGATTGCTTTGTAACTTTGAATGAAACAATGTGGAATATATTGATGTGGTTAAGCACTGTCCTTTGATTCTAGCTCATGATCTTTGGATCCTCCTAGTAAGACCCATGTTACTCATTTTCATGTTACCAAATTTTGTGCGATGACATTCTTCATAAAGTTGTTAAATTTTGCAACCAGATAAACTCAGGTTATAATTATCTTGTAAAATAATAGCAGTAGCAGTCACAAGTTCATAAGTGATAGTTGCTTATCCCTTGAACATCTTACTGAGGACTAGGTTAATACCTTTTTGAGAAGTTCCTATAGGTTCGGCGTGTTCGTTTTTTGACTTTCTGTGATGCTGCAGGAATAGCCTGATATAAGAATTGGAAGACTGAAGCTGATAGAAATATCTGAATAAGAGCGAATCAGTTGTGTGCTGGGTGGTTGCCCTTAGATGGTAATAGGTAAGATTAGAGGTCTGGGCAGGGAATTAGGACAGACGTGTTAATGGTACAAGCACACACTGCTGAGACAGAGATGAAAAGAGACTTGATAATACATTTTAAAAAGCAACTATTAGGGGAAAAAAGGAAGTGAGAACACACACTGTTTTGTACTTCTTCAAACTCTGCTTGGACAGTGACACTGAGAGGTGGATCACATGAAACTTCCTATGCTGAAAAATGTGAAAAAGATCCTTTATACTGGGTTAGCCCTTAACATTAGGTTACTTATGGCCTCTTTGTCCCTCCTGTCCTCTGAGTATTGAATTGCAATCTCTTACAGACTCATTCAAACAAAAAAAAAAAAAAAAAAAAGAGAGAGAAGAAAAAGGAGCCTGAGCTATTTTATGAGCCAGGAGTAGTGTATTTCCTATTATTGGAATGGGGGATTCCTTGTATTCCCAAAAGAAACAAAGGAAGAGGGCGGAGTGATGAGGATGGGGCAGAACCAGCAAAATTCTGTTACCATCCAACACTTTAAGTTTCTCTGGAATTTGTTGGGTAGTTAATTTTGTGATAACAACAGACCTGTTCTTGAGCTAGTAGTGTCTGTCATGACTAATAAGGTGGTGATGACTGCCATGGACCATGAGTGTTGGATTTATAAGCTTTCTGGGCACATGCCCAGGCTGCCAGCCTGCTCTGAAGCCTATACCTACCTGTTTTCTTTACTTTTATAATATGTATTACCTGAAGTTTTAATATAGAAGTGTATATGTGACTGCATTCAGATTTTCTTTTTATGGTGAGGGTGTACTAAAAACTTATGGAGAGGCAGGTATACTAAAAGTTCTCAAGATGTGTTCTGATATATTACTTTACATTGCACTTGTAAGTCTGGACTTTGTGCCAAGCAGAACTCCTGCTGCAGCCTTTTGCTCAGCACAGCAGGAATTTGGGTATTTCTTCTCTGCACAGACGTTGATTGTTGTGAAGCTTGTGAGAACTTAATCTCACAGTGGACGTTTCTTCTCAGTTAAATTGAACTGAATTTCATAAAAGAATTTGAAGTGATGGGAATGAAAGGAAGAGGGAAGAGATAGTTGGATGGTATGAATCATACATGTTGTGTTTTCTTGGGAAACCAGACTGGAAGGGTCTTTGTTGAAGAGCTGCACTTCCATCTATAAGGTAAAACAGAACACGTCGACATGTGACAGTGGAGTCATAGTCTGTGATTTGTTTAGACATCTTGCATAACATAGTGTGGAAACCTTGTTTTGTAAACCTTTGTAATTTTACATCATTTTTGTAAAAATACAGCCTAAAATGAGGCTGGCAGGAGGCTGCAGGTAATTCATAGATCAATATTGCAGCATCTGAAACAGTAGGCAATGAATGTGCTTGAAAAATAATACAGAAAGAGGAATATTTGTTATATGCAGCCTGGTCTCCCTGTCTGTTTGCAATGTGAATGTACAAAGGTTTCTTTGCTTGACGTGGAAAAAAACACATGTAGGTTGGCTTAAGAAAGATAATCTATTATGTGAAGAGAAGTGGCAGCTTGCCTTCCAGTTCAAATCTAGGTAGATCTGCTATAGCGTTTGCAACATTGAACTTACAAACTATTTGCAGCTTGTCAGGAATGTTGAAATATCTCTGGAGGAGCTGTTAGCTGTCAGCAAGAACTAACACTTAGATCTTGTCTTGCTAACAAAGCCCTACTGACTTTGAAAAAGTCTGCTGAGCTTGAAATTCTAATGAAGTCAAAACAGGTATCCCTGTCACTTTGGGCCACAGCATGGGTGAATGTATATGAAATCCTACTCTGTCTCTTACTGTTTCCTCTTCTGAGGATTCAGTCAGAGAAGTGTATTGGTGATTCAAAAAAAAAAAAAAATTCTCATAACTTTTTCTTCCTTGATTTTGTAGAAGTTACTTAGATTCTTGTATCCTTTTTCAGTCTTCCCAGCTTCAAGTAATTCCCTGTTTTACAAATGCTTATAAGCTACTCTTAAATGAAGGCCTAAGAGATGTTGTCCATTGAATATGGTTTTAAAGTGCTCTTGAGCTTAAGCAAGGCATTTGGGACTGTACATAGTGGACGTGTTTCATGGGGTGAATGTTTGGCATTGGCATTGGGGTGAAAGTTTACAGCATAACCATTAGCATAGAATAATCCTACGAACATGAATGCTTTGAAACAGTACTTATAGCTTTTTCATACCTTCCATATCTATTTGTATATTTTTAAGTTTAAATACTATTGCAGTTATTGCAGTTGTTTCTTCAGTAGTAAAGGCTTGCTTCTTTTTTTTTTTCTTTTTTTTAAACAGCACCTGAAGAAACTTAAGGAAACTTAGTTAAGTAGAAAAGGAATTTACAGGATTGTTCTCATCCTCTTATGTAACTGTAACGGAACACTTACTATGTTAAATAATTGAAAGTCGTTTAATTTCTATTTTAATAAATTGTATTGTAAAATTACTGTGAATATTAGAGTGGTTTTTTTTTCTTATTTCACTATCAGTATTTGTTTGACTGAAGTTTAAAACTAGTAGTAGATGCAATAGCAAATATCATAGAAGTACTGCAGTGTGTTTCCCTTGTGTGATGAGAAGTGAAACCTGTGCTCTGAGCAGTAGTATTTTAAGCAATCAATGAAAAAAATGATTTTGGTTTTTAGTTTTCTAACTTGACTAAGCGCTGATTTAAGCTACTATTTCCAGTAGCTTAAATTTCTATCATTTTTAAAAAGATACTTCATAGTAAAGGACACTGTTTAAAACTACTCACTAAATGTTACGAAGTTGATTGATCAAGTTGTTTTGTTCTTTATAAAGTTCTTCTTCATTTCAAATATGTCTTGTGCTGTTTTTTTCTTATGTTTAGTTTGGGGCACAGGACTGTAGCTTAGTCTGTTCTTATGTGGGTCCTTAAAATTAGTAATCTTTCCTTCCCTTGGCAGGCTGTGGAAACTATGACCGGTTCTGTTACAGGTACTTTCTTCTCAGTGCATAATTTTAGGATTTTTATCTAGAAAAAAGTGATGGAGAACACACAGGGTTCCAGTGTTAATTATATTTTTTAATATGTTACATATTTTTTTACATGTGCCTCTGAACTAAATAATGAAAGCATTTTCCTTTAAAGAAATTCAAATTAGGTGTGAAAATCAAAGGCAAAAATATGCATAGCACTAACAGCTATAAGTAGTAAAGATGAAAGTAAGTAAAAATTAAATTGATTTATTTTTGGAATAAATATCTTTGAAAGTATCGACAGCTTGTATTGCGGCAAAAGCAAAACATGAAGAGACAAGGAACTTGACTTACTCTTCAAATAACGGATAACACTTCAGTGTCGTATAAACAGATTTGTTAAATTGAAAAGCCTTTCAGTATGGAGTGCTCAGATTAGAAAACAAAGGTTGAAGTTGTTTGTGTAACTCGGACTTTGCCTTCCTTGTGTAGGTGCCTTGTGAGAGCTGCACAGCACAGGGCTGCCTACTGTTGTTTTCCACTGCACTGTTTCAGTCAGTATATGGTATAACTGAGGTGAAACAAGGGCTGCTGCTTAGTGACAAATTAGTCTGTCGGTCTTGCTCTGTTTGCTTTAAATTCAGTGGATTTAAAAATGTCAAGGCTTTCTATGTGTCATTTATATAAAAAATAAACCCTCATAATCTTTAGCCCATTTGCAATTTCTAATAATTTAAAGAAAGACTTATTTGCTGCATAACTGATTATAAAATAAGTCGATTTACAACTAAATATAACCCTTGTTACAATACTTTGCAGCAGGGAGGATATTTTATTTACCTCACATTATGCATTTGTTTGGCTAAAAATATTTTCCTGTTTTTTTTTCAGTTCCGTTAATAATTGCATTAATGTTCAATTTGGATCCTTAGGAGTGATGAGTGTAACATAGTGCACACATGAGGAAAATCTTCTAAATGTCTGCAGCTTGTCAAAGCAGCATTTTGTGACATTTAATTAGCCACACGTGAAAACTAGTAATGTAAAAAACTGTGTGAGTATTTTATATCCTAGCATTCTACTGAAAGCCTTTGAATCAAAATTAACCAGTAAGTATTTGATTAAATGCGCAAGATGTCCATGCTTGCGCTTTTCATTGGAAGTGTCAATTCACAGGACAGGATTTTTCTCCCCACCTTATACATGCCAATAAATTACTAGCTAATAAAACCTCATGCCTGGCATCTTAGCTGTATCCCTAGTCCATCACACCTAAAGCAAAATACCTTTTTATCTTCACAGTATGTTCTTAGTTACTGTGTGCTGGGCTGGGAAGGAGAATGGAGTTGCTGACTCTTGAGTTGTCGTGTAACAGTAGATCTTAAAAGAACCTACATCTTAGTTGGAAGAGGATGGATCACATTTTCCTTAGATGGAGTTTTATCATCACCATGAAGCAGAAAATTTGATTGTTTTAAGATGGTCACTTTTAAGTGTTTTGAAGGATACTTGTCGTTAATAATTGTAGTCTTTCCATTAGCCCTTACAATAACAAGCATTTTTTTTTGGAGCTTAGGGAAATAAGCTTTAAATTAAAATTTCTGTATTTGCCTTGGTGTAAGTGCTATTGTGATTTTAGTTGTTGATGACCAACTTCTATTGGTTGTCTATTTAAGGGATGTCAAGTCTCAGATGTTTCTTGAAGGTTGCTTGAGGCAAGAGATGACAATTTCTAGAAATAATGCTCTAAAAGCCATCCTGCTAAGTTTTAAAAAGGCAAACAACTTTTGGGGCCTGTTTCCAGATCTGAAACAAATGTCTCGAATTTAGTCAGATATATACACCAGATAGATACCTAAGAGAGAAATAAGTTACTATCTGATGTAGAAGTCATGATATTTGTGGGGGAAAAATGATATGATGGTAGGGAAAAAATACAGGCAGTTTTGGGGTTGTGCAATGTGGAGAGGCTAGCAAAGGGAAGAGCAACTTGTAATGCACTGCAAGACTATCTGCTGAAGGCACGATCTGCGGTATCTAGCGGAGCAGGTTCCAGCACGAGCAGTACTTCACGTCACAGGGCTGCCTTTTGGAAGTGCTACGTGGACTTCTGCGAACATGAAGGCTGAGAAACAGAGATAACAATTGGTTTATAACTTATCTACTTATTTATTAAAGTTTGTGTAGGTTCATTCAACATTTGGCATGCAGAATTATTCATAGGAGTGGCTTGTTTTTGGATTCGGCAATTTTGATTGTTTAGTTATTTACTACTTTAGAAGAGATGCTTTAACTGTTATGCTTTTACTGCCTCAGGATGCCATCTGTCTCTTCAGTACAGGAAGAGCCACTTGAATTTTTCTGATGATGAGGTGAGGAAAGTTAAGAGGGACGGATCCAGAAAGATTTATTTCAAGGTTAGATCTTCCTTTTACTGCTCCCTGACTTTCATCAAAAGTTAGAGAGTGGGTGGAATTTGATATTCAGGGACATAACTGAGGCTTTCTCTATTATCAGAAGATATATGAAAGTAGTTCTTTGGCAGCGTTCCTCTGCTCTTTCAGAGATGTGATCTGTCTTTGTAAAGAGTGTCTCCTGGATATAGGAGCTCTTAACGTTGCTGAGGGAGTGGAAATACTTTCTTTGGATGAATGAGTTGGTGTCGGGGGTCCATCTCCACACTGGAATTGCAAAAAATTGCTATGTGCTTATTTTATGGAGGTAGAGATTGTCGGTCTGTGTATTCTCTGTCATCTTAGGTATTCCAAAATAAGGTTTTGCTGTTGATGGTGGAGTTGAAGATATCATTCTCTCTGTAGATTGACAGAAGAGTGATAGATTTTTGTTATTTTTACAGCATGAACTTTCTTCCAACATTGGACTCTGGTTTTGTTGCAAAAGACTCAGGATTTACTTTGTAAACCTTTGAAGGTAAACTTCTAAGAAGTGCAGAGGAAACGTGGAAGTTAAATTCTGCTTGGTCTGACAATTTCAATGTTTTTATAATGTGAATCTTCTAAATTTGCATTATTGAGTAAGTGCTGTTATATGCTGTTTACTAATGTACTGGAATCTCTAGTTCTTAAATTTCGGAGTTTACCACCACTTACTCCCAATAATGTCATTTCGTGCTTTTACATGCTGACATTTCGATATTGTGAAAATGCGAATTATTGCAATGCTAACTAATAAAGGCTTTGCACAAGATGTGATTGACGTCAGGAGACTGCACGTGTGAGAATCTCAATTTACTGATCCTGTCCACGATAGCTGATCCAATCCTCTAGAAAGAGAGGACGGGGGAGAGAGTTTGGAGAGACCTTGGAGCCTGCGAGTGACAGAGCAGCTCTGTTCCAGCCTTTTCAGTAAGGAGAGGATTGTCTCGCTGGGTCAGGGAGAGTAGAAAATCATCTGCTTCCCCAGCTCCAGGCCCGGGTACGCGCTGAAGGAACAAGGCGCCTGTTAACAGCCCCGTCCCCTCATGGGAACACGAGGGTGTTTGCGGAGGCGGGAGAGCACAAAGGCAGTAGTTGAAGTGTAGAGTGGAAATGGGTGTTGTCAATGCTGTGGTAGTTCAAACACTGTTCAGTTTTGCATCCAATAGAATTGTTGTGGTGCTGTGGTAGCTCTGTGTGTTCCATCATTAAATAATAGTGATAAAAGGATGATATGTCACAAGATAGCTTGTTAATGAATTTAAACAAACATGTTTTTGTTTGTTTCTGTTTTAAGGATCCCTTTTGTCTAGGATTTCTAATCAAAATAACATGACCTTTTGTGGTCCATGTTTACATTTTGTAACAAGCAAAAGGGATTTATGTGAATTTTGTTATTTTCTTGTGAATCCAAAAGAGCTATTTATCATGTTACACATACTTTGTTAGGGTTTCACGTCACTTATTCCTCCCCTCTTCCTTCTGTCCTGTCCTGCCTTTCTGCTGGAGGGAAAAAAATCTTGAAAAAATGAGATTCCTTTTTTTTTGGGGGGGGGGAGGGGGTGGAATATTTGGAGGGTCTGAAAAAATAATATTGATGGTATTATGGTGACTTCTATAGTAAATTGAATGAAAATGTTGGTGGGAAGCTTACTAATATTTAGACACTGCACTTGTCAACGTCCTTTGTCCTTGCTGAGTGCACTGTACAACTGGACCTCAGGTGCTCGGGAGTAGTCAGCATGGGTTCACCAAGGGGAAATCATGCTTGACTAACCTGTTAGCCTTCTATGATGGAATGACCATCTGGGTAGATGAGGGGAGAGCGGTGGATGTCATCTGTCTGGTCACCTGTGTGTCAAAGCTTTTGACACTGAGGAGAGACCGAGAGAGCTGGGCCTGTTCAGCCTGGAGAAGAGAAGGCTGAGAGGGGATCTGAGCAGTGTCTGTAAGTACCTCGAGGGAGGCAGTGAGGAGGATGGTGCTGGCCTCTTTTCAGTGGAGGCCACCAACAGAACTAGAGGTAATGGCCACAAACTGAAACACCAGAAGTTCCACAGGAACTTAAGGAAAAAATTTTAATGGTGAGGATGGTGGAGCACTGGAACAGGTTGCCAGGAGAGGTTGTGGAGTCTCCTTCTCTGGAGATCTTCAAAACCCGCTTGGACGCAGTCCTGTGCCACGTGCTCTAGGTGACCCTGTGTATGCAGGGGGATTGGACTAGATGATCTCTATAGGTCCCTTCCAACCTTAAGCATTCTGTGATTCTATGACCTCAAGGTTTCTTATTCAGCTTTTGGGAGTATAGAAAGCCATTTGATTTGCCAGTGGTCATCTGTGGTATAATCTGTGCTCTTGCTTACCTTTACATTCCCCTATAAGTCATGTATTATATTTTTCTGATCAGTGTCATATCAACAGGAAAAGAAATCTGTATTCGTTAAAGCACCATTAGTGAGTGAAAATACATTGTGATTCAATTTAGCTCATTTTAAATTACGTCTTTCTCTTCTGTTTTGTATCAGCTGAAACTGCAGTCAGTTACTCAGCTACAGTTGCAGATACTTCTACAAAGCTGAGTATCTGAGCTGTCTGAAATTAAAACGGGAAAATTGACATAGCCTAAACTGACATAAGGGAAACTTTTATTAAGTGTAATTCTCTATTGTTCATTCAGTTAACTTTTGAGTGGCTTCTGAGCTGTTGCCTGTGTAACTGTTGGTGTTTGTTAACGTGGGCCAATCTTGCCTGTGTATTTGTGTGTAGTCATACTGCTGGTTTTGTGATAAAATTTATCACTTTTGTCAGTACAACCAGGCAGCTTATATTGTTTCAGGAAAATATGCCTGAAGTTTGAGTAGTTGTCCGTATTTCTGTTTTTATAGTGGTTTGGGATTTAAAGAAAATACTTCACAGAAGTCTGAATTTATCAATATCATTGTTGTTTTTAACCAGACTGTCTTTTGTTGAAAATGTTTATTCACATGAATTACCGTTGTTGTTGTTGTTGTTGTTTTAACTGAATACTTTGCCAGGCATTCCACTGTTTAACTAGAGGCTTATTTTTATCCTAATCAACCTGTATTTAAGTAGTACTAATGTTATCATATCCGTTATAGTGATTTATAACTGGATTGAACACTTAGTGGTGGTGGATGATGAGGATGCGTTAGAAAGAACTGCTGTAATAACTGAACTTCACATGGCACTTGAGACTGACCTTTAAATCCTGTTTTAGCGTGGAGGAATTTCTAGGAGGTCAGAAAGACATTGCCAAAATGTGAAATTGCACAACATCCCCCCAGAGTTGAGTGAAGAGCTGTAGCAGCTTCTGTTCAGGAATGTCACGACTGTAGCCTTTGTTGGAATTAATTCCTCGATTTTTTGGGAGGAATGTAACTACATGGATAGTGATTCTTTCATTTCTGTATTTAATCCTCTTTTTAGGATTATGTAGGAGATAACATCAGTCATTAACCCTTACCCAAGATGTTTAATAACTAAAATCAGTCATTTGTTTTCCAATAACAAGAAAAAGGGACTTAGTGTTTTTGTTTTTTAATTTTTCCTCTGCTCTATGTGCATTATGCCTAAAAGCAGTGCCCATAGTGCCCAGAAGACGTAGTGTTCCTTACCCAGTAGGGTTAGGGTTTGCACCACTGAAAGCAGAAGTGCTGCATCTTTCAGTGTTTCTTCACTAGCTGATTTTTTCTCAGGTCAGCTTTCTTTCAAATTACTGCAAGAAAATACTGGTATTTTGCTTTTGACATTGCCCCTGGTTGTGGAAAGCTTCTCAGCTCTCCAAGAGAGAATCATCAATTTAATTGCTTCCTGTAATTGCCAACTGCTGCCGTCCTTCACCAAATTCAGACACCTCGCTAAACTGAAACTTTGATTATTCCTTGGGCTCATAAAGACAGTAGTCTGCTGGTTCTTGAAACTGTTTCCCTCCCTCTCCTCCGCTTAAGAATTTGCAGTTGCAGAAATTTTATCTCAGTTTATGAAAAACTACATTGCCAAGGAGGGGAGAAGTGATGGAGAGATTCTGTCCTGGTGCAGGTCTGTCAGTGCCCCTGCCATGCGGGTCCCCTGCTCTCCCTGCTGAGCTCCTGAGCGTGCCCCTGTGCCTGCTCCCTCTGCACCCTTGCCCCTCCAGAAGCCTGGGAATTTTTGCAAGCATTTTTATCAACACTATTGTTTTATTTTAATAGCCTTTGTTTTTTTTCTCCATCCTCCTGATATATTTATAGACAGTGATCAGATCCAGTTTCTTTATTGTTGTTGGACTAAATATTTTCTGTATTCTGTCACTGTTGTCATTCTCCTAGCATTGCTTTTCTGTCCTGTTCTTTTCTTGAATTTATACAATGTCATTAATACTGTTTTTATCACTACTGGAAACATATAATTTAATATATGCTATTTTTTCTTTTTTAGTCTATGACTGTTTCACAGTAGTAATTTTCCTATCAAAGAAAGGCACTATGACTAAGCATTGGATTATGCTTCTCCTCTTTGTTTGTGTAGCAGCATTTGCTACTTTTTATATTTCAAGAACAGCCTTCAGGGAGTGTTAGGTGTCCAGATCTCCAGGTAAGGTCCTTCATCTCGTACAGCATAACTTTGCTAACTCTTCTTGCTGAAGACTTTGTTTGCCAGGAAAGACCAGTTGAGGTGTGAGAGTGCGACCCAGGCATCAGACGATTAGGTTTCCTTTATTTTTATTTTCTGAGAATACCGTAAGTTTAGATTTTGGGGTCTTGAATGCAAATTGCAGCCAGGGTGATGTGATTCTTCTATCCTGCTGAAAGAATTAACCTGCACGAGGGCTGATCAGACTCTTTAAAATGTTAGTTAGCTGAGTTTGGTTAGTTAGTGGTGTAAATCTTAAACTGATCAGACTGCTCTGAAGCATAAATTGACTTTTTGACAAGCGCTTGCTAAAGTAGTTATTAGAAAAATAATTAATTTTTTTCATTTGGCTGACTCAAGGAAAATCTAATGTCCCTCCTTCCCTCCTTAATTCCTACTCAGTGAAACTTCTAGTCACCTTGTGTTTCAAAGTTTAGAGGCAGGCAATTCAACCAGTTTACTGTTCAGTAAGGTCATTTTAAATAAGAAATGTAACATAACACTTTCTTCATGTATTGTTCATATAGAAGTAAATGTTGAATTTTAAAAAATAATGGTATTTTTGCATACCTGATAATCACAGAATCACAGAATGGTTGACGTTGGAAGAGACCTCTAGAGATCATGTAGTCCAACCCCCCTGCTCCAGCAGGGACACCTATAGCTTATTTTATTTACAGTCTCCTATGTTAATACAAATTGGGAACAATGGCCGTTGTTCTGTGCAGCTCCCTAGATGTTCCAGCTGGTCAGGAATACAGAATTCCCCTCTACAGGGGGCAGGAGCAGAACCCAGGGCACTGCCCATGTGGGATGGGCTCCCCGAAACGCGCAGCCCCCCTGCTGGTCCCAGGCCTGGCCCTGCCTCACGTCCTCGCTGCGCCGGGGTCGTCCTGCTGCGGTGATCGCCTCTCTCATGGGGAGCGATGGACACCTCTCTGTAGCTCGTTCTTGCTGTGCTGTTATCTGGACACGGGCAGAGCACACGGGTGCTGGATCCAGGTGGCAGCTCGGGGGCAGGCAGAGCCAGAAACTCAGGATAGGGCGGGGAAATTGGCAGTGGAAACGTGAATTCTGCGTAGACGAGCCAATGGACTGTCTACCTGGGAGATTTTGGAACAGGTCTGTCCTTTTGTTGTCGTTGGACTAGAAATAAAATAAATAGCTGGTATTTGAGATCTGGGTAGGTCAAAAAGTAGGATAAAGAAACATTAAAAATATGGTCAGTGGTAAAAATGTCTCATTTACTTTTTTTTCCCCCTGCCCCCCGCATATGTTTATAACTAGATCTTAGATTTTGACTTCTTGTGAAGAATTTGCGTTTACTTGCCACAGAATTGATTTGCCCGTGTTACTTCTTTAATGCCCTCCATGTTGTTATTGATACCAGTTAAAGTTTGCAGAAAAAAAATGTATGGACATATATCCAGACTGTGAAAGTATATTTTAAATGTATGTATTATTTTCTGGTAAGATAACTGTTTTATTGAAACAGAGAACGGGTTTTATTTCTAGCTTTGTTTCAGGGCTGGTAGTTTGGGAGAGGGGGAGCGATGTTGGCTGCATGTTCTTCAGGTGGGACTGGTTCTCACAGCAGCCCTCAGGGCCCCACGGCTTAGACCCTGAGTGAATGTGAGGTAACAAGCGCTTTGCAAGGAGCAGCCCTCTCTGAAGGGGTGAAAAAGTGAGCATTGGATGAGCACTCATGATCCTGAACACTGACCACAAAGCTGGGAACACAATTTGAATCTTCTTTTTCCAAATCGCTGTCCATGCTGCCTGACTGCTTCTGCTGCTACTGCATCTCAGCATGTCACACAGTTTGTTCATTTGAAGCTGTTAGTATTTAGCACCTCTGAAGTCAGGACCATAAGCATTCCTTTTAGATACAGAAATACTGATTACATCACTTTTTTTTTTTTTTAAACCTTATACAGTTGTTCTAAACTATGTACATTGTCATTTACACAAGTGCCTTGGCATCCTCAAAGGTAAGGGGTGATAAACTTGCAAAGTAATTACCTTTTAACAGATGTTATGAACTAGTATATTCTGCCATTCTCTGTTTAGAAACATGCTACTTGGCTGAGCATTTTACATTCAGAGATAAGTACTTTTTAGTAAGGTATATGTGTAATTTTTTCTTTTTAAAGGCTAAAGCTACAACTTCTGACATGGCCACAGCCTCACCAAGATCTGATACAAGTAACAACCACAATGGAAGATTGCAGATGCAAGTAACAGGCAAGTAGTGATTTTGCACCATAGCCATTTTTACAGGGAAGTGTATATTCTAGAAAAAGCAGGTTTGGAAAGCTGTGTGTAGTTAATATTTTATTAAATAATTTAAATATGATTAAAAAATAGCATATAAAGATGGATTGAAGCTAGGTAGAGTTGATACAATGAGCTGAATTACAGGGTTAAACGAGCTCTTCAATTCAAAAAAAAAAAAAAAAAAAAAAGGTACAACAGTGAGGGCAAGGGCAAATGTGAAGGACTTCACTTATTCCATCCAGGGAGCAGTGGTCACTGAAGTAAGACAGAGAAGGAAAAAAAAAATGGGTACACTGTTACAGTGAACTACTGGAAGACATTTTTAAAATCTGTTAAATTTTCAAGGAGGAGAAAAAAAATAACCGTCTTTGATTACATATCATGAAGAGTTCTGTTGGGAATAGTGTTGGGGATCTGTGTCATCCTTAGGGCAGCAGGATGCACTACATGGTTGTATAGAATCAATTCTGTTGGAAAGAAGTTCTGGAGATCTAGACCAACCTCGCACTGAAGGCAGAGGCACCTATGACACTGGATCAGGTTGCTCTAGGTTGTTGTCCAAACTTCCTGGGCAGAGTGTTCTAGTGATAAACCACATTCATTGTGGGAAGGTTTTTCCTTTCATGTGATTGGAATTTCCTGTGTTGCATCTTGTGATTGTTTCCTCTTCCTTGCTCTGCTGGTCTCAATTTGAGGTGAACTTTAGTCATCCCAGTATCTGCTGGAAGGGAAATGCAGTGGGGTACATTCAGTTCTGGAAACTTCTGATTGTAACGGTGCCTATTCTTTTGATAGATCCTGGGCAGGCTGAGTAGGTTATGAGCTCTGCTGGCTGTGCTATTCATGAATAAAACTGGTCATGGATGTGATAATGAGTGTCCTCTTTAGCTGCTCTTGCTATTGAGTGTCAGAGGAGGATAAAGATCTATTGTAGTCTGAGGAGAAGCAAAGTAGATAGAGGTAAACAAGCTAATTAATTACTGAAACACTGCCATAATTAGATAAATGAAAAAATATTAACAGCAAATAGTTAGAAATGTTTTACTAAATATGTATACACGCAAATGGATGTATACATGTAGATGTGTGTATATAAATACTATTTTACCAGAAATACGTAACTTGAACTCTTCCAGGGATCCTGAGAAATCTGAGGACCCTAAAGTAAGAATGAATGCATGACCAAGAATTTATTAAGGTTATTTTGAACAAAGCTTGGAAAAACATGAATAAGACACAGTGTCTTAGAAAGTGCATCTGAAGAACGTTGCATCGTGATGGATGATCTAAAGATGATCAGGTTATCTTAGGAAGCCTATATCGGATAGTCCCCAGAATGGTTGTTCTGTCAAATTAAATATAAGAGAAAGCAATCAGCATTGTATAAGCATCACATAATTTGATGGTGTAAAAAATCATCAAAATTGAGCCTAACTAATAGATGGAGTTATCTTCAGTATATAGCAATGTAATAAACTGAGTTACAGATGCCCCAGATCTTCAGAACTGGGTATGCAGAAGTGATCGCTTTGTAACCTGTACCGTTCTGCTGCTTAGCAATACTCTTGTGTTTTCCTGGCACGTGAACTTCTCTGACTGAGACCTGATTTCAGGCATAAAAGCTGGCAAAAATCAGTGCATTTTTTTTAGGTTTAGTTTTCTGAAGACTTAGTTCTCTAACCAGTCCTTATTGCTAGATCAGTGGCAGTACAAGTGAAGAGGTGGGAGGCAGAAGTGTGACCTTTGCTGACCTAGGCTGGTCTAAGCTCAGACTAGTTCGTACTATGGTTTCTGTACTTATGTTTCAAGAACTATAGTTGAAAAGCATTATTACAAAAGAAGCAAGTAGATTTCATCGGTTTGCAGATAGGGAAGTTCATGTGAAGTAGTGACTTGTTCAGGACTAGATAGTTGACAATGTGTTCACAACAAGTTGTGCCATCAACATTTTTTCAAATGTACTTAGTGAGATACCATGTCTTGTCATTTCTTTTAGAAGTCTTTGAATAGTTTTGTTTATTACTTCTGTTTCTTTTTTTGAATATGAAATTGCACTGTTCACCTCATATTTGGGGACTCAAAGCCTCAAGACTTATTTTTTTCCCTTTTCTCTAATTAAATTTTTATGAAAGACTTATATATTACAAATAGATACCTATTTTTTGTAAATGTTGTAGTTGCTATTAAAAATAAGATATGGAAGAAAAATAAATGTGGAAGAAACAGAGATTTCTGCAGGTTAAAAGGGTATCACTTCTGTTTAATGACACATGTGGGACCTGTTCTGAAATTTTCAAATGCAAGGAAGTATAAATATTTCTACTTCATTTCCTCTACAAGATGTGTCTCATGTCTTTCAAATGTTGGATAATTGCATTTCAATAACCTGCAGCTAACTAATGTATACTTTTCAAAATTCTGTAACCTGGAAGTATAGGGCAGCCTTTTTTAGTCTTCCTTTCTGGCAGTTTATTTACCTTTCACTCTAGTTTCCTGTATGATATTTACTATTCTGAAAATAATGGGGAAGGATTAATTGAAGTGGTTGAAAAGCTTTGCTTTAGGTTTGCTTTAGGTTGAAAGTGAAGGGAAAGAGGATCCCATTGAAATATGGGAGGGTTAAGAAGGAAGGCAGAGTCAGCAGGTATGTACAGCTGTGAGTCCGTCACTGGTGTCTTCCGAAGTACATGCCTGAAATAGAGTAGAAAATGTTGGCAGTCAGGTTGTTCTTGGCTTTTATAGTAACATTATCAGCTGGGTGAGGAAGTGGGAGAACAACTTGTGGTGAGCACTGAGGACTTCCCTAGTGATTTGGAGGTAAAAAATAGCTTCTTTGGTTGCGTGCTATATCTTGATTGTTGAAGATTTACACTGTACTGAACTTCAAGTTCGTCTGCAAATCTCTTTAAATGGGGGAAATGTAAGAACTGATTTCTGTCCTTCAACAAGCTGATGTGTCCAACCACAGTGGTAGCGTGGGCAGGGAGCTGCAGCTCTGCACGCAGGCTGTGCTAGGCAATGAATGAAGCTTTGAACTGTCCCTGACCTGGGTATGCTTCCACATCTACGTATAATTTAGTTCACCGTTAAAGCTCCTGTTTAAAAAGAGAGCAAAAATAATCTGCCAGATAATCTCTGTTATATCATACTTAGCCATTTTTTTTTAGTTAAAAACAAGAAGAGAAGGACTAATGAGAAAATAAACCAAAAGAAACGACAGGATTCTCAGTATATTTTTCTACAGTAGTTGTGCTTGCTCTCTAACCCACCCTGCAAATAAATGCTGAAGAGAATATGCTGCACTTGTTTTTAACTACCTGATAAATACCTTTTTGAAAGTGGAAGCTATTATTGTAGCATTGACCTCTTAAGACTTTTTTTGTGCTTGAAACTTTCCTACGCAGAGTTTTTTAATAATCAGGCAGGCAATTGCGTATGTTCCTCAGAAGTAGAAGAGGTGAGGAATGTGTCATAAATTGTGTAGGCTGTACCTTTTCTGTTTCCCACCAAGAAGTGTGCTCTTGTAGATAAAGCAATGCATTTTATTAGTTTCTAGTGCCAAACTGAAACGGAAAAAGAACTGGTTTGGAACAACTTTCTACACGGAATTAACTGCAGATGGGGAAATCAAGAAAACAGCAAAATCAAGTAGTTCTTCAAATCCAAAATGGGATGAACAGCTGACAGTGTAAGTAGATTTTTTTGTTTGTTTATTTAATACTCTTTATTAGACAGACAGTACAGGCAAGTACTTGTTAAACTTCGCTGCGTATGTAGTTTTCTGTGGCTGCTGATAACTACATGCAGACTTAAGGTGATATTTATCTCAAATGAAAATTCTTTTTCAATACTTAGAAGCTTTGAGAGTATTATTTCTTTACAGAACAGTTTTTCCCTATATACAGGTTATATACACATGGTAAGAGCAGAATGAATATATATAATTACATATAATATATGTGCACGATGGACCCCTCAAATTTAAGATCCTTCCCTAGGAGATGTTACTACTTGTAACCACATCAGTTTCAACTTCAAAAGGAAAAAGAAAATCTCAACTTGATAAGCAGTAGTTATGAGAAATGTCACTTTTTTGCCTTAAAATGGGGCTGTAGTCATAAGAACAGCTTACTGCAATATGACCATGGAACGTGTGCTAATATTTGAATTGCTTAGTGTGGTTGTGTGTTAAGTGCAGTACAGATGCAGATATACCTGAATTTGATTCCACGGAGAACTAGCAAATCTTGCACTCTTTATTTGTTGAATAATGTATTCAAGCCAAAACCAAGTTCATATTGCTTCAGAATTGGCCCTAAAAGAGCATAAACACTTTAATGCAGCACTGAGTGTGGATCAGGACTTCTTGCAGGATCTGACCTGCCTCTGTGCAGTAACAAGGTCACTGTCCCACACCTGCTGCTTATATCTGTGCTGGAGAGGGGAGCAGTGCAGCACACGAGCTGTGGGAAACTCACTGCTTGGGGCCCCTCACAGTTATCTCCAAATCTGGGCTAAAGCAGTTAGGATGCTTTGGTGTCTCAATTCCTCACACTTCAGTGTTTCAAGTTTAGTAGAACTTACTACCCCTTCACAACGTTGTAGAAATGAATAATAGAGGCTTGGGCCTGGCGGTGAATTCCAGGAGTCCTAGCACAGACACAGAACTGTCATTATATTTGTTGAGTTGCTGGTTGGATTGAGCAGAATAATGGCGAACTGATAGAAATGAGGTTATTGGCCAGCTACACTACTCTAAATACACTCATTATATCATCAACATTGTTTAGGAATCATGCCTTAAATAAGGTGTTTTGGTACCCTCTTACTGTGGGTATTGGAATGGTGTCATTGCTTCAGTTTCCTGACCTATTTGAAGTTAAGTGAATTGTTTCTTATCAACTTTCCCTGGGCTGTATAGGACTGCATGAGCACCAGTTTTAGTTTCTGTGTGTGTATGTAGGCCTGCATTCATGTAGGGTTTTCTTTTTCTTCTTTTAAAATTGGTGTTTTAGAAAGGCTTCAATTAGAATGCAGCCTATTCAGAATGCAAAAGCTCATTGGTTTCAGTAAAAATGGTCCACATTGTCTAACACCTTCAAGTGACTACAAAGTTGCCTCTGTTGATGAGAAAAAAATTTGAAAAGAAAAAAAAGATTTTTGGCAATGCTGAAATGAATGCTGATATAATTTTTTATTTCCAATAGTGTTGTGATGGATATGTAGTATTGTACTTCTTTTAGAACTGTGATTCTGCCCTGTGATTCTGCTGTGTTTCTGTTTTCTCTCAGTTGAAAACCCTCTTGCTGCAGTAGAGCCTGTACTACGAAACTTACTTTTGCTGGACCCAATGTAGTTTCTTGTTCTCCTTCTTGAGCTAGGGAAAGATCACTGCTAAAAGTTACCACCTCATTACTGTTATTGATTCCATTACCTTGCTGCTCCCCTCCAGTGTTTATATTAGTTTATCATTTGATGTATAGGTATATGTATGAATATATTTGCTTTTCCCTATGATTTCTGTGAGAGTCAAGGTTTTATATGTATTTGTTGAATCACAAATAATGTTTTATCCATACTTTCATGATGAACACCTGGTGAGTAGGTGTCTCCTACATGCAGGCAGCTGATTGGTGGTATGTGTGTTTTTCTTTTTCCTTTTTTTTCCTTTTCTTTTTCTTTTTTCTTTTTTGTTGGAAGGGGAGGGTAAATATTTAGTATTTGTTTTGTAGTGACAAGGGGGAAAAGCAAGAATATACTTGCTGCTTTTTTTTAACCCTTCTGAATAATGCAAGTTTTAAGTAGGATTTTGAATTAGGGAGGAATAGGGATTTTTTTTTTTGACAAAACAATGTGTTGTATAACTGAGATTAGCGTTTAGTGTAGGTTATTTTGGTGTTCCCAAGATTCTTTATAATATTTTAGTAAGGCAATTCAAGTTTTGATTTTTGAGACCAAGTATAAATGTGACAGTGTTTACAGTCTACAGTTGAAAAATAAAAATCCCCCTTGCAGTGCAAAAACATTTTTCAGTAAACTAGTATCAAGAAATAGAACAAATGAGGAAGTGAAATGAGATCAAATATTCCTAATAACAAAAATGAATACTTTAAAATCTGTATATTTTTTTTAAAAATGTATTTTATATGCAGGAATGTGACTCCACAGACTACGCTGGAATTTAGAGTGTGGAGCCATCACACTTTAAAAGCAGATGCTTTATTAGGAAGAGCCACTGTAGACTTGAGACAAGCTTTGGAAATACACAATAGAAAATGTAAGTTATCATGAAGGATATGTTGAGTAAAGTAAAACTATTATTACTAATCTGTATGTCAAAACTGGCAACCAGACTACTAACTTCACATGCTATTACAACTGACTTTCAGTTGCTGTCTTTAATTTTCTCTTCTGGACATGTCTAATTGTGCTGTACAGAGCAATTTAAATGCAACAATGGAATATAACAATATTGAAACAAATGCTAGAGTATGCATTACTGCATATTAAATCAAATTAAGTGATTAAATATATGCTCTACAACATACTAATTTCCTGTTTGCCAAAGGATCTGTTTTAGACTTAATAAAAAGAAAGTCTAAACTTTCTGAAAAGGTGTCTGCATCTTTCTTCACGTTTTCCTTCTGTGGAATCAGTAGCAGGAAGGCTGGATATTGTCCCCTTATAATTTAGCTGCCAGAGAGCAGTAGGACCCACTAAAGAATGAAACAACTGAAAACTTCCTTCAGTGCATCAGGGATTACTGTGTCCTATGTACCTTCTAATTTTAATTCTCTTTAGTAGAATTAAAACAGATTTTCCTTATCTAATTTTGCTTTTCTATTTTTTCATTAATACAATAAGATGGTGAATCCACACTTTAAATTCCACTTCAGAGTGGCACTACAATTCCAGCTAAACCATTCTCTGACCTTTCTTGCAAGCTCGATACCGTATGAAACAAAGAGCTGTACTTAGAGCAGTGGGGGAAATGAGACTTTTTGACTGTTAAAAATACAAAATATGAAAGTAATCACACTTTCTCTATGTTTTGCAACACTGAAATTTTATCCTCTAACTATATTAGAATAAATAATGTAATGATAATACCATTGTAATGTAACAGTTTGTACTTTTTAACTGTAAATCTGGAGGTTTAGGATCCAACACCTTGACAAATTCTTTCAGGGGACGGTTGACCAAGTTGGCTACAGATTTCACTAAGGTGACTTGTGCTCAGGCAAGTGCCCAGCTTGGCATACGTGGGATTTTTCAGTGGCTCAGTGATAGAACAGTGAGATCTGCAGTCGTCATTGGTTCAGTTACTGATGTCTAAGCTCATGTGCAGCACTTGGAAGTGTCTTTGTTGACGAAAGTGTAAAATCCTCTAAATGTAGAAACCTTAGAATTAGTGGTGTTCATTTTCTTCACTAACTAGCATCACTAATGAATTGCTGTTTACAGCTGTAGTAAGTTTTCTACCACCTCAGTTGTAGTACGGGTATCTTTAATCTTCTTTAGGGAGGGAACCTTTTAAATTAATAAGTGGTAGACCAATCATCCTTTGTAGAATTAATTATGTAAATATGTTGCAGTTTATATATTGCAATTTAAAAACTGTATTGTAGACTAATTCTTTCTGTCTCTTAATTTGGGTAGTATAATTGCTTAGAATGCAGTTCTGTAAACTGCACTGCATCAATAACTTTATTGAAGATAACTTTCATATGTGTATTTTGGGCAACTTGGTGTTTGCTCTCTTGATTTATGGTACTGTGAAATTCATCCTAATTTAGCAGGAGGTAAACTAAGTATTGCTAGTAAGTACTGATCCACTAGTGAGTCTGCTTTTAAAGGTTAAAGGTTCGAGTTATTGACCTTAACATCTTGGCAATAGCTCATGGGAGCATTCCCTGTTCTTGTGTTTATTTGTCATTTAGGATGCTAGATAAGAGTGAAAAAGTTAGAAAATGTACAGTGAGTTTTAACTTTAGCTTGCAATACTATCATGTGGAGAAAAATACGAACATGAAAAATCAAATTAGACTGCAAGTACTAAAAGGCCTTAACCACTTTCAGCTGAGTAACGTGACCCCAGAGCTTGCTGTGACCGGATTTCTGAGATGTAGGTTTAAGTGCCTGTAACTGTTCTCTGGGAGAGGGTTATGTAACATCCACAGCATGCTAAGTTCTGGGTTGCATATGTCTGTCTGCATATTTGTGTACTCTTTATTGGTCATGTAGAGTTATTTTATTGGACCATATGCACTTTTTTTTGTAGGTGCTATAATATCTCAAAACTCCCTATTTGTTTTGGGGATAGTAGTTTCTGGTTTTGGTTATTTGAGATATCCTCTCTATTAATCGTCTGAGCTGGAATTTATAAAAATGCTTTAGGATTTACTAAAATTATTTACCCTCCTCTCAAAAAAACCAAAAAACTCCCAAACAATAGTAAGTTTTCTATGCAGTCTTTGTATTTACGTCTTGCACAGATGGATGTTCTTTCTAGTTGTCTCTTAGTTTTGTAAAGTGATACAAGGAATGAACACAAGCTCTGGTGTTAGTATAAGGCTTACTGTGACGTATAAAGCACAATATTAGGATGTGTAATCCTCAAGTTGTTTGACTTTAAGTCTCCTGGTGCTATGAAAGTAGGACATGATTTCAAAAGGGCTTAGAAACAACTAACTTGGAAAATCTATGGCAATGCTGAAACTGTATGGCTCCTATGTGTGCATATAGAATATACTATGAAAATGGACAATTTATTTTTATAATAAACTCTGCTCTTACATATAGCTCCTTAATGATTGCTGTGTTGATTTGAATCATCTGAGCATCTCATGCTCAGCCTAATACAACTAAATCAGCATGTATCATATTTTGGTGTTGAAATGTTTCTTTTTTCAGTGTTTCTTAGAATTTAATCTTTAATTTATTCCTTCTCTCCTTCTCTCCCATGCCCTCTCCAATTGCATTTTCAGTGGAGAAGGTGAAAGAGCAGTTGAAACTCTCTCTGGAAAACAAGAGTGGCATGGTGCAAACAGGTGAACTGACAGTTGTGCTAGATGGTTTGGTTGTTGAACAAGAATCTCTTACAAATCTCAGTTCACCGGCAACCAGTAAGTCAAATTAAAAAGAATAAATTTTTAGTGTTTTGATTAAAACTTTAAACAGATATAGTAGATTATTGCTGTTGAATTTGTTTCTTCCTGTTCAGTAGAAGTTCAGCAGAATGGTGAGGCTGTGCATGAAAACAGAGATGCTTTGGCGAGAAGTACTTCCAGGTTGGAATATATTTTTTTATATTCTAGACTATATAAAATGTATTAGCAACTAGCAGCTGTGTCAATTAAGTTGACTAATTGCTTTGTGTGTGTGTGTGAAGGGGATATATTTTGTGACTCTCAGCCCAAATATCTTAGGAAATATTGCCTGTATAATAATTACATAAATTAGCTGGACACAATAATTATATTTATAACTCTGTCCTTGTCCTCTCCTGTTAGTTTGTTCTCCAGTAGTTTGATTGCCTATTGGATTTGCAGCCTCTGAATGTAAAAAATACGTCTGATTAGAAATTTAAGTGCTGCAGTAGAGATGAGTTTTCCACTTGTTTTCCTCTGCTGTTTAAAAGCTGTTTCTATGTACTTCTACCAACATCTAGCAACCTACCATCTGAACATAAGGAAGAAGAAAGAGCAAAAATAACTTCTTGGCCATTTCCTTTTTAAAGTGTCAATCAGGAAGTCGTTGAACAGACTTGCACTGGCTTTAGGAAACAGTTTGCTGAGCATGGAGGTGCAGAGTTTCCCTGCTTCAACCTTCAGTGGCAAGAAAAGGCCTTGAGGTTGATTTAGACTTTATTTCTTGGCTCTCTGCTCCAGCACAGAGAGTGCCTGGAGAGGAGTAGGGATAGATGGTTTGTCCCCTTACCACCAGTAAAGAAGTCAAGTAGATAACATTTAGGTCATTTTGACATTACTGGCCCATTTGGTTACTTCTCTGATCTCCTTCCCTCTTAAGTGCTTGGCGTGGGATGCAGTGACATAGGACACAGGTGCTATATGTTTGAGTGACAAGGCCACGTTTGTCCTTGTGCCCTCTGCTTCCTCCTTTCCTTGAGTATACTGAGGTTGGTCCCCGTAATACCATGCATGCACAAATGTTAGGGAACGAGGATAAAAAGCTATTTCTCCCCAGTTTTCTTTAGAAAGCTTTACCAGTGCTCACGATCATTTCAAAAAGTCTCAAATGAATCTGCATTACCTTTTTGAAACATGGGCAGGAATCATTTGTTTCCATTCAACTGTTGTTTCTTCGGGGGTGGCTTTTTTGGGATCCCACTCTTGATGTTACTGTTGTGATTATGGATCTTACATGTAACTATTGAGCAGTTTTGCTTTACAGTTTTAAAATCAAACAGATGAAGAAAAGTTTTGAGGTAGTTTCTGTGCATGTCTTTAGGAAGAAATCAGGTTTGTAGGGTAAAATTGAAGAGATAATAATTTAATTTCGTTAATACTACTTCTTTGGAGGCGTGTAGAGTAGCATGGAAATGCTGTTTTTGTTTTTTTTTTTTTTTTTTTTCCCCTTCCCTCTCTGAAAAGTGGAATTGTGATCATTCTGTTCTTTTGACATCTGTTTAACTTCTGCCTAAATACATTTTACTTTTTAGCCATTGCTCTTCAAAATGATAGGGAAGTTGGCATCAAACTTAAGTTTTACAATATGTGATTGTCTCATGGGTGGCTTTAAGCATTTTGTGATAGGTATGAGTAAAAAGAGTAAAACTGAGCAGGACTGAGCACTCACAGGCCCTCCTGTTTCCGTGTGGCCTTTTAAACACAGAGCTGCCCATGTACATCTGTACACCTCGTCACATCCTGCCTGTGCTTAGAGAAGAGAAGTTCCTTGTTATTTTCCTTGTGTTACTGCAGGAGATTTTTTTTTTTTTTTTACTCCCTTAAGTTATTACTAGAATAATTTTTGCAGATATGACAGAAACAATTGTTCCATGTGCTTAACAAGAGAAGAAGTTGTCCTGCTGACAGCTGCTGTTTTGGAAGGGTCACCAGGGCAGTTTGGGAATGTGGCAGATTAATCAGTCTGCTCAATTCAATTTTAATATGTCATTACAAGTAAAGAATGATCTGAAAATGGAAAATCATCAGTTTTTGTTTTGGAAGTTTTGAGATACTTAAATTTGCCTTTAGCAAGTCTTGTACTTGGCTGTTATCTAGATCTCCAAAGACGGTATTATAAACCGCTGTGAATTTACTTCAGTGTCTGTATTGATTCTCTAGAATATTTTATTGTGGGTTTTGGTTTGGCAGCATTACTGTTCAATGTTTGTAACCTAAAATGATTTTTTATTTCTGTCAAGATCTGCTGGTGACATTTCTAATGGGCTAGACAATCAAGTACCTTCCAACTCTGTAGTATCCAACACATTCTGCATAGAAGCTGTTAATGGAGACAGTGCCCCATCTCCTTCTCACCTTGCAGCCAGACCCAAAAACCCACCAGTACCAAAACCACTTGCAGCTGAACCTGTCAACAGCACTGGTAAGAATGGGAGAGCTTCGAAACCGTCTTCCATGAGGCTTTTGTGTCCACTTGAAAGAATCTGAAGCAGAACTTTTTCAGTAAATTTTGCTTAGATTTCAGAATTACGGGCAGGATATTTCTGGGCTTGAACTTCTGATCTTGTATTTTCACTTCTCTGATTTTTTTTTCCCTGGAGTTTTTCCATTTCTAAATGCATTAGCTTTTCCTATTTTCTTCATCAGAGAAGAGTACTGATGAGAAAGATGTAAAACATCCAAAACATCCATTACTGTGTACCAGATAACTGAAGAATATTATGTATTGTCTGGAGGAAAAATCAAAAAAAAAAATGGGGGGTCTCATTTAAAAAAAGAAAAAAAAAAAAAAGGCATTCCCCTCCGTGCCCTGAGAGAGTACTCTCCTCACAAATAATAAAATAAAATTGTATGTAATAAAATATTGTGGGACTTTGGAGTCAGATTTCTTTCACAGAGTTAATTTGACTAACTACAGTTAAATTTAGTTTGCCATTAGATAAAGTTGCTTTCAAGTGCTGTCAGGGAACCACAGTGCTCTGAGAGGAAAGTCTTCAACACATTTTGAAGCATTTCATTTTTCAAAAGATGCACAGTTCCAAAACAAATATTGACAAATATTAAATCTCACTCTTCTCTTAAGCACAAACTGTTGGTATCAATTATGATTACAACTACTGTTCAGTATAGCAAAGTAAAAGAAAATATTTTCATTTTTTCTGGTGTTTCTTTGACCGAACTTTCATTTCATTCATGATTGTGTTAAAGCTCTTTCTGTCTGCTCTCAGCTGTTTGAGAGGAATTACAGAGAAAGCAGAAAAACAGATGTACCCTGAAACAGAAATAGGCAAGCTGTTAAGAAAATGGAGATTGTCACACTTTCTGTAATGGGTTGGGAAATGTGGGAATGGCAGGAACAATTATAAACTTTAAAAGGTAATAATTTAATTAAGGCTTTTCTGAGGCTTTTCTCTATTTATAGAAATTGAATTTGATTCCTCTGTATTTTCAGTTGAAGGCCAAAGGGCACATACTATATTTAGGCCTTGCTCTCATTTTCCTTTGTCACTGAGATCCATTTCAACTCTAAAACAGGGAAACTGAAAAAGTCACTGTTTTTTTCAAATCCTGATATTGATGGACTCTTCACTGTGTTTGTGTTATTCTGCCATTACCACAGTTTTCAACTGCTGTACATTTTTATGTGGGGCTTTGGGGTTTTTTTGAGGCAAGGCATAGGAGGTCTTCAGCATTTGTTGGTAACACCCATTTTTTTTTCCAATGTTGTGCCTAGCTGTGTTGTAATTTCATGTGACATTGGCACAATTGCTGTTTTAGATCTAATTGGTAAGTTAATCAGCTGATGTAAAGTTTTATAGATCTGTTTTGGAGATCAGCTTACTAAAAGAGCTGATGATTTGACACTGCTATTTGGACTCTATTTTTATTGTGTAATCCCATTCACTTATTGTGGATAAATAGTTTTTTTGTTAATGAAAGCAGAAACTTCTCTTCATTTGGCTTTTTTTCCTCATTTACATAAGTTTTCATAATTAAAACAGGATTGTGAAGAAGCTGAGTACCTTGTCTGCATTTACTTTTTTTTTCTTTACTCTTTTTTTTATTCTTTTTTTTAATGCTATGCTTTTATATTTGCTTGAAATAATCCACAAAATGTGAGCTGGAAATAGTACTGTATTGTCCTGGAACAACTGTGTTTAAAAAGCAATTTTCTTGTATATCTAATAGATCTACTGCTACCCATAAAAATGTGCTCAACATTATGCATATAAAGAAAATACATATAACCCAATGATCATTCCATATAGAAACTATTGTAATAATTTTAATACGTTCTTTTGAATATGCACTGCTGAAAGCAGTTCTAGAACTTAAAATTCTTTGATCCGTTTTTCTGACCTTGGGAAACCAAACAGTTGATGCCATTACATAGAATGGCAAGTAGTGAGTAGAATTTAGCTGTTTGTTTTTATGAGAGTTATATGCAGAATTCAAATAAACTCCTTTAAAATGATGGGACAGTGTCTTCATAGGCAGTAAATTTTAGTATAGAACAACTGCAGTCCTTAGAACTATAACCTAATATCATGCTACTAGATGGAAAGTGAGTTGAGGTTTTTGTTGCATATTATATTTGGTCTTGTAGAAAACTAGTTCTGACTCTTACGCATGTCAGCTTGCAAGTACTTTAATGATGACCGATACCAATGTATAACCAGGGTGGTTTGGAAAAACTGGGCTTGGCTTAGTCCCTATTCCCACTAAATCCATGTCTGTTTTAAGTCTTTAATGAGTTTATGAATTAGATAGCATTTATGTGGTCTCTAGAAAGGCCAGTTAATTTACCTAATTTACTTTATAATTCTAAAATCCTTTTCTTCAGTCACTGAACTATGTAAGTTACATCAGTCAAATTCAATTTCTAGAACCCGTTGAACTTTATTTGGGGGATTTTTTACAAGTCACACATAGTTGTTTGTTTTTAATTACATAGTTTATATCTGAGCTCAAAAATATATATAGATAGATAGATAGTTATTCCTTAATGTTTTGCCTTCATTACATGCTAAGCTGGTATAAAGTTATGAAGTTTCAAAATCAAAGCTGAACACAATCAATGTACTTCTTTTACTAAGAAGTAAAATATAATGTTGAACTGAAAAGACAGCAAGAAACTAAGAAGTATCCTCTGAGAGTATGGTTGAATTTGAGGCTGTTTAGTTACCTCAAGTTGATCACATATTTATTGGTGGCTCACTGGCTATAAGTTTTAATTGCAACTGTAAATAAGTTGATTCTTTATGACTATCTTAAAGAATGTTATTACAGATGGGCATGGCTTAAACATTTCTTTCTTTGCCAATCTTTGAATTAGTCATTTAAGCAAATATTATTAGATTCTGATATGCAAATATTCTTATTTCGCATTTCTCAGTTAATGGTGAGTCGTCCTCCTCTGCACCAGAAGCTGGTAATTCTTCTGTCTCTGAGCCTCTGATGAGTTCTGTAGAAGCTCCCATGTCTACAGACTGCACTAACCCTGAACCTCAGTCAACAACAGAAGCCACTGCTTGCTCCGAAGAGCCCACTTCTACATTGCCTGTTGTGTCTGCTGGACTTGAAGCTGCAACTACAACAGACTGTGCTCCATCTAATTCTGCAAACAGTACAGCAGCAGATGCAGCGAAACCAAGGGAATCCTCCTCAAGCACATCTGCAGAACCTGTTAGACAGCAGCCTGGCAATGCTAGTACAGAACCTTTGCCACCAGGGTATGTGAGTTTGATTTTGATATCGTAATTTAATTGTGTGTCTGAATGTGCAAGAAGTGTCTTGCCCAGATTGCCAGCTGCAGGTTGTTTGGCTGAGACGTGACTATTTGATCCAAAGTAGAATCTGTACTGTGCTAGTCTGGCTGGCCAGTAGCTCTTGTCAGAAAAACTAAGGATTGATTAGTGTTTTGCTGAGACAGGAATGTGATTTAACAGAGCAACCCTGGTATTCTCACTGTGAAGATTGCTGTTTGGCGTATTCCAGCTTCTTTATATTTGGGTTATAACTCATTGTTCTGTTGGTTTTTACCTGCAAGAATGTAGTAAAGATCAACTTACAGAGAATGGAAAACAAGTAAAATACCCAAAAAGTATTTGTAGGTACTTGCAATGCAACAGTGCATGCAATAATGCTATATATGAAAGTATAGGTTTGAAGTGTATGTGCTTGCTAAGATGAGCTAGAAGACTAGAATTCAACTATTATGTGAAAACACTGCTGTTGTCCCAAAAGTTAAAGACAAAAGTAAAAATGTCCTGAGACATCATCTGAAAATATATATGTTGCGTTTAAAAATATATTGATCTAATTTTGCAGATGCTTTAATATTTGGATGAAAAGGTATCTTTAGTAACTAACTCAAAATCCTGATGTTCCTCTGAAATTCTAACTGCTGGTATCCAGAGCAGCAGTTTCTGAACACAGAAACTGTTTCCTATGCAGTGTGTATACAGTGTGCCAGTGTAGCTGGGCTTGCGGAGAGAGACCCTCATGTACCTGCACCCCTGCTCCCTCTGAAGCAGGTTCAATAAGTTATTGGTGACGTTGCATTTGAGTTTTTGGAGTTGGATAAACACACAGAAAGGCAGAAATCCAGAAAAATCCAAGTACTGAATGTAATTCCTTGGGGAGGAGATAGAGAACTTCTTATTTTCACCACTTTTGAGAATGGGAAATCTTTGGAACTGGGAATTCCTAGATGCACACACACACACACACACACACACACACACACACACACTTTTTTTTGGTGTGTTTTCCCATTGAGGACAAGGGACATAGCACATATGTGGCTGTGGGCAAATACCTTGGTTGTCATTTTTCCCTGACTGCTGGTAATCCTCTTCCCTGATCTAGCTGAGTCTGTGCTATGTTTAGCCCTACTGCCTGAAAGTCTATTACAGACTGCTGTTCCTTTATATCTTCCTGTGGTACTGGTGTTTAACCTTTTGAACTGTAGAATGTATTTTGTAGTAAAATCTAATATTCACCTAGTATTTCTTCTTGTTTCATCTCCCGTGTAAGAACACCATTTGTTGTGTTACGACAATCTTCAGCACCACGATACCAGTAGTACTTATGATGATTTGTCGTCCGTCCATCTTCATTGTAAGAGTTTTGCAAATCAGTTTAAAGAAATAATTCCCTGGGATTTCAGACTGGGAATTATTTACCAGGCCAGGAAATAGAAACACAAGACTATCATGTGGTAGCACACATTCAGGTTTACTCTGAAAGATCCCATTGTTGCATGTAGGACATAGTGATAAAAATATAAATTCCCTTTTGTGAGAAGCGTATGCATAGAGTCACAAAATATGTGCTTTGCAAAAGGAGAAGAGTGTCCAGGCGCCTCATTTTGAATGAGATTCTTTCAGTATCTAAATCTTGAGCAGGTAAAAGGCTTTTTTTCACATATGTTGAATAGAATTTGAAAATGCTTGTGAATTTTAAGTATGCTCATTTTATGTATTTTGTTTAAAGAAGTATTTATGGTGCTACCTGTTCAAGTAGATGATGTGTATTCCAGTGAGTTGTGTTGAGCAGTCTAGACTGACTAACAGTGCTGTTCAATAGCAAAGTTCTTTCTTGGCTCAGTGAGAGCTCAATCCTGGGAAAGCATATTCATCTTGGCTTATACAAAAGTCTTTTTGTTTTAAAGATGGGAGCAAAGAAAGGATCCACATGGTAGAACCTATTACGTTGATCACAACACGCGAACTACAACGTGGGAAAGACCACAGCCCTTGCCTCCGGGGTACGTAGACTTCCTTTGATTTAAATCTGTTATTAGTAATATATTTCTTTTTAATTTATTTGGTACAGGAAAAAGTATAGTGTTAGTTTTAGTAGCAGTTCATAAAAACTGTTTCAAATGTCATATATCAAGAAATACTGACTTTCAGGTAGTTTAGAATTACATCAATTGCAGTTACTTTCATTAAAAAAAAAAGTTTGTATTTATATATAATAACTCTTAGTGATTAGAAGAAACAAATAAAGCACATTGTATCACCTTTGGTAGCTGACACCATGAGATGTAGCTACGATTTCTAAGCGAAGTGTTTTCTGTGAAATCTCCCAGCCTTGCTCATGGAAGGAGCAATGGCCACAGGAAGATAAAACTGAGGCGATATAGAGAGAAACAACCATGCTATTGCCTGCAGTCTTTAATTTACTCAGTATGGCTGTCTTTGTACCATAAATATGGACAGACCAGTGATTACTTCAAAAACTAAAATCAGGCTGTGAGCGCATGCGCGTGATGGTAGTTCTACTAGGAATTTAACACAAAAAGAAAATCAATTTTGTAGTGTTACTGAAAAGCACATAGCTGTTGACACCTGTGTTTCTTGATAGCTGGGAAAGAAGAGTTGATGATCGTGGAAGAGTTTACTATGTGGACCACAATACCAGAACCACAACGTGGCAGCGGCCAACGATGGAATCGGTCAGGAACTTTGAGCAGTGGCAATCTCAGCGTAATCAACTGCAGGGAGCTATGCAGCAATTCAACCAACGATACCTCTATTCGGTAACTTCTAAATACTATGGAGAAATTAGTAGAGAACTGCACGTTTTGAGGAGCTTTATAAGAAGTGATTTCATAACTCTTCAATTGTGTGTGTTTGACATCAATGATTTAAATTTTGGTTCTGTTGAAAAATGAAATCACTTCAGAGAAAAAAGGAACAAACTTCTTCTAAGTCTGTTTCCCAGCTTGAGCATTGAGGATTGTATGATATTAAAGACTTTAAATTACAATAGTAGATTATAATTTAAACCTAAAGTACTCCCTTAACTGAAAAGGAACTTGAATGCTGATTTATGGGCATTTTGAACAGTGAATGTCATTCAGCTGTTTTAGTGATTCAGAGTCTTTCATTGGTGAAGGTGGTAGTTTATTTTTTTCTGTAACCTTTGGTGCTTATTTGGAAGCCTGTGCATCTCTTAAGCTCTGGAGTTTCCTTCATGCTTTTGCATTTCTCTCAGATAGTTGCTCACTGAAGCTTTACAGGAAGAAAAAAAAATATGTCTTGCTTGACACCAACTGAAAACACAATTGAATAAATAGGATTACTTATTTTTTTGAAAGTTAAGATTGGTGGTGCCTGCATGTTGCTGTCACTCTAAACACTTGGTTGTAAGAATTTTATTCAATTTCTTAACAAAAGATCCAGTTCCAGAGACTTTCAGAAATGACACAAAGGAAAGCTGGAGTAGGTTAAGGAAGGAATCATTAAGTGCACTGATTTAACTTGGTTTAGCTCCTGGATTGGGACTCTGTACATCCACAGACCTAACATTGCTTTGAATTTGATGCAACTGTTTTATTACCCCCAGGAAGTAAAGGCTGGTGCTGTGTTTCTGCGTTTAAGATTTCCCCTGTGGCTTAGCTGGTTAAACGTACTGTGTCATCGCTGGGGATATGTGCATTGCTTCTGAATTTTTTAGTACTGGAACTATGCCTCAAAATCCACCCATTTTAAACAAGTAGAGAAAGATGTGGATATCTTAAACCATCCTTCTTAAAAGTAGGACAGCTTCATAGCTACTCACTTGTCTCATACGCATATTGAAACTTGTCTGTGTTCTCAGCAGCTTCTGAGGCACAGTTCTCAATTCTGCTCGTGTTCTCTCTTCAGTGCTTTGTGCCAGTACCTTGGTGCAGTCAGAGCTGATGCTTCCTGAGACATTGCCCAGAGCATAGGGATGGCCTCATCAAGTCACTGAGATAAGTTACCTTCATGTAGTGGAGACACAGAAGTGGTAACTGCGACACTGAGACACTTTGGTAGGGAACGCGTTCTTGTCACAAAAGAGTAGACAGGTACTGATTCTTGCTGAAGAAATATAAGCAAACCTCCAGTAGTTCTCTTTAATAGTTTTGTTAGGAATTTAGACAGATTCTAATACTAGATAATTACAGCTGAGATGTGTAGAGTCAAGAACTCCTACTGAGTAGCTTTCTTTACTGGTACACCACCTTCATCAGTTGATTAAGGGTCTTAAGATCAGGACAAGTGAGTGTGGGTGGTTGGGGTGGCACTTTTTTTTTTAACTAGATTTCTGTCAATCTGTTGTCCAAACAATAATCCATTCTTGACGTAGTGATAACTTTAATGGAAGGTCACACTGACTCCTTTCTTAAAATGTCCCTTCTGCCCTTATAATCATGAAATTATTTGTTGTCAGGAAAGACATGCTTGAAAAAAAAAAAAAGAGAGAGAGAGAAGTTTTGACTTGATTGCTGCTATATGCTTTTTTCTAAAATTGCTATAGTCAATCTGCAGGTAATTGATAGGATCCAGCCTACATAGAAGTTCTTTTAAGTGAGATTGTAATGTATCCCTTTAGGAAACAATGAATTAATGTTCTTGCTTATTAGGAAAAAGCTGAACTTTTTTCATTTAATGTAGTTGAAGCAATTTTAAGGAAATAAAGAAAAAAGGACAGTGAATATTTATTTTAGTTATTCGTACTGTTCTATTGTGTGCTGCTCTGGAGGCACTGGCTTGAAGTTGGGGATTTTTAATTGTCTTTTGATTTATATGCATTTCTTTGCAGCTTCTTCATTCTCTTTTGTCATACTATCGTAAGAGTAGCTCGTCCTGCTTGTTTTCCTCTTTTAATGGAATACTGAATGTATTAATGATCATATAACCACTTAGAGGCTCTATTTGTTCTTGAACCAGCTCCTTTTGTTACCTGCACTTTTTTTGCACTATTTTGTTTTTAGACATTCCAAAATGAGAGGAGTTGCTTCAGATTTAAGTTAAACTTTTTAAAGTTAGTTTATCTTGTAATAATTCCAATATAAATAGTTGAAGTTACTGATTTTTAATAAATTTATGTTCTTCAACTATGTGTGTTAAAATTTATTCAAAGAAAATGAAAGAAAAGTCTATATATGGAGAGAAAATATGTGCATGATAAAATTAATACTTATTCAGAATAGATTAAAAAAAGAAGTAATTTAACTTTAACTGTCCCCTTTGTCATACTGTTTCATGCATATTTTTAAGAAGTTCAAACATGATTTGTTGGTTTGGTAAAGTTTACTGCTTGATGGGAAAAGCAGTAGTGAACTAGCTGGAACAGCCTTGTTTATCCTACAGATGGTTACTTCACATCAGTTTGAAAACTCAAAGCTTGCTAATATGTAGGGCTCTCTTTGAAAGTTGTTAAATATTTTCTAAGGATGGGCCTTTATAACTAAATAAAAAATAGATACTGCACATTTAGTGTTTTGGCATCTTGAATTTCTTAATGCTGCACATAGGGATATCATCTAGGCCTAGCTCAATTAGCTGTGAGAGATTTAAGGTACCAGAAACAGGGTGATGGTATCCATGAATCCATGACGGTTAATACAGGGTGCTCCTTTTGATACTGCATCCAGCCCATCAGGTGCCACCTTCTAGCATTGACACAATTCTTGGAACTGACTAAGATGATTAGAAATATCTGGATGATACCACCACTCAGTTCTTCTGTTTTTTTTTCTTAAGACTCATTATTTTAAGTATTCTTGAGAAACTTCTTTTTATCTTTAACATAAAGTCTTTGGCTATAGATGACTGTGATTGTGTAGCTTCTAAGAGCAGGAAAAGCTAACTTTATCTGCTGCTGAAGTATGATAGTTTTATATTTGCAGCTAGCAACTGATAGGCAGAAAAGGAAAGTTAGTGGTTAAATTCAAATGAATTACTTTTTCTTTGTATCCTTGTTCTATTCTTCTTTCAGAAGAAAACAGGGAAAATACCTGTAGCTTTCCTTGAAAAAATTACCATTTGTAAACTCTAAGTGTGTTTGAGATCTTTGGATCTTATAACATTCTCATAACATCTCTTACTCTTATAACATCTCTTTCTTACTGCATTTTGTAAAATTGCATTTTGTAAGATTGTGCTTAAGAAAAAGCATGTTCTTAAATCAAGAAAGAACAAGTCTGCTTATATCTTCTGTGATACATATTTCCACAAAACTTTTGTGAGCTTTGCATCTTCGAGACACCTGTCTGTCTGTCAGATTTGCTGAGAGGGGAAAGGAGGGAACAGGAGATTGGAAACATTCACTGGACGCATTCAAATCAAGACTGTCCCTGTATATTCTGTGTTTCTCTGTGAAAAAAGACTAAAAATGGCATGATGATTTTACAGAGTGGATAATATGCAGAACTAGCCGTAATCTTAAAATACATTAAGAAAAAGAAATTTGAATACTATTTGACCTAACTGAGTGACATTTTGTTTATAAATAGGCTTCAATGTTGTCAGCAGAAAATGATCCACTTGGGCCTTTACCTCCAGGTTGGGGTAAGTTAATCAGCTGTTGATTTCAGGAAGCAGCAATTACAGAATTTGGGATGCAATTGTTGTATAGTTTTGTTTTTTCTCTCTTTACCCTAGAAAGAAGAGTGGATTCAAATGATAGGGTGTATTTTGTAAATCATAACACAAAGACAACACAGTGGGAAGACCCTCGAACCCAAGGGTAGGTGTGTATATTGACTGTGCAAATAAACAAAGCTTTCCTAATTACTATGTTAAGCTTCATGATGTGGGGGGAAAAAGTACTATCTGCAATTTCTTCTGCAGTTTACAAAATGAGGACCCTCTTCCAGAGGGCTGGGAAATCAGATACACTAGAGAAGGTGTCAGATACTTTGTTGATCATAATATGAGAACCACCACCTTCAATGATCCTCGTACCGGGAAATCTTCTGTGTAAGTGAGAAATTAAATTAATTTTTAAATGTTTTAACTTGTTGTATCTTAATGATGAAGTTCTCATACCAGAAAACAGTGCCTTTTTTGTATATTCATGTTAAAATTGACCACTAAATTATGAATACAAGTTTTCTGCAGATTTAACTTATTTTTACGATTTAATTATCAAATTCTCTATGCAGCAATCTGAACTACTGCTCTGAGGTTTAGGAGTTTTTGTATAGAGAGCACATTCTAAGGCTGAAAATGCAAAAATTGGAGGAGTGACAGGAGCAGTGACATAAACATGAATATTCAGCTAGTGTAACTATTAGTTAAATTGCTAAAGGAAATGATGCTGGTAAAGGGTATTCCTTATAGTTACACTGTATAAAATATAAAATCTTAAGAATAGTTCTGAACATTTTGAAAATTTTATATGTGAATCTTCTTTTAAATAGTTTTATCAGAAGTATTCACCCAAATGATGGTTGCTGTCTTAACATCTTTTATGTAGGGTAAGATTTATTTCTAATGACACGTTGATAGCCTTTAATTCAAAGACCTAACAGATTATTGTAGTATAAATTCCTGCCTTGTAGTGTAAATTCCTTCCTAGTTCCGCAAACAGCTGAATTTTTAAAGGCTTTTATCTTATGCTGCTCCTTGTTGACTAATGTGACTAAGTTCATACTGCAGTCTTTCTCAGTAATGCAATAAATTAGATGTCTGTCTTTTAGCTAGCTTCTAATCCTCACAAAATTGATAGATTTTGAAATCCTCAAGGTCTTTGCTCTTTTCTCAAACCCAATAAATTGACTATTGTCTTGCAAAGAAGAAAGTGGCGGGAGAGGGGAAGAGAGGAAAACCAATATACTGAACCATCCATTGCATTTTGTTCTTTGGAAGCCATATGAAAAGAAATGGGAAGATACGTTAGACTTCCGTGGGTGATCATTTCTTGTGATCAAAATTTCTGTGTTAGTGAAATCTACAAGATACTGCTTGGAGGTGAAAGTACCGTGTGCTGTTTGTGTAGCTGATGCATCTCAAATTTATTCCCTTACAGAAATAAAGGGCCCCAGATTGCTTATGAGCGCAGCTTTAGGTGGAAACTTGCTCACTTCCGTTACCTGTGTCAGGTACTGAATAAGCAATTATTTGCTTTTTGTGGCTATTTCTGTTTATATTTTTGTGCTGCCCTTTAACATTGCTACTTTATGATTACAGTCCAATGCGCTGCCAAGCCATGTGAAGATCAATGTGTCCAGACAGACTTTGTTTGAGGATTCTTTCCAGCAAGTAAGACTGCAGTTTATCTTGTGATTATCAAGACAAAGGGTAAAAACAAAGGGGCTGATCTCCATTCAGACTAATGGTCCTTACCATTAGCTCTGGTATTATGCTGAGGGGGGATTCTAGAGAACGCTGCAAGACTAATAAAAATCTTTGCCTTCTGTGTGTCATCTAAGCCTTTAGAAGCGGTTGTCTAGGCAAGAAGAAATTTATATTATTGTAGTATAGTATTAATGAAAAAAATGCTATATTTATTTTAGATTAGGGTAAAATGAATTTTGAAGTGATTTGTCCAAAACCTTTTAGTATACCAGATGAAAAAATGTTCCTAGTCTGTTTTCCTTTAAGGGGGATCAATAACAGATGCCTTAGGAGGAATATAGGAGGGCAGCCATATACTGAGGTCTTCCAGATACATTTTCCTACTTTGCAACAGAAAGACTTTGTCAGAGTTGGTCTTTGTGTCCAGTAGTTTTTGGGCATTTCATGAGTTGGTCTAACAGCTTTTTGATTTTTTTTTCTTAAGCCATATATGGTATTTCTGTATCTAATAAAGTGAATTTGAAGGATGAATTACATTCCAAGTACATTAATTTATTATGATAACTGTGTTTTTTGATAGATTATGGCATTAAAGCCGTATGATTTGAGGAGAAGATTATATGTTATATTCAGAGGAGAAGAAGGATTGGATTATGGTGGCTTAGCAAGGTAAAAGAAAATTTGTTTAAAATATTTATTTGTTTATTTACACAGCAGCCCTGATTTTTAATTTCATTCTGTTGATGAAGAAACAACGTTTGCAGTTTCACCTGGGTAAACTTTCTAGCTACTTTTAATGTACTTGGTAGGTGGAACTGTCAGTAATGGCTTTTGTTTTAGGTAACACTTCGTATTAGTAAAATTAAACTCTCACATGTGCAGGTTGTGACAAAGATTGATGCTTAAACTTTTTTTAAAATAGAGAATAATTTTTCTAAACTGAATTGTGTCAGTAACTTCATCTTTCCCAGCAGCAGGGATTATGGAAAAATAAATGGTCCTGCTTAGTCTAAAAAAAAAAAAAAAAAAAAAAAGCAAACATGAGAATAGGGCTGATATGAGCAGAAAGAATATTAACAAGAAGAGCACAGTCCAGGCGTGAAGTATAACAGCAGAGGAGCAGAATATGTAGTCAGGAGCGTGGAAGAAATAGAGTACAAGTTTTTCCAAAATTTGAACTCAAACTCGAAAGGAAAATCTGGTGACAGGAAAGACATAAACAGGGTGTTTCATCCATGGTCCATATTGAGACTAACCATTGATGGCAGCTGCCAATTACTCAGCTCAAATACTACTAATGATGAAAATATACCTTATGCTGCAGGTTCAAGGAGTTGGAGGTAGTTATCAGTGATAGAATATTTCTTTCTAGTTCTTTAATGTGAAGGTGTTTTGTCGTTGCTGTAACTTAAAATGTTGTAAAGAAGTTTGGTTAAAATATAAATGGAGAAATGCATGGGTTTTTGTTGATAAGTGTCCCTATCATGTTTATACTGTGCATTAGATGGGAACCAGGAGAGTTCAAGGAAACTTCTTCAGAGAAACCAACTATTCCAAAGAAATGACACTAAAAGAATTTAACTGAACAGTGTTAGTCACAGAATTTAGCAGAATAAATAAATAGCATAAACATGTATGTATTAGAATTTCATAGCCTTAAGAATAAGTCTCAGCTAAGGCTTTGAAAGGGAATTTGTGAAGCAGCAAGGATCTCATTGTAACTTTAGCTGGGAACATCTAAATGGCACTGAGTAAATGTTTACGTACTGACCTGCTGGCGTGATTCAGTGCATTGATACAAATGAAGAAGCTGGTGCACCTGATTTGTCCTCCTATGTTTCAGCAGGCTAAACTGGGTGCTCTGTCCAGTTTGACCCATTGTGCTTAGAGAAACAGTCTGGCAGGGGCTTCTGTGGCCACTTCTAGCTAGAACCCTACACAGCAAAGCCTGTGTTGAGGGACATGCTAAAGGCGACAGGCTTACCAACTAGTCCTGAACTCTGCAAGTCATTAATTTGTAACATAAAAATCTATTATTAAAATATTAAATATTTAAATAGAATATGATTCCATATATTATTCTGTGAATATCATATAATACCATCTATGTTATCTTTCTAAATTCAAGTTTATAATTTTTTCTAAGTTTCTAAGTTTAGATCATTTTTCTAGTTACGTAAGGGGAATGGTGATAAACATCTGTATTTGATGTTTTTATGTGTATACGTGTTTGTTTTTCCTTAGAGAATGGTTTTTCTTGCTTTCCCATGAAGTACTGAACCCTATGTACTGCCTATTTGAATATGCTGGCAAGAGCAACTATTGCCTGCAGATAAATCCAGCATCAACAATCAATCCTGATCATCTTTCATATTTCTGTTTCATTGGGCGCTTTATTGCCATGGTACGTTAGATTTCTAAAGGTTTTATTGTTTGTTTTATATTTAAACTTATTCTTGAGTAGTATTTGCTTCTATAATTTTTAAAGATTCTTAGTTTCCTAATAAATGGAAGATTACGGTATGCAAGGCTGTGAACCTAAAACATCTCCTGATAATCAAGTCTCTTGCTTGCTGAAGCTTACTGAAATGATGATGAAATCTAATATGAAATTTAATGTAACATTATATTGTTATCAATTAGATATGTGTGCTTCATGCAGACTGTGGTTTTCTTCCATGCCTGATTGAGTGTCTGAATACTGATTATCTGGAAAACGTGATTAATTTAGGAGGCTTTGGAGGAAGCTTTTGAGGTGTGTGTGTGTATATTACTCTACTAGAAAAAATGTGTCAGAAACATTTTGCAGAATACAGTAAGCCATAACTATGCCCATGCAAAGGTCACATACTGGGAAGAGCAGAGGTTGGCAGGGAGCTGAAAGCTTCCTGATTTTCTGCTGTCAGGTTCCACTTAATTTGTTTTTCTTACATCTGTTGATAAAATTGTCTTTGCCCATCAGTATCCTGATATCTACAGGTGGCCTCCAGGGACATCTGGTAACTTGGTTGGCAGTGAAAACAAACACAGCAGATAAGTGTGTTTGCAGGTCGAAGATTCTGTCCCCTCCTTCTGACATTAAGATTTTGGATATGAAATTAGGTGGGATAAACAAAAACAAAGCGTATTTTAAGCATGGGAAAAAAAATCAAATTTAGAAAAAGGTGATTTTTGGATTTGGAGGAAATCTGTTCTTATAGCAGCTGATGAGGCATAAATCATTTGCTTTTGGTGGTCACATCTCTTATTTAAGGGTTTTACGGCCAAGGCCGCTATTTCTGTGCTGCCATGAAAAGCTGATGTCCCTGGGTTAACGCTTTCAGTAGGCAGCCGTTTTTCCCTTCCCTTTTAGAGCCCTCATTAAGCTGCTGTGCCCGGTAACAGCCGGCTGTGGTGGAGCAAATTATGTGCTAGAGATAAATTCTGTTTGTTTTAGTCATGGGTTTTGTTCCTGGAGTAACATAAATCCATAACCAAAGTAAAATTTTCCATTAAATTTAGGAAAACTACCTCATACAAAGTATAGATTAGAGGGAAGAACAAATTCAAATCTTTTAAGACATTAAAACGTTAATTAAGGTTGAGAGACACTCTTCCTGGAGTGTTTTGTATTTTAATTTTGAACTTTCTGAGCGTACCAGTGTAATGGTGTCTAATGTGGTCAGTTGCAAAGTCTGGGTATGTTATTTTGTGGACTGTAATGGATAATACTGCCTGCAGTATAGGTTTTCTGTACTTTTTGGAATACCCTGTAGTGATTGAGGCTGGGCTGAATATAGAGATTAAATATGTTACTTTGTGATAAAAGAACTGTTGGCTCTTGCAATTTTAATGTTTTGCTATAAGAAAACCATGAGAATTAAATGACACAATTTAACAGTTTTTTTCAAAAACAGCAGAAAGTGGTTTAGTTGGATACTGCACTCTCTCCCATGAGATGTCTAGGCTAACTTAGAAAAGGCCTTTTGGGGAACCTTTTTTAGCTCTCCGAAGCAGAAGAAAATGCAAGCTAGAGAAGAGGATCTGAAGCAGAGACTGGAAGATTGGGGGGAAGGATGGAGCGTTGCCTTTTTCTGGAGGAAATGGCCTGTTAGACTCCTCTGCTGTAGAAGTTCAGCTGTGAGGAGAGAGAGAGAAGCAGTAAAAGTGCTTCATGGCCTATGCCCAGGATGAGTTTTTTAAAGATGTATTTTAGTAAATGATGTATAACGGATCAGGATGAGGAGGATTAAGGTTTTGATGGTAATAACTAGGTCTCTTAAGTTTCAGAAGCTCAGAGGCAACATTATAGAGGTTAATGTTGTGTGTGTGTGTGTATACAGTGCAGTGCATCCTGTATGTGTTCTGTATGGGTAAGAGGAGGGCGACCAACGTTTGTATTTTCAGTTTCCACTTGGAATGGAAGGGAGAATTCTGTTACAATTCACCTATAAGAAAATGATCCCCCTGGCTCTTTCAACAGCAACCTGTGCTTGTGTTTTTAACTGTAGTTTTTGGTGGTTGGTTTTTTTTTGCAAGCTGCTGTAGCATTGTCTGAAGGATGATTTTACAAAATGGTTAGGATTTTATACTACATTTTACAAAATGGTTAGGATTTTATACTGCATACAACCGCGTCCTATCCAGATGAGATCAAATATGTTCACCTAGGTATATAGACCGAGCCATATAACCAAGATGAAATTTCATCTTTTCAGAGATGGTATTCTTTTTTGATTTTTTTTTTTTATCCTAAGAATTTCCGGTTTGTATTGATGCGTATTCTTAGCTTAATTTTGTTAATTAACTGTGTTTTCTTTCTTCCCATTTAATGTTATATTTCATTCTTTTTAAATACAAAGCCACTATTGCTACTTGGTGCCTTTTTGTTATTTTGAAGGAGAAAGAAAAGGAGAAAAATTAAAGTCTTGAAATAATTCAATAATTTTGGCAATTCAATATAATCAGCTTGCTTTTGTTTAACAGGCGTTGTTTCATGGAAAATTTATTGACACTGGTTTTTCCCTGCCTTTCTACAAACGAATGCTGAGCAAGAAACTTACTATTAAGGACTTAGAATCCATTGATACTGAATTTTACAACTCTCTAATTTGGATAAGGTTTGTAGACTTGTTTTGCTGATGTTTTATAGACTTTTGACTTGTCTGCTTGCTTAGAATAGTGTTAATTTTCTTTTTCTTTTATCCTTCAGGGATAACAACATTGAGGAGTGTAACTTGGAAATGTATTTCTGTGTGGATATGGAGCTCTTAGGAAAAGTAACCTCACATGAGCTGAAATCAGGAGGTTCAAATATCCTGGTAACCGAGGAGAACAAAGAAGAATATATTGGGTAGGAAGGTGGAGATGTCTGTACTTTTTGGCCTTGTATGTGTGTGTCTGAATATGTATACACACTTCATGATAATAACTTTTGGAGTGGTGTCTTAACCCATGATAGGTGTTAACAAAAAAAAAAATTAATACACAAAAAGGGGTGGTAGCCTGTGTTATTACATACACAGTGAGAGAAAACAAGTGAAATTGAAAATGAACAAACCAATTTTTAGAGTAACAAGCTCAGTTGGTAGAAGACATGCATTTGAGAAGAGGATTTCACAACTCTTCCATAGGTTGTGTTGTGAAGAAGCTCTAGAAGTGAAACCAAATTTTAAGGAATGATGGATAACGTGGTGTGAAGTGAGCTAGTTTTTCTCCTTATTCTGTTATCTGCTCTTGCTACCTTCTCTCCTAATCTTTACTATTGCCTTTCCTTTTCTGAACTTAAAGTTCTGACACACATATTCAGCACAGTCTCAAAAGCACATGTGCATAGATACTTTTTATATTATAATGCCTCTCCCTGTACTGCATATAAAATTCCCACTTCAACAATATTTAGCTTCTCACTGAAATGTTTCTACTATACATATTTATATTTGTCTTCATTTTTTTATGTTCAGAAATGGTTTAACTTTTCGAGTTGGATCTTAAAACACCCTTACATCTCCCTTTCTCTAAATCTTAGCATAAATCAGATGTTCAAATAGAAAATGACTACTCTTTGTTGAAGTTGTAGATAGTCTTATTGTAGCATATTTGTAGACATATTGGGCAAACATAGTTACAGATATTAAAGTCAACAGTATTTTTATTATTTTCTGCCTTCACATTTTGGCTCAAGAAAAGAAAAATGTTAAAATCAATGGGAACTTTTCGTCCACCTAAGACAGTAAGTTTATGCACGTTTTAAGCCAGAATAAATTTTGCCATAACAAAATAACAATGTCCAAGCAGCAGCCTTTTTATTAAAAGACTGCTGAATTCTGGCAATTGAAAGGTTAGTAATAAAAATACATACTTCTGGAAGTCAATATTAACAAAAGTTCAAGGTGAACAAGCACTATTACTTTTGGTTTGGGTTGGGAGAGTTGTGATAGTATATCAGTATGCTAAATTCGTTAGACTCTATAGCATCATAGTGATAGAAGAAAGTAAAATTGGAGGAAATGTTATCTTAATTGAACAGACACGCAGTGATACGTTTGATTTTTTTTATGTTGACTGCAAAGTAATATTTAATTTACACTTATGTCCTTTGTTGTTTTTTGCCCTTCCCAGGTTAATGGCAGAGTGGCGATTTTCTCGGGGAGTTAGAGAACAAACCAAAGCTTTTCTTGATGGTTTTAATGAAGTTGTTCCTCTACAATGGCTACACTATTTTGATGAGAAGGAGTTGGAGGTAACGTTCTTTTGTTCAACATTTTTGCCTTTAGGGAAGAATGGTGTATGTGGAATGATTAAATGGATAGGTCAGCTTGAATCTCTCGCCTGCTACGTTTGATCTCATCTGGAACAGGGAGTCTTGACAGGAGAGATGGGAATAAATTATGACCGAAAACTGATACCTACATTGAGTCTGTGCTTTGTGATGTCCAAGAGTTGTGAATTTTAGATGCAATCCCAGTTGTGGAATGCACTTTGTCACACATCCCATTAAAGGATCAGAGATCACAGATAAATTAGTTAGTTTTCTAAAACTTTCTGCTCCAGTTGATATGTGCAATTACCTTTAACAGAATCAGGAAAAAGGGACTCTGGTGTATAATAATTGCTTGGTTTCATATACCTGCTATAGGATGTATCCCTATAGGTACTTATGGTTATTAAATTTGAGGGGAGAAAGTTGTATGGATTTTGCAGGTCCTCAAAATGTTAACTTAAGAGCCTTTGGAAAAAGTTGGTTGTACCATGCTTAGCCGTCAGTCTGCCCTGTGCTGTATGTTGTTGGGTTATGGTTTGGGACAAAAGTGCTTATTTCTGTAAGACTTATCAAGATTTTTTATGTAAAATGAATAGTGTCCTGAAAGCTTATTGAATTAAACAGGAGCTTTGCCAGAGAAAGCACTTTGATACAACTTACGTAGTGCTGGGTTCTCTGGGAGGCTTTGCTTTTACCACCTGCAGCTTTTGCTGCCTTGGTTACTTTGCACTTGCACTTTCACTACCTTTTACCATAAGCAGTGATAGTAGCAAAGAAATTAATATCTTTTATGTGAAATAGTGAAATAGTAGTGAAATAGTAGTTGGAAGAAGCCTGAAACTTCCAGTGTGTGGTGCCTTCATATCACTTAAAAACATGAACAGTTCTTGTCCTTTGCAAATTAAATGAGACTTTCTAAAGAAGATGAAGAAAATTCTAATTGTGGAATAAAACAAAAAAAAGTTCACCAGTTGTTCATTCGGATAAGAACCTCTCTTGTTTCATATGAGACAGTCACAAAGGCAGATGTAACCCCGTTAATATGTGCACGGATGTGGATGCAGTCGAGCAATCCCTGTGCCCGCAGGTGATGCTGTGCGGGATGCAGGAGGTGGACCTGGCCGACTGGCAGCGCAACACCGTGTACCGGCACTACACCCGCAACAGCAAGCAGATCGTCTGGTTCTGGCAGGTGGGCTGAGCTCTGCTACCCTCCAGGAGAAAAACTTCCTCCTGTATTCAAAAAATTTCCTGCTGGGCTTGCTTTGTTTTTGTTTTCTAACACAAATAATGCACCTGAAGTGAAGCCGTTTGAACGAAGGCCTTTGCTGCTTCCTTTTTTTCCCTTTTCAGAAAGGAAAGGAAGATTGGGTTGCTTGTTGTTAGACAGCACTGCAGGGTGGCAAATGGCCAGGAGATACCTGCATTGTTATTGGCTTGCTGGGTCATGGGTATTTTTTCTCGGTCTTGTCCTTCTTACTCAAGATACTTCATTACAACTATTACTATTGTTAACAGCAATCGGCCTTCCAAATGCCCTTTTAAGGGCATGTGTGCATATAAAATGCCATGTATTATTTATGGTTATTGTAATATAAACTGGCACTCTAGGATTGATTATTACTGATACCTTAATCTAAGAAATATTTTCAGAAAAACAGAAAAAATCTATGCAAGTTCCCAGTTGCTCTGAAGTTCTCTAAAGAGAAGTTGTCACGGCTAGACTTTCCTGTGTTGTGATTAAAAAAAATAATGATTTTAGAAATGCTTTGAACAAAATTGTTAGAACAAAAAAGAAGTGGTGCCAATCCACTACTTTTTAAATTATTGCATTTTCAGAATACTGTGAGATGTAATTATCTGATCTAGCAGGGAGAAAAAAATAAGCAGCTCATTACCAAAAATATGTTAACCAGAACTTCATGCAACTTGAATGTGGTTTCAACAATTATAAAGCAAAGATATTTTTTTTTTATTATTCAGATTTTTTTCTGCTTCAAACTAACAATATTGACACTGCTTTTTCTTACTAAGATGTTGTCAGGCTTTCCTCTTTTTCCTCCCCTTTCTCCAGTAAATTTCCTTACCAAATGCTAACACTTGCTGTGGGCAGTGGTTTCTCCCACTGAGACTGTCAGCTGCAGAGAGCACTTGGGCCTTGAAACACCCAGCGACTGTGAGCAGGGCAGGCAGCCACAGAGTTCAGCCCAAAGGGCAGTGCTCATTCAGAGCCATGCTTTACATTTTAGCGTGGAATAAAATAGATGAGCTTAAAGGTTCTTGTTAATTACTGAGCTGTTGCCAGTCTTCCTTTTGTCACAGTTGATAATACATAATCTGAAATTGGATCTCCTTGTTGCCTTGCGTTTTACCAGATTGGAGAATGACTTTTTTTGTTGTTTTTTTTTTTCCCATTTGAATTTCCGTGTCTAGTTTGTAAAGGAGACGGACAATGAAGTTCGCATGCGACTTCTGCAGTTTGTTACTGGCACTTGCCGATTACCACTGGGAGGATTTGCTGAGCTTATGGGTAAGTGAAGGCTGTAGGATGCCTGTGCTGGAACTGATCCGTTTCCAAATGAACCGTGCTGCAGATGTGTCGTGCCCTCAGCTTGGATTCAGGTCTTTTATGTCGGGAGAAGGCCCATGACATAAATAGAAATGAGCCCTTTTGCTAACTACAAACAGCATGTTCACTTTTATGTAATGTTGAGTAGCACATAATGAGTTCTGTCTGCTGTATACTACTTAACAAGAACAAATAGCACTTTATTTCCTAATTTTTCTTCTAGGAAGCAATGGTCCTCAGAAATTTTGCATTGAAAAAGTTGGTAAGGAAACCTGGTTACCAAGAAGTCACACTTGGTGAGTTGTTTTTATATACGTTAGTGGTTTTCTTTTCTGATTTTGCACTTGTTCTAAAATCTAAAATGAAATCTGATTTGAATCTCTGATCTCCATCTTTGGTTTCTTTAACTGCTCTGAGATGACAGTATTGAAAGCCTGCTGACTACCTTATTCTTATGTTTTTATGTTTTCTTACATTCTTATGTTTTGCTATTGCATTGTTTAATGTCAGTATCAGACACATCAAAATATTATCCTTCTTGCATGGAACTGAGAGATTCTTCCCTAATTCTTTAATTTAAAGCGTATCAAATAATTGAGCAGAAGTCATGTTGTTGTCAAGTTTATATACAGTTATTACCTATACGTATTATATGGTAATATTATGAAACGTAACCATATAGTCATGAGAGAATCGGTGCTGAAGAAATCCCAGCAAATGTTCGGATCAGGTTCGATTTGGCCCTTGCTCCATTTCCCTCCAGGCTGCGGATTCTCAGCCTGGCGTTTGCGCTCTGGGCTAGTGCCGCAGCCAGGGATGCCCTTGCGCCAGCAGCACCCGTGACAGTCCCTTGGCTTTGGGGCTGTTTGCTGCACAGCGTCCTCGCCTTCCCCCTTTTCCCCAACGGGTGCCGTTTTCCTGAGCGAGGAGCAGAGCGGTTAAACATCATCTTTGTCTAGGATGGCCTTGGGGATGAGGGAAGAGTGAGACAGAATCATATCAGGAGTCTGTTAGGGCAAAGTCACAGGAAGAAGAGCTCGTAAGAGGTAAATAAAGGACTTGGGCTTTTTTCGTGTGCCTGAGTTTAGGGGTTTTAGGATTACATTAATTTCATGGTTAACATTTTTTTTTCCTCTGAATGTGGTATATCTCTGAATCTTGGGTTTTCTTTAGTCCTCAAAAGTTATGTTTTTTTATATAATGTGACAGTGGCCTTTTTTTTCCTTAAAGTATTTCCTTAAAATGTGCTTTTTAAGTGTTCATAGAAATGACAAAGCAGTGAGAGCCCACTGATGCCACTTTCTAGCTTGTAATTGTTAGATCAGAACATTTTAACTCCTATCTTAAAAGCTTTGCGATGTTCTACAGGGATAGATAAACTTACCAAATGTGTTTTGTTTTTCTGTTTGTTTATTTGTTTGTTTGTTGTTTTACTCAGTTTTAATCGTTTGGATTTGCCACCATATAAGAGCTATGAACAACTAAAAGAGAAGCTGCTCTTTGCCATTGAAGAAACAGAGGGATTTGGTCAAGAGTAGAAGTGGCTTCTGGTTCAAAAGGAGATCTTGCAAACTAGAAGGCCCAGCCAACTAAAATGCACACTTAATTGTATATAAGCTGTTTGTTCTGTACAGTGATCTTTCTGGAACTCTAAAAGTATAATTGTTCTCCGTTCTTCCACAAAGATATGCAAAACAGTTCAGCCTTTTCTACTTTTATTTATTGCCCTTCCAAATGACCAGAACCCCCCTCATAAATTTTGAAAGCAGACAAAAGACTTATTTAAGATATATATTAAAAATATAAATATATATACTAATGGGCTCTAGTTTTATAGAGCTTGAAGTGTATGAAACATTGCAGCCATTTAAAAGGGCCTGGATTTGCTTTATCTTGGCTTTATTATTCAGAAGAAATGTTTAAAACTGCTCTGTGTTCTCTCTCAACATTTCCAAGTTTGTTTTATTGCATGGCTGTTCTAAAAGGAGTTAAAGGCTTAGGCCACACGTATCCTAAATATGTAGAAAGATGCTGCTGGTATTTGAGATGACGGAATATGTTGTTCTGTCAGTTTAACTATTTTGAAACACATAAATAGCTGATATATCCCTCCCTCTACTATAGTGATGTAGCCAAGGTCATGAATAAAGCCTTTATGACTTGCACAAGAGTCATGTATAATAAGATGAATGTGATTTCATGTTGAAAGCAATTGGTGCCACTGTTCTGACTTATTGTAGGAGCTGAACAGAATATTTTAATTCATTTGAGCAGCATTGAAATTTGTTTACATATTACCTTGGGTTATTGCCACGAGGATGTTAGGTAATCTTTAAAGAAAAAAATAATAATAAAAGAGAAGATATTATACATTCGTTCTTTGGTCTGGTGTCTTGTAGGTTTTTTTTTTCCCTTTTTCCAATGTGGTGTCCTTTTTCCAACTGCATAGAGAATATCAATGTAAATTGAGATATAAGAGTATACAAAAGATAATGTGAACTTTGCTGCTTTCTGTGTTCATGTTCAGTTTCAATGATGGGATCTAGTAAACCCAAATGAAAGTTACATAAGCTTTGCACAGTTAAAAATGTTTTATTAAGTATTAAAGTCATTAAGCCATCCTCTTAAGTTCTTGTAGAAACTCAGATGTACATGAATTAAGTATGTCTAAAACCTGTCATTCTTTTATGTAGGCCAAGTTTGTCCTAAGTGCACAGTAATACAAAATAATCTTAAAATTTGTCTTATTGGTATTGAGGGCATTTGCTGAACTGCAAAGACGTGTAACAAAATCACAAAACCTTACTTGTGAATTATATTCGATGCTACTTTTAGCAAACCGTGCTTCCTATTATAGAGTAAAATTACCATTTATATTATGCTTTAAATATTAACTGTAAGTTCATTACATTTAACTTTTACAGAAATTTTGTACACACATGAACATGATCTTAGAATGATTAAAAACACTTCTGTAACATATCATATTGCACTGTTAAAAGTGTAACTGCAGAAAAAATACTGGTATATCTGTTCTTGTATCTTTCCAAACAGCACCTGAATTCTGCCAAAATTTTATTTTTCTACATGTTGGATTACATATTGAGGCTTTGCATTCTGAATGCAAGTGTACTGTGGAGCTGATTGATAACTTGTAAATAGCTTTGACAGCAGCAGCAGTGAAACTGGCCCAACAGACTGCTCTATATGACATGAATTTCCCCGAAGAGTTTCAGAAACTTCCACTGTGTGAAGGTTTCTCATACTGTACCAAATATATTCTGTAAAACCCTTTTCATGCATACACCTCTAAATTAATTTCAAGCATAAATCCACCTAAATTATGATGTTTGCCAGTTACAACGGAGGAAGCTTTAAAACAAACCAAAAACTCCAGTGCTGAGCAGCAGAAGCTTGTGTGGTTTACCTGAAAAATGATCAAGAGGGCTAAATGTTATATAGTTGAACTCTATGAATTTGCACTAACGAATGACTTGGTGACCCACTACCAACTGCTGAATCCTGTGAATCTGTGAGTTAAGTGAACAAAATAAAAGGAGAGAAAAAAAAAAGACAGCACATGGCAAAATGTACTTGGTTTGCTTTGGTGATTTTTAGGTGTCTCATAAGTGCAGTTGTAATCTATGAATTAACTTTAAATGACTGACTAAAGGAGTTTGGCTCTTAAGTAAAAAAGGAAAATGTATATAGTGCTCTGTGTGTGCCCATGTGGTTAAGCTGGATATTCCGGAACCAGAAATTTTAGCAGTAATGCATTGAAACTCTTTTTTCTGTTCCCATCCGTACTTACCAAAGTGCAGCTGTACTTGGGAGGAGGGAGGAAGAGAGGTCTGAAGAGAGGAAGGCAGTAAAGGCTCAGATCAGGTAAGGGAAGCAGTGAAGATATTACTTGAGGGTGCTACGCTCAAGTTGCTTAATTCAGTCTGCTCCTGCAAGCAGGTTCAGAGCTGCTCTTTTCAGAGCTCCCAAGGATCTTTACCTGGTCCCTGGATAGCTTTCCTCCTTGTGCAGATGCTCCTCTTCAGGGCAAGCGAGCTGCAGAAGGCTTTGCTGCAACCAGCCTCCCGGAAAACATCTGCCAATCACCAAATCACTTCTGATTGATTAATGGGAGAGTTTGAAGAATTGGTACCAACAGCTCTGATGCACTGTGTCTCATCCACCCCTTAGCTTCAGAGTGCTAAACCTCATCATGTTGTCCTGTGTCAAGATTAAGGAATTTACTACATTGTAGTGGAGAAAAACAGCTTTTATCTAGCTCCATGATTTGAGGTAAGAATTAAAGCTGATCTCTGCCTGTCAGCTGTGAATTTTTATTGTTGACTTAGAATGAGCATGGCTGTGTGACATGGCTGGTTGGTCTTCCCTACACCTGCATCCATTGCCCCCTCTGTAGATCATGACTTGGGTCGCACTGAAAGGAGAACTAGGAATTTATAGTTCTAGATCGTTGGAGTTGCTACTGCTAATACCATGCATGGTTAAGACTAAATTTTTTTTCATGATGCAAATTTTCAGTGTGGAAATTAACCTAACCTAGGTTAATTTTGTGTGTGTGTGTGTGTGTGTGTGTAAATTAGTGCTAAAATATTAGGAAAAAACCTGACTTTACAAGTAAACGCCTGAATGGCTTCAGTATTGTAGTCCTGCCTTTCTAATGTATTCCAAATAGTATTCCCGGGGTGATAATAGTCTAGAGGCAGAAGGGTGTATTTCCAGCAGACCTGGTTTGGCCACTAAACTCTCAGAATTCACATCTTGTCAAAATGCAAAACATGAGCAAACATCACAAAATGCTGCCCCTTGCAGGGATGTGCAAGGGGTTCCTGCTTCACCTTTTGTGTGTTGTGCTTATTTTTGCTCTTAGCCCTTCTTGCGGGCCACTGTACAGGAATTAAGGTTGCTGGTGTTTTACAGACTTCTGATTAATGCTGCACAATCTAAAACTATTAATGGACATTACAGTACTATCAAAGGTGGCTGAATCACCCAGGAAAGAGAAGTGCTATAGAAATTTAGTTACACCTTAATGGCTAGGTAATGGCCCTATACCTCTTTTCTTTAATATTCCTGTTTCTTATTATTCCTTACAGCTAACATTTTACAGCTGAACAATGTAGAAATTCAACTCAATCTCTCAGTCTCTCCCCAGCTACTCATTGATGAATTCCTTTATTCCCATGTATGTCAACAGATATGATCATGTAATAAAACAATTAAGAGAGAGAGCAAGTTCAGGCTCTGTCTTTAATAAATGGAGTCAGCAGAGCATAAGTAGCAGATTGGTTTGGTTGCTTTTTGTTTTCCTATGGTGGTCACACTGGAGGTACTGAGTTCCCAATGTCTTGTTTCTTGTTATATAGAATTAAGCAGTTCCAGAGCTTCTTTCTGTACCTAAAAAGAAAAGAATACAGTAATAAGAAAATGATGCCATGTCCACAAAGGCTCTGCCAGCAGACCTTATCCTGCAAGCACCCGGCTGTTTCACAGCAGTCCATAAACTACTGCCCTCCTACAATCAGACAGCTTTCTTTCCATAGTTGTTCCCATTCTATAATTCAAGCATAAATGTTCTACATGACTATGAGTGACAATAGAATGTTTTAAGCTAGTGCCTAAAGTGCAGCAATTCGTTTTGTTTTCAACCTAGATAAAGTTACTAACGGACTCCTGGTTCAAACAGTAGTGAGTTACCCTCTCTGGCCCTAACTGGTCAGCCTTGGGTTTTCAGAACTAAAGAGAAGCTAATGCAGCAGTGTGAAGTGAGAGACTCCTTTACCTAAGGCTTCTGTGCAAAAGAAATAAAATAAAATGGGTATGCCAGATAACATCAATATTAAAATTAAAAAGTCCTAACAAAGCAGTTCAGACAATGTAAGCCAACTATTACAGGAAAAGGAGAAAATTTCTGAGTATCAGCCTAAAGACCAAAGGCAGAGGGAGCAATCTGTAGTACTAGACTATGAAGTCTCATTCCCATCTTTTTGACACCCATCAATTTCGTGGTGTTACCCAGAGAATGGAGAGATGACCACTCCTCGCTGCAGCTATACAACATTCTAGAAAAAAACAAGTTTGTACCAGCAGTCCAACCGCTGCGGCAGCTGAGGGCTTTAAGAGCTTAACTGTTGCACAAAGACCATTTGTGGCTTTGTGCTTTCTTCCTCGTGGAAGAAAGACTGTTGGATGCATGAGAGGAACAAGTCATCACATCCACTCAGAACTGCTGAAAAAACTGACTAATCTCTTATCTACCTCAAGCCCCTACTTTAAGCTACTGAATTCCTGCACATCTTCCCCAACACTGGATGAAAGGAACCCTTACTCATACTCCTACTGAAAGAGGTTACTGAAGGATCTTGCTCTCTGTGGGAGAGACTTCAATCAGTTTGAATCTTACAAGAGAATCTGCAAAGTGGGAAAAACTTGAATTTTTTTTCTGATTAAAAAAAAAAAAAACCACTACTCTCCAGCTGAAGTGTTTCCTACAATTAGGTCACTCGTAATGTCACAGCTAACTTGGATATTTGCTGTAACAGTTAAAGCCTGATCTCACACTGCAGCTTTATGGTGAGTGAATCAAGGGCAGCCAGGGCTGCCCAAACCAGGAGGCTTCTGAGCAAGTGGCAAAGGAAAGCCAGGGTCTCGCGTGGCAGCTGGCAACAGAGCTGCTCCGAGGGGAACGTTCCCTCCCTTTGTCGCAATGCAGGGAGGCTGGATCTCGCCCTAGCTGCCTAGAAGGAAATGGAAGGCTAGATTTTAGGGATCTAGCAAGTTGTCATTCATCCATCCTTTCTTGTGATTCCACGGGAGAGTTTTTATTTAAGTCTTTTAAAATAGAGCATTTACCTTTTTAACTTAAGCACAGATTAACTTTTTCTCTGCCTAGTATAGCCATAGGTTATCTGCCCTAACTTGAACATAGTTAAGGTAATAATAATAATTATCATTAAAAACCACAACACATACACATGCAGAAAGAATAATAGCAATCCTTTATTAATAGAAAGCTTCCAACCCTTATGTTCAGCTGACACAACACAGTTTTTTGTGTCTGGATGTAATCCTGGAATAGCTGCTAAATTATCACTTACTCTGCAGTAATTTTACATATTTCACTGCCAATAACATCACACACGTTGACTCTAAAACATAACTGCACCGTCACACTTTTAAACTTCCTACCTGTTTGTCCTCCTCTGTATGTGCAGGATATTCCTTGGCTTTGCTTAGCCACAGGAGAGCCATCTTCTTGTTGTTCAACTTCAGGTACGTCTTTCCCAAATAGAGCAAGTTTTTGCTGTAGAAATTGGGATCAGCTGTACAGAAACAGGACTAAAAGTTGTTTGAATCATAGTGAGCAGCAGACTATCAAAGTCCTGACACTATTGTCACTCCTTTAAACATTTCCTTCAGGAAAGATGAATACCACTTTGGATTAGAAGGAAGCCAGCATGAAAGTTTTACTGGCTATACTTCAGTCTTAAGTACCGTTACATTTATCAGTAGTTAAATGAATGCAGTATATGAAAGTAAGCCTGTGACAACAGGAAATGATGAGTTTATGCATAACACCAGCAGCTGCTTTTTGTAAATTTTGTGCTTTTTGGGGACATAGTAGGTGCAAGCAGAAGTGTAACCAGCTTAGCCAGAATCTGCAAGAGAATAAGGGGGCCTATTTCAAATCATGTGCACTAGCTTTTGTTACAGTGATAGATGAAACTAGCTTTTGTTACATGAAAAACAACAACAAAATGTTTTTATCAGCCTTCTCTACTTTAAGCTGCTTTTATGAAGCGTGTTTTTAGTTACTGACTGCTATCAAAGGACTTGCCTACTGTCCACGCTTGGTAGAGCACAAGTTTTCTCAGATGTTCAGTCCAAAGTCAGGGGTCAAAACACTGGTAGTTACAAGCGTGTGATCACAGCACCCGAGCAGTGGGTGGCACGGGCAGGTAAAGGCCTTGCCGAGGAGGTGGCCGGGGCAGGTAAAGGCCTCGCCGAGGAAGTGGCCGGGGCAGGTAAAGGCCTCGCCGAGGAGGTGGCACGGGCAGGTAAAGGCCTTGCCGAGGAGGTGGCAGAGGCAGGTAAAGGCCTTGCTGAGTAAAGCACCATTGGGCGGCCGCCCTGCTGCTCCCTCCCCTCACAGCGGGGCCTGGGGCTGCCCAAGCCCAGAACACGCACAGGAATTAGCTCTACCTGGGCCACGCTTAAAGAACTACTCTGTTAGAAGGTAGGTAAAAAAAATACAAACCAAACTACAGGGATTACCTTCTTCTGCCATGTGGAAATAACGAAGAGCCTGTAAAAGGAAAGGTCTTCCTTAAAATGGAGTTTATGGAACACAATAATCCACCCCAAGTCCCATGGATTCTCAACACAGCTGAAGAGGGACTTGTCTTTCAGCCCACGATGCCCAGCACTGTTGATGGGTCACAGCATGCAACCAAAACACCAATGTTCTCAGCAGGGAGAGCTGAGACTGCTTAGTTGATTATTCCCTGCATTTGCAGCCTCCATAAGAATAGTGCCTTACATGTCTCCCCCAAACTTTTGATGTTGTACTTTCAGTCTTCAACTTGTCAAAATCACTATGGATTTTATTTCTGCTTTCTCGTCTATCTGCAGTGCCTCCTAGCCAATTCTCATGTATAAATTTAATAGATGAAACAAATGTTACTCAGAGCACCAGTGTGGACAAGTACTTGATGTAGAACTTATTGATTCTTATGGAATGCTGGCTAGCATCCTCCTCTGAGAGCAAGCATTTATGAAAAACACTTTTCAGCTAGTTTTCCATAATGCACATCAGAAATTTTAAGTCCATTTCTACCTCTTTCTGATGTTACAGGGAAAACACCATTTTTTTTAAAATGTGGAAAGATCTATAAAACAGTCTGTATTGAAACTGCACAAACTTGTTAGCAATATGTTTCAACCACAAATTCTATTATAAGTTTGCTTCTGCAGCCACTCTGCTGCAGAACTCGTTGCTAGGAATGGTAAGATTCTGCACTGCTAAAAATCACGGCTGACACTTCGTATTCCGAGACCAATATTCTGCCAAACTTGCAAACTTGACATTCTTGACATGTTTACTTTCTTTTTCAATGAGAACTGACTATTCAGGCAAGCAAGCCGCCTTTTAAAATTACTTCCTAGTGACTCTTCAACTCCACAAACTTAAAAAATACCGTTGAGGGCCAAATATTTGATTGTTCCACTAGCAAAAATTACAGCAGGAGTTGCAGAAACTTTCCCACTACCCATTTGAGTTTTGTAGATGCAAGCTGGTTAATACATTTGTTCAGATACCCTAGATAGACATCCTATATTCTCATTTTATTAGTGATAGCTGTAAACTTGCAAATTCATGCTCGTTTTGTGAGTTCTAGGCTACTCTGGGTGACACAAAAGCTAGTAGCCATTTTGTACAAGAAACCCTCTCCACTGTTCACCATTTTCAGGTCAGCTTTGCCAGGGAAGTCAGTGTATCAGCGGCTTGGGCGGGAGCAGATAATCTCTGAAACACTTTCACATTGTACCTCTTTATATGTGGATGTTGGAGGTGTTGCAAATAGCACTGCAGCTATTTTCCTTTGGTACCATGGCATGTCAGCAAAGGAGTAACACCTGGAGTAAAAGGAAACATTTGTATATGCACTTCACATTTCTCTCCTCTTCTGGACTGGTATTATCCCTGATTTTAGGTGTCAGACAGTTTGTTATTACCAAGAACTACAACACCTGCAGTCATTTTAGACATTCCATGTGCAAGCCTTTACAGCCATACCAAACACTGCAAAATGTCTAAAATTGCGGCTAAATTCTGCCAAGTAGTTTTGTGCATCTTTCTGGGGAACTGTTATTGCATTAGACAGAATTGGAGACCCATGAGACACTTACAGTGTCTTTATCAGATGTTTGCAATTGTTTTTAAAACATTAAAACAATCATGTCACTGTCTGACCTCACTATTGCCTTGTTTCTTCTCACTTATTAGTATTCAGAAGCAGATCAATGGCATATTCTCCAAATATTCCAATCCATAGAAATGAAAACAGACCTAAGAAACTACTGTGTTCTAGGCTAGTCCCTTCTACTCAACATAATTCTACTCAGTCACCTATCTCAGAGATGCTTAAAGAATTAAACATTTGCTAAGTACTTCAAATACCTAAGACACTCCAGGGTAAATTCACACTGATTACTCTCACACAGGGATTAGAAATGTACTGCTGGATCTTTGCTGTGCATAACAGCACAGGAGGAGGTAAAAGATTTGGAAATACAGCATGGTAGGTTTTGGGGACAAGGCAGGAATACACAGATTGAGTTGAAGTTCCCTCTATTAGGTTTTGCTACTATATGTTCCCTATTGGAAATACCAAGATAATAGGCTAAATGCACAACAGACAGAAAGGGGGAGAGAAGGAGATGGGGAAGAAAAACAAACCCACCCCCAAATATCAGCTGACACTAAATCCTGGCTTCGGCTAAAGAAACCCTGAGACTTAGCAATTAGTAGTTTCAAATGTAGAATAGGGGGATATTTTAATGCCAAAAGCAACAATGTTTTCAATACCTTTGTGTTGCATGCTTCATGTTTCAAAAGCGACCTCTGGGCTCCTTCACTTGGCAGTGTACATGTGTGTGCAAACATATGGACTACTGTGGTGGGGAAGTCACATGGGAATGAGTGGTGGATGATAAAAAAAATGAAGTGAAAAAAAAGCCACAAAAAGGGTGGCTATGCTTTCCTTCACTCCCACCTTTAAAACCACAATGTCTCTTTATTTTCTCCTTCTTAGTCTCATTAGAAACAATGGAAGTTTTGGCTCTTTTTGACAGATAATCAATAGGAAAGGCTGTATCTGAAGTGTCTCATTAACACATAAGAAATACCAGTTTCAGCCAAACCACTTCCCCAGTATTCCCTAGATTTGGGAAGGAAAGTTACACTTCCTGTCCTTCATCTGCTAGGTAACCAGTAGAGCCCAATCTGATGTACGCTACAGAAGTATTAACTCTGCAAAATGAGATGTTATGCTTCAATACAGCACACCTGAAACAAAACCAAATATAGTTTCATCTTCTGAACTAAGAATTAACAGCCAGACCTTGTCAACACGACTTGCTGTATTCTGTCAGACGATTTTCATGTTTGTATCAACTACTTGCAAGCTGCTCAATTATCCCAAGCATTTCCACAATACATTCCAAATTGCTCAGCTGTTTTATAATCTGGTACATTCTTTCATTGTCATAAACTAACATTTGCTTGAAAATACAAGACCTTACCAAATGCCCATAAGATGAATCGATGTAGCATCTTTTGGATTCAGTTCAATGGCTCTCTGAGGACCCGAGGGCAGGAAAACAAAGATGTTAAAAGTTGTTCTGCCACACACAGAATAATACAGATACATATATGGATGTTTATACAAAGAAAGGTAGACTTTTTTTTATATGAGCCAGATTAACCACGTGCAGAATTTCAAGATGTATTTAATGCACATTACCTACCTTCAAATAACTGAAGACACCAGTGGATTTAAAGCACTTGAATTTAGTCAGAGTAAACAGTTTCACAAGAGACTCCGTGTGTTCAAAATTTGCTATGATTTCTGGTGATATTACCCAAATCAGTAGCCCTTTTTCTTAACCAATATCTGTTTTTTTTTTTTTTTTTTTTTTTTTTGTTGTTGTCACACAATCCACAGCTACAGGTATGGCCACACACCCATTTCTCAGAAGTTCAGCTGTACTTTATTCCTAACAGGAGTCAAAAGCACTTCAGCTAATTCAAGCACTCTCTTCTGTATGGACTCAGTTTACTGCAAGAAGCAATTTGTATCCCTTTGTAGCTGCAGAATTCCAGGAATAACAAAATAACTCAAAAACAATGTTCATCAGGAGATGGGAACAGAAGTACCCTTGCAAATTTTCATGAAAATCAGTTCACAACTTTCTTCATCTATGTATTAGACATTAATCCTTTGTCAAGAAATCCCTTTCTCCCCCTGAAGAAACAATCCCCCCAAACCAAATCACCTTACCTGAAAGTGCTCTTTGATAACAAAGGCATTAGCAATTTTAGCCTTGATTCCTTCATAATCTCCAACATCACTGATACAAATTGCATACCACTGTAATTGAAAGCACAAAAATAAAATATTGAATAATATTTCACTACAGTCAAATAGTGAATTTCTTTTAAAACAAAATCACTACCACCGGTAACAATCAAGCAATAGTTGTTATGAACTATTTAAATAGCAGCAGAGCAACCTGCTTGTTTCCACAGATAGAGAAATCAGCATCCTTGTACCCAAAATGTAACAAACATGTCAGAGAATAAGCATAAAGAGAAAAAGAAGAGAGGGGAGGAAAGAAAAAAAAGAAAGAGAGGGAAAGAGATGGAGAGCAAGAAGAAAGCAGAGCACGCAGTCTTCTCAGTGAAACTCCATAAAGCTGCTAGTGTGCACAGGGACAGCACGCTGGGTGTGTGAAGTGTTTTCCTGGCTATGTCAGAGGAGAAGAAATAAATCCACCCTCAGGACCGCTTCCTGTGGTCCTGAATGCATTTAACCAATTGCTGTTTCCCACAGAGAGAAGAATGAGCTGCAAAAGACTGAAGTCTGATCTTAGCAGGAAGCTAGTGAACTAGTGAACAAGAAAAAGTTAATTTTACTCACTCTCCACTGAAATGCTGAACTGTGTTGGACGTGGTTGAATGACAATGACATTCACCCCAAAATTCTACTGGCAGAAGCTGAAAGGCACCAAGATTTCAGTCGAGTCATTTTGCTTTGCTCACCTTGTGTGCTGCAAAGTTCGATTCGTTTCTTTCGAGTGCCTTTTTTGCATACTCAAGGGCTTCATAAACCAGTTGCTTCTTCTCCTCTGCAGAAGTACTACTGAGCTGAGCTAGGTCACGCGATGCTCGTGCCAGCCGCCACAACAGCTCTGCGTCCTCGCTAGTTGTGTGCAAAAACACCAATGTTTTTAAATAATAATGGCAACAACGTAACGAAAGATCTAAAATCAACATCTTAGTTCATATCTCAAGTGGGTAGGAAGACAACAGTGGATCATCTGTCATTCTATGCTATATACAATCAGAGCAGACAAACAAAAAAGCGAACAAACAAGAAGAAACGGATGCCAGCCCTCCATTAAAGACTGCCTAATGATACCTTCATCACACAACTGTGACCTGTGGAGCAAACCTCACTGCGGGACAGGACTTTGCTTTCTTGAAGATGACGTAGATTTAAAAAACTCAACAGTACCACTAGAAATGCAAGAAGAGAAACTGCGACTCCTTTGTTCTTCGCTAGACTATTCGCTAGACTATGCTCACATTCCTGTTTACAACAAGTTTACGTATCTTTATCCCTATTATGTATCTTAAAATATGCATCTTTTACAATATTACGTATCTTTATCTCTATTGTAGTAGCTAAATAGTGAAATTCTTCTTAGAACAACAGTGAAAATCCACAGACCATCCATATCACCATATGAAGCAGTACATTTATCTGCTTATTTAGAGCACTAGATCACAATGGTACCTAGTTAATGGGTAACACGGAATTAGCAGACTCATTTTTTCAGCTGAGTCACAAAAATGTTAAGTACAGTTACTGGGACCATTCTTCCTTCTCGAATAGGAAATACTGTTCTGACACTAGGTCCCTTACAGACAGGGACCTTCCTTTTGTTTTCCACGCTTTACACATTTTTCTGGCAATAATAAAAAACCTGAATGGAAAAATAACTTCCTCCAGAAATGCTCTAGATAGAATCTGATGCCTTGAGAAATGGACTTTCTGAAGGATGATTCCAAGCATTTTCTCCCATCAGCAATGTTTTGTACAGCTATGACGTAACTACAAGCAAGCTGTTTGCATTCAGGCATAAATCTTAACAGGATACAAATGCAAACAGAAAGTGTATTCAGAAATGAAAAAAGTAAATGACTCTCAAGAACTTTTAATAACCTAAATTCCAGATATTTTCATTATTTAGTTATGTGTAGTTACATTCTGACTTTTTTCACTAAATTTTAAGGACTTCTTGAAAAAACAAAGTAAATAAGCAAAAAAAAAAATCCCTACAGCAGCAAAAACTAAGTGTCAACCCTCAACTTCTACAGCTGCATTGAACTAACAAGCAGGTCCATTTCGTCCACCTTTCCCTCACCAAAAAAAAATACCAAGGGTCCTTTTTTCCCTTCTTTTATAGAGAGAAAAGCAAGATTCCCCAGCATGCCACAGGCCAAACATTAGCTGAAAAGCTGGTACAGAAGCACACAGTAAAGTCAAAAGAACGTGAGGATATTCAATGCAGCCAAATACCTAGTTTTATGTTGAACCAGCAAGCGATACAGTTTTTCAGTTTCTCCACTCCCATACAGGTAGTCTGCTTGCTCTATAACTTCTTCTACTTAAGAAGGAATGAGAATCATGGAAATGTGAGAACAAATTACACGTAAATGGTATATTGCAGCATAAACACAACATTAAGAGCAAGATGTTCTAGCCGAACCACAAAGAGCAAGGTAACTAGCTCCTTTTTAGGCCATAGTTCCTAAGATCAAATCAAGCAATGGCTCTAATGCGAGGCAGGGCTGGGTAAGTTACATTTATCACAGCTACAGCAGGGCTGGGGAGCTCTTCTCTCTCATGGAGCTATAGAACAGCCTTTGGCAAAAGAAGCTTTAGAAGTTTAAGGCAGTTACATTAAGTGTCTTTCTCAAAGTGTCAGACAGTACAAGCAGTAGGTGAGAAGTTGAAAAGCAGAAGAAACAGTAGGAAAAAATGATCAGGAAGACAAGTGCAACAGACTGCAAGAAGTGCAACTCCCTCATTAGGAAATGTGCTGAACTTGAAGATAACAAGAAAGAAATAACAAAAGAAACCCAAAAGGTTTTGTTAAAACAAAATAACAAAGTTCAAAAGAGGTTTGTTAAAATATTCTTGATTCCCAGTATGAATTCACAAGTCAAAATAGTGCTGCCCATCTCATTCATTAAACCAAAATTAAACATTATTTTAACTTTTGAAGTTTAAGTGCTTAAGATTTTCACAGATACATGACTCCAAAAATATATTTCATCTACAGAAACATTTGTTTTTCAAAACACTAAAATCAAAAATGGACAAAGCAGAACCTGAAAAAAAGAAGCTGGCTTTCTCTAGAAATTAGTATAATATGTGTAGTATTATATGAAGTATACTTTGTTCTTTTCACAGTTGGCTGAATTTATATATGTATAATCATATATATTTATCATGTACTTAGTTTTATATACATATAAATAAAAATAAGTATATACAGATATAGAAAACTAAGTGTGTGTGTAAATATAGATATATAAAAAGTGTGTCCCGCAACCAGAAATATCAAATAACATACAGTACTGTATTCTAGCACAAGATAGATGGAATGAGGAGAAAAGGAATACCCAGATGGAAGCAGGTAGATAATTCCATTAAGTATGTAAGTATATAGGAAAAGAACTCCAAGGCTATTAAATGTAATTTTTAATGTTTTAGTATTGGCAGAAAAGTATTTTGGTAAGTCAGAAGCCTTGCTAGTTTCCTTTAGACTTTACAATAATGCATAAGCACTTGTCACTTCCTGGGTATTACTCTGTGATTAAACACAGGGCTTATTCCTCCTTTGCAAAGATCCTCCCCACTTCTTCCAAGTTATTACTAGAGTTTGCACTGCAGTGAAGTTTTATTTACAGAACAACAATCCACTGAAGACTGCTGAAGACAACCCCCTCATCTCCAGCTAAAAAGCTTCACTACTCACAGCTGTACAAAAAGTACAAATCAATGACAATTAGGAGAGCAGTCTGGGCCATTTTTTACTTTGTCAGCTCTAGACATCTTCTGTCAACCATCAACCACTTAAAAGATATGAAATGGTCTATCTCAATGGACTTATTTAAGTCTTTAAGGTTAGCTCCAGAGTATATCTTCAATTTTACCTTCGCTGAATTGTATTATTTATTCCTTAAGACACAGTGCACATTAACACATCTAATGAAGCATATTTAATACACAAGCACTTCCACCTGAATGTTACAAATAACCTTTTTTTACCATGAGGGTGACTTAGCACTGGCTCAGGCTGCCAGGAGAGGCTGGGAATTCTCCTTCTCCAGAGGCCCTGGGCAACACAACTTAGGTGACCCTGCCTGGGCAGCGGGATCCAACCTGAGAATCTCCAGAAGCTTCTTCCAACCTCAGCCGCTCTCAGAGCTCAGCGCTCACTTCTGGAAACACCACGCACCCACTTAGGCAGTTTATCTAAGTTATTAGGTATCATCCCACACCACTTTTTTTTTTTTTTGTACTCCCAAATGACCTATGCTGTTCTCAAAAGGACCTATGTGAAGCGTGTGTGTGGGGAGGCACAAAGCGGCTGTCGCGCACCTCGTGCACGTGTCCTGTCCTACCCAGGGCAAGATGCTGGTCCTGCCTTCAGTGACGGTTGAAGGAACTGCTTGTTAAACCACTACTATGCCCCAAAACTCTGACCTAATTCAAAAGCGTCCTACCATGAAAACACTCCCATCACAGCAGGAAAACTTTAAAGCATAATGCAGTTTCCCTTCATGATCCTGGCACCAAAAGCGACACTTTTGCTACGGAACGACCCGCACGCTTCCCAGTTTGAAAAACTTACCTTTGGCGCTGGCGTGGACCTCAGCAAAGCGAGAAATCAGCCCATAGGCTTCATAAACCAGAAAAGACCCTGCTGACAGCACAACCCCCCTTTTAAAGCCTTTTCCAAGCACCTGCAGGAAACCATAAAATGTACATTAATAAATATTATTGCAAGGAACATGACTCTCTTCTGGTTGCCAGAAATTTAGAATCCGGTTTGCAGAAAAGTCCAATTATATTTCTGACTTAGAACACATGTGAAAGCTTTTGTATGTTAATTAAAACAAATAAAAATATAAATAAACAAACCCACAATATAAACATGACGGCTGCTTTCCAGCAAGGAGACCTCCTAATTATGCTTTAAAACATGAACTATGCGCTAGACTGAATCTAAGTAAGGACAGCGGCAAACGCATGCTAAGAAACAACGGGAAAAAAAGCTCGGATTTTCCGAGAACACACAAGGATTTTGCAGCTTTTGAAGTGATACGTGTCTCGCGGGACCCCCGCTCCCGGGGGAGCCCCGGCCGGGCCGCAGGCTCCCGCCGCGCCGCTCGCTCCGCGCTACCTCGGTGCCAGCCCCGCTCCGGGCCGCGCCGCCCCGCGCCGCCCGCGGCGGCAGCAGCAGTGCCCGCAAGGAGGAGACGTTGGCGGAGGCGCCGCGGAGCGGCCGCGCCAGCGCCGCCATGACACCACCCGGACCCGCTCCCGGGCGCTCTGCGCATGCGCCCCGGGGCGGGGCACAGGGCGGGGGGAGCGCCGCTCCGCGCTGCCTGCGGCCCGGGCAGGTGAGGGGGTAACGGTCGCTAACGGTCGCTAACGGTTGCTAACGGTCGCGCCGCGGGGGGAACGGGTCGCGCCGCGGCCTTCGACCGTCCCGCGGGCGGGGAGCTCCCCTCGCCTCGCGACGCGTCGCGAGGCGAGGGGAGCTCCCCGCCCGCGGGACGGTCGGAGGCCGCGGCGCCCCTCGGTGCGGGGTGACGCGAGGCGAAGCTCGGGGTTCCCCACATAGAGGTAACAGGGGAGGCTCCCGGGTCTTCCTCGTTCCGTCCGGGGCGGCGGGGATCTGCCCCAGAGCCGGGCGGCAGCAGAGCTCGGTGGCCCCGCGTGTTAAAGATACCTGTGTGGCAGCACAAAACTGCGTATTTGGTGCAGGAAGGGAGATTCAGGCTGAGTGACTTAGTGTTGCCTTTTTTCTTCTTTTTATGTAAAGTTTTAAATTTGGGTATGTAACGAAGAGGAGGAGATTTTTCAATTTTCAGCCCTAAGCAATTCTTGTCAGTTAGCAGAAGTAGGAGGAACATGGCAGAAATATTAGTGTGTGTTTTGACTTTGGGGAAACTTTGTGTTTGTTCAATAAGCATAACTTGTTTGTGTTAAATATGTCAGAATTAGCCTATAGAAAACCAGAATCTCTAGAAAAACAGAAGGCCTCTTCCAGTAAGTCAAGCATTAGCTAAGTTCTTGCTGCTGTTATCTGCAAGCGATTCCAGAGCTTTTTACTCCAAGTGTGTGTTGTGCTTTGTTTACACTGGTTGTGTTGCAACCAAGACAGTAGTGTTTCTCTGAAACTTAAAGCTATAGGGGAGCTGCAGTAATGTGTACCTTAATAGCCATTTTGTGCTATTGACACTGAAGATCTGCCCTTAGAGATAAAGGTAAAATAACTTATCAAAAATAAAATCTCTACAGCTGAGTAAATGTTTTTACCTAGGCCAGAATTTGGTATATTTCCTTATTCAGATTTAAAGTTCTGCTGGCAAGGTAGATACTATTACCATGACTTTTTTTAGGAAATACCTGTTACTTAAGGACAGAATTAATTGGTGAGGCATTTTTTTTTCTTTCTTAATCTGTTTATTTTTCAATGAAAAATAGGACTTTCTTAGGACTTTCTTCCAACATGACTAGGTTAGTAATTGTGAGTATTAATTTTTGTTATGTTTCTTGGATCAGTTGGGTTAAGACAAATAATAGGCCTTTTTAGCACTACATTTGAATTTGTGTTGTGGCCTGCTGAAACAAGTAGGCAAACAAAATATAGAATTATGGTTCCCAGTGTTTTACATTTAATGTCTTTGCTTTATTTTTAAATGCTGTTTTAAATGAGCTGCTGCTGTTAGGAGGTTTTAAAATGTCATTATTAAGTGTTCAAATGGCCCCTGCATTAGGAGTTCTGGGTCTGGGTTGCCAGGTCTGAGATTCAGTTTAAGAAATGACCTTAACGATTTGGATTATTTGCTCCATACTTCCTTCCGCTGCTGAAAGAAGCTGCCTCCTGTAATTACTACTTCCATCCTGTGGCTGGTCCAGTGCGTCTGTTCACTCCGTGCTCCGAGAGGTGATTCAGGACTCAGCTGAGTAAGTTGTTTTGCTGGGGGCAGCCTGCTCTGGTGCTCCTCGCACCCAGGAGCATTGCAGCAAATCCTTAGGGTAGCTGATGAGCACTTGTGAAATTATATGGTGGGTTTAGGAAGCAGCAGATCTGCTGTGTGTGTATTCAGAGTAACTGCATATGTATATGAGGAGAATCTGTGATGCCTCCCAGAACAGTCAATGAAGGATGTGAGTACCTGGAAGGCAGCTTTATGGTTTGTACTGAAGCATATTCCTGGACAGTGTAGTATAGTGTTTTCCACCCCCCTCCCCCCCCTTTTCCATAACTTTTCTTTCTTCTCTATCATCTTATGGAATCTTTCATAGCATAGGAAAACATAAGTTACTCAGTGCAAAGGCCAAGGTAGGAGCTTGCAAGCTACTAATTTTAGTCTACTCAATGTAAAATACCTTTTGAAAAGGACATTGTATGGGAGGGAGAAAGTAATCTGATCTTTATTCTTAAACACTTAGGTGTTTTTCTTTTTGAGTTTTTCTTTTATGACTGAATTACTTTGTGCTTTGTTTTCTAACAGTAAATGACTATAGGTTTCTCATGAATTTTCATTAAATAGACAAATATGATGTCTAACAGATTATTCATTTTAATAAGACACAGGGTGTACTTGGCCCTATGACTTTAATAATTATATGTCAGTAGCAATTCCTAGTTTTAATTTCATTTTCTTTCACATTTTCTGTGTTCATTTTTATTGAAGCTTTAGACTTCTGCTGAGAGGTGCCCAGGCAAGTTACCATAAATTCACTTTTAAGAACTGGTATTTGTAACAATGAAGTGCGGTCACAACATGCCAGGCCTGAAATGGACCATAAGAAGGATTAGTATAAAACATGTGATAACTTGCATCTTGTGTATGCAACAAAACTTAGCAGGTTGTAGTTACGTATTCCCTCTTTCTTCTTGCAACCGTTAATCATATAAAGTAAGTCAGTACCTTTGCACGTAGACATTGCAGTAAAAAGACATGCTTTAAGATATGCTTCAGGTTGCATGGTTTTGTTTTCAGTAAGGACCTGGCTGATAAAATGCATGTACAGGAAACCCCTTTTTCCACAGCTTGAATGCTGTCTATTTAGTACAATAAAGTATATTAGAAGTCAGGGCATCTTTCTTAATTGTATTGTTCAAGGTTAAATATTAACTTTTATATTCAGCTAGCTTGAATCAAAATGTCATCCACATTTAATAAAAGCTTTTGTGTGGAAAGGATGCTGATGCTGGAAAGAACACTTGGCATTAAATATATACTTAATAGGTGAACACATGTATTCACGAATAAAAGTGTCAACAAAGAGGTGTTCAGAAATGGTGATTTCTAAGTCATTTTGTGGACAAGAGTCCTGGAAGTCAAATTAGTAGTTTCTGGCCCATACAGTAGATTTTTAAAAATAGAATTCTAAATATATTATTTGGCAGAATAACTTAATTATAGGTTTTTATATAGAGAGTCTATCTATAAATCATTGCCTGACTTGTTACTCTGGTGTTAGTTACTCCTACCAGTCTAGCAGATAAGTATTTGAACAGCATGTGTACGATGAAGCCTATGTAAATTGATGATTCATTGCCCACAGAGAAAATAAATTCTATTATCGCACATGCTTATATGTCCCAGACTCTTTAAATTTTAGCTCTGACTTTTGCTGGGCCTCTTCCACAATAAAATGGGCTCTGTGGTCAGCGTGTCTTATATTTGTTAGCTTGATTCCGTGTGTTTAATTAAGAACAATACAGTTCCTTAACATATATACAGGGTTGTGAATGTGATGACATATAGCTGATACTGAAGGGTCTGCATGATTCTTAGCTCAAATTGTTCCCTATATATTCTAAGGCATTAACTTGCATTAACTTCAGCTGCTTCTATTAAGTAGTTCATAGGCACAGCAGCTGATGCAACAGGGGAGTGTATCAGCTGTGTGACCTGTAAAGCAAGAGAAAAAGGGGGAGCCAGAACTATTTGGAGGTAGGATTTTTAAGAGAAGCCTCTAACATTGAAATGCAGTGATGAAATTAGCTTATAAGCTCATCTTGACATTTTTAACATTATATAAAATGGTAGATATTGTGAAGTGGTCTGTCTCCTTAGAAATTGAGATATTATGTTGAGGGTTTTATTTTCCTCTTCTTGAAATACATATTTTACCTATATTGTATGATAGTGGAGTCTATGTGTCTGTACATACACGTAGTGTCATAAATTGTCACTACTAACGCTCTCAGTGGAGGAGAGGCCATCGCAAGGAGTCCTGCAGCTGCTTTGTGAGCTCTGTAGCAGGTGGAGCACCAGGAGCGCAGGCCTAGAATCATTCGCCACAAAAATACCTACTTGCAAGAAGCGGTGTCTTAGTCCTGTCTGAAAGAGTGGAGACTAACGGTGGCTTTCATTTTGTATTCAGGAAGTAAGGCTACCCCTTTATTATTTCAAGATTAGGATTGTTTCAAGACTCTTTTTTTATAGCATATCTACATTATTTATTTCTGGGTTGTCATCTGTGCAGTTTCTTGGGAAATACTTATTTTTTCTGGAGAATCAGACCATTAGTTGTGCATGGTACTGCCTTTTTCTGGTACTCTGGTTCACATAACACAAATTTAAGTGTGGCAGCATCTGTAGCTGGAAGATTATCTGATTAGAAACATACCGTATTAGCAAGTTTTTAAGTATTTCATCCACTTTTTCCCTATCCATCAGGGCTTCAGGGTGAGCACAGATTTTTGCTCTGTTGTCATTTGTAATTTACAGAAGACAGGAAAGGTCCTATGACAGCAGCAGCTTTCTTGCATCAGAACAGGTCTGAGACTTGTTAGTGAACCCCGCTCACATTACTAGCCCTTTGATTTTTATGTAATTATGTATTTCTGCTTGTCAGACTTGAATCAAGCAGCTGTAGATGTGTATGTATAGTTGTGCTGCCCTAGAGAGTCATTTGGGCCAGCTTGTCTTCTCCTCTGGTGTTGCAGTGTTGATGTGACTTGCAATCCAGCAGTTCTTAAGAGCTGAATTAGAAGATGCTTGTTAAGAGATGTGTTTCCTCCAAGTACAATGCTGTGTTCACAGTTTCTGTTTAAAAGCTGACATAGGCCACGTTATTTGGTGGTTACTGCTTGTCTTCAAAAGAATTATTGACAGAATTCAGAGAACGTTATGATCAGTATAACTGCAGGATGAGGCTAATCCTTCATTTTCAGTTTCCTTTTGATAATGACAGCTGGAGCAGAAGGACCTATAATATTTAGTAGATTTAATGATGTTCTTGCTTTAACCTGATTCTGGGTAAAAACACTAATAAGACCCCCCCCACACACCCTGAGCCTTCTCTTCTGTAGGCTGAACAGTCCCAGCTCTCTTTGCCTCTCCTTGTATGAGAGATGCTCTAGTCCCTTAATCGACTATGCGACCCTTCGCTGGACTTGCTCTTGCATGTCCATGTTTTTCTTGAACTGGGAAGCCCAGCACTGGAGCCAGAGCTCCAGATGCAGCCTCTCCAGTGCTGTAGAGGGAAAGGATCACTTCTGTTCATCTGCTGGCAACACTTTTCGTGATGTAATCTAGGATACCATTGGCCGCCTTTGACCTCAGGGTGTGTTGCTGGCTCCTGCTGAACTTGTTCATCAGGATTTTCAGATCCTTCTATATAACGATGATGTTCTCCAGCTGATTGACCCCCAGCCTTTACCTGTGCATGAGGTTATTCCTCCATAGAAGGGGAGGACTTTTCATTTCCCTTTGTTCAGAGATCCCTGTTAGCCTGTTTCTCCAGCCTGTCAAGGTCCCTCTGAATGGCATCACAATCTGCTGGTGTGTCAGCCACTTCTCCCCTTTTTTATTTTCTGCACCTTTGTACATTCAGCCCCATCATCCAGGTTGTTAATGAGAGCACAGAGCAGTATTTGCCTCAGTGACCAACCTGCAGCTGGTCTTTGTGCTGCAGGTCACAGCTCTTGGGGCCCTCAATTTCAGCTAATTTTCAGTCCACCTCTCTGCTTCTCTAGCCTGCACTTATCAGTCTGTACATGAGGATGTTACAGGACACTGTTGAGAGCCTTGCTGAACCAGAGAGAAACAATATCCTCTGCTCTGCTGTTGCCTGATAAGGCAGTTGACTTGCTGAAGGCTATCATGTTGGTTAAGCACGATTTTCCCTTCATAAATCCCTGCTGACTATTCCCAATCACCACCTTGTCCTTCACATGTCAGCTAACACAGCCTTCCAAACATGAGAAGAATTTTTCCCTTTGTGCATTTTTATGAGAGTTTCTGAGGTTTTACACAATTATGTGTAGAGCTCCCACAGCTACTTCTGCTTAAAGGACTCCCGATTTTGCCCATTTGAAGTGCCTGCCTGACCCCAGAAGGTTCTGTAATGACTGCAGTGTTGAGAAATATCCATTGTTTATACCTGCGTTGAAAGTTTCACAAACATAAATATTGTATTTTGGGTTAATGAAGTATGACCTTTTCTCCCTGGTAAGTATATTGTTATCTTTTAAGCTTTATTTTATTAAAGAACAGGTTTTACATAGCCATATAATATAAAAGCATCAGTCTTGCATTATTATGGAGAAACTTATTGTTTTTTTTCCAAGTATAATAAAAATATTTCTTCAAATGCTTTAAAAACATTACAGACCTGTTCAATTCTAAATATTTATTCCTAACACTTTCAAAATCTTGGAGGGAAATAATTTGCATTATTTTCATCTTGCATTTTACAAAAGTGGAGACAGACAGTGTAAAGGATCATCTCAGGACTTGAGAGGTTTTGGTTTTATATCTGGTTTTCAAATTCAGTATCCTCTGCTCAGTTAACTGCTTGTTCTTATAAACAGTTGTGTCTTTTAGCTGCTAGCATCCTGCTTAGGTCTCAGACAGCAGCATTTATATTTCAGTGAAGGGATATGGAGCAGTTTGTTGATTTCTCTGTGCTGTGCTAAAGAATGCTGTCTGCACGTGCCTCTCTTGCCAATTTGGCTCTCTTTCCAAATCAGATATATAGTCGGAGAGAAAGAAGTGCAGAGGAGAGGAAATTACAAAGCGTTCCTGTGAGAAAGAGCTTCTGGTATAAGAGAAATAGGGAAGAGTGGGAAACACAAAAACTCAATAGATAAACTGACCAAATGTTTAGGTTGACTGGCCTCCACAGACTGGTTTCTGGACATTTATTTACTAGTGATTTTGGAAGCAGTACTTAACAAAAGAAGTGTGACTATGTGTCTTTTCACAATCTCTCACCTTAAATAATGTTTACCCACTCTTTAGAGTTTCAATTAAGAAAATTTTAACCGTTTTGAGAGTATGACATCGTCCAAGTTTGAATTCTCTTTCATTTCAGGAAAGCCATTTGTGCGTGTAGTTGTAGCATCACTGGAGATTAGAACATCATTTTTGTCAGCATAAAGTTGCATTTCTGGAAACAGCCATTAATGAGTCAGACTCTGCTCTGCCCTGGGTCCTTTGGGCAAGGCCACTGGCCTTTAATTAGAGTTCTTCTGGCAGACAGCAGAGTAAAGAATATCTCTATGAAGAGAGACCTGGGAAAAAGGAGCAGAGTGCTTTTAAAGATATGCTTTCTAAGGGTTAGAAGCATTGGCTTGAAAACAACTTACATACTTGGAGCTTCACTCTTTTTTTTTTCTTTTTTTTTTCTTTTTTTTTCTTTTTTTCTTTTTTTTCTTTTTTTTTTCTTTTTTTCTTTTTTTCTTTTTTCTTTTTTTTCTTTTTTTTTCTTTTTTTTTCTTTTTTTTCTTTTTTTTTCTTTTTTTTTCTTTTTTTTTCTTTTTTTTTCTTTTTTTTTCTTTTTTTTTTCTTTTTTCTTTTTTTCTTCTTCTTCTTCTTTTTCCCCCAAAAACTTTGATCAAAAATTGGTGAAGTCAGAGGGGGAAAGGATGCTTGTAGATGGAATCACATTTAGGTGCTTGGGAGGTATAGGAGTGTTTCTGTAAATCTGCTGTGCCCCTTATAAATAATGCATGTGCAGGGACGTTTCAGTGGTTGTACTGCAGATTATTCCTATTCTATCGGCACCCCCAAGGGTCCATCTCTAACTGAGCAAAGCAGGGATGGAGAGGCAATATATGAAACACGGTTAAGCAAAATGTAAGGATCCTCAGGAAATTCTGATTGCAGTGTTTTCTTTCTTCCTTCCTCCCTCCCCTTCATCTCTTTCCACCCCTCCCAAACAAATTGCTTTCACTGAAAATTGTAAAAATGCAGTGAAGATAAGAGAGGGATTGGGCTAAAGTTTCAGGTCTAGGTACACTGAAATGTCTATGATGGCGGTGAACACATTAGACAGAAGCAGATGTCTTTTCTTCCTTATTCCTTTTTTGTTTCACGTGTTTTCAAGGTAGTTGATCTAGAAGGATCCCACCTCTAGGCTGCTGCAAGGATAAAGTGATTTGGGAGCTCTGAAAACAGTTTGTGTTTGCAGGTGGATCTCTGGGAAGTTTTAGTACTGAGTCAAGGGCTACTTTACTGCAGAACGCTCCCTTCCCAAAGAGGTATTAGAAAAGGCCAACCTGGATGTAAAGAAAATATCTCTCTGCTGCTATTATATACTGAGTTGCAGTGGAGAATGAGAGTTACTTCAGAGGAAATATGAGAAAGTCTTGATTTCATTATGTATTTTTATGAGTCTTCAGAAGGAACTCTTCTCCTAATTTCTTACTTGATTTCAGAGTTGTTTATCATATTAGAAAAATTATATTTCATCTGAAAGATATTTAAGAAAAGATAATCTATTCCTCTTGCCCACAATAAATATTTATTACTTTTCCAAACCTGCCAACCTCATGTCCTGTTATAAAGAATTGAAAATATTTCATGTGATCTTTTTTAATTCATTAAATTTTTATTAAAAGCTGTGTTGTCATAAGAATGTGTTGCCTTCATGTATATTTTTACAGGATGTAACTTAAAGTTTGCTTGGTATTCTAAAAACCTCATCATGAAAATGTGGGACAAAGTTTACTGTCAGTTGTTGGAAGCACTGTGATTTCTTGGTGGTGTGTCTCGTTTTCCACTTGGGTCCTCAGGCTAAGAAACCTGATTTCATTTCATATATGCACACTTTGAAGTGAAGTTTTATCCCTCTGTGGTAAAGCTGAGAGTATGACAGTTTTCTTGATAATGTCAGTACATCATAAATCTTTAAGATGGCATTTTAGAGTCTCAGGACTCCCTCTAACAAGCTAATGGCTCTGATGATCACTTAGAGAAATAATGCACTGTGAACTTTCCAAGGTTTCCTTTTTAATCCATTTTTTAATGGTCAATTTTTTTAAATTTACTACTTTCTAGCTTAACAAATGGCTGCCCAGTGTGTGACGAAGGTGGAGCTGACAGTTGCCTGCGCCAATCTCTTGAATAAAGATGTTGGTTCCAAGTCAGACCCACTGTGTGTGCTGCTCCAGAACACAAGTGGTCAGCAGTGGTATGAGGTAAAATGTGATGCTCAAAATAGTGTGTAACTTGTTGGATCTATTCAAACACTGGAGCATAAAATTTCCTTAAAGAAAAAAATCTACTAATACCACTGAATGGTATGAATCCTTGCTAGATTATGTCTGCAGTAGGTATACAGGTAATACGCTAAGAATTCTTTTCTAAGAAGTGCTTACATCTGTTTACTATTTATAATACTATTTACTGTAACCATACGTGGACAGACAGCCTTCAAGTGCTTAAGTGTGCTTTTATAAAATATAGTACTCCAGAACTGTCTCTCATCTTGGATTTGAAAATACGCTGCTTTTATGTTGGTCTTTCCAACCCAGGAGTAGTTAGTTCTTACTGGGAACAAAGAGAAACAGTTCATCGAATATCTGAGACTCACGGTAGCAGACTTTGTAACATTCAGTGGTTACTTATATTTGAGAAGGCCTATAGGCATATATGTGTTTTAACTAAGAAGATTCTTCTGAAGGCCTTTAATTAGTCATTTGATTTGGAAGCTTATTGTAGTTGTTTGAACTGACTAGTAAAATTCTGGCTAAGGTCATTTTTTTTTTTTCTCTCTTAACTGCAGGTTGATCGCACAGAAAGAATCAAGAATTCCTTGAACCCCAAATTTGCCAAGAAATTCCTAATTGATTATTATTTTGAGCTTGTTCAGAAACTTAAATTTGGAATATATGACATTGACAACAAGACCTTTGATTTGAGTGATGATGATTTCCTTGGAGAATTTGAATGTACACTGGGGCAAGTAAGTATGCAGTCCTTTAATTAAGAAAATACAAACATATTGCAAATCATTAATCACTTTTATCTTAAAAAGAGCTTAGATACTTATCACTGTGTTCTTGTGTAGGCAGGATACTCTAATTTGAAAATAGATTTTTTTTCCAGGCTCAGTTTACTATAGACCTTTTATTTGCAAAATATCTTGAGATATTGTTTTAAAATGTACCCTAAAATGGTGACTGCTTAGATAGCTATCTAAGAGTAAGAGGACTGCCGTGATGCACAACGTAATAATTGCTGGTTATTTACACCAGTGCCCAAATTCTTATTTGTATATTCCCAGAAATAAAAGAATTAGCGTACAATGATATACAATGATAAACAAGGGCCATATTAATTCTGATAATGATTGCCTTCCATGTAGGGCGAACAATGATCCTGGTTGTATATACTGTTGATGTCACTCTCATTTGGCTATAGAATTCCACTCTTGTCATGCTAGCTCCTTAAAGGAGGCAGTAAAATAATCCAGAGTGGCTCCAAGCACTGGGCTTTATTTAGTTGAATTTATTCACCAGTACAAGATCTTTGAGATAATGATCATGCCAGGTAATAGTAGATGTTGTTATAGAGATGGGCTTATCAATTAGTAAATAGCAACTAGTAATTAGTACGACTATATAGAGAGCACAGCTTGTTCCAATAAAATGCTGTAGCGTTTCTTCACCCTGAGTGTACACGGAGCTCTCCTTCTTATAAGGAGTCACCTTAACTGAATGCCCCAGGTTGAGAGGAGGGGAGAGACGCTCAGGATCCAGCTGGAGGAGTTGGTCAGGTGGCCTTCCCAATCCCCGCTCAACGCACTGAGGCCAGATGCGGGCTTTTATGCTGGTAGGGAAGGAGTGTGTCAGCCTTATAAGGTGATTCTTCCAGAATCTTCAAGGGACTTCCATATTATCTGCTTTGTACCCTCAGTGAGGCGGGTTTCAGTCCCTTATCAAGTGTTTTGCAATTGTATCAGTTCTTTGTTTGCAAATTTTAGTGAAGTGAGACTTCCCTGCCTCCACAGGACTTCCTGCTTCCCAGAGTTTCTACATCTCTCTTTTGCCACACTGGCAGAGCTCCTGCAATTCGTAGTCACTTGTTAACTCTTTACTCGCCTGTCAGTTCTGTGCTGTCATATTCAGGCCACTTTTCCAGCATGTTCTCCAGCATGTGGAGCTTTTGAAGGCTTTTCTTCTCAGGAGTGTCTTCTCAATTTTTCCACTACTGTGTCTAAATTATTTTTACTTATAGTGCATTAGGAAAAAAGAGGCATTGTGAAATTAAATTAACAATTTAGAAGCAGTCACTTGTTCCTGCAGTAAAGAAAGACCTAGAGAATGAGCAGAGAGTCTTCTGCAAAAACATTGCCTGAAAAGGCTAAATCAAAATCAACTAGTAATCCAGCAAGAGGGGGCTGATGGTTATTTGCATAGCGAACACATTGTGTTTATAAATGTGTTTGCTGAAGCTATTTATGAAATACGGCTTGCATCTATTTAAATGTTATTTCTGAAAAACTTAAGAATGACTTAAGATTGCAATTTAAGATACTCTTGTTGTCCTTGTGTGTGTATTATGTTGCTATAAGGCATTTTATTCTGCTCCTGAAACTCTGCATATGTTCATACCTTTATACATCATATGAATGTTTTTATCTTTGAAATGTACCAGGTATATATCTGTTTATCTGTAGCAGAAAATAGGAATTAAATGTACTGTCATCTTCATGGCAAAGAAAACATTCTTAACATGAAAATACCTCACAGTCTCATTTCTTGCATATGAAAAAATGATTTGATTCCTCTAATAATAATGCGTGATACTCAACTTCTGTTTTGGCAGATAGTTTCTAACAAGACTTTAACAAAACCATTGGTACTTAAAAATGGCAGACCTGCTGGAAAAGGCAGTATTACGGTAAGATAATACTACTTTTCAACACTTAACCTTAACATTTGTTTGTTTGCTTTATATTGTTGCTTAAATGTAGCATATCTAATTCACAGTGCTAGAAAGAAGGTCTAGCATCCAGCATTCTGGATATTTTGTACCAGTGAATTCCTTGTTATCAAAAGGGAAGGTTGCCCAACTTCTGCATCTGGAAGACTCCTTGTGTGCATCTTTGACAGGATGGAGGAATGGACAGGCAAAATATCTGTGTGTGTGCCAGTGTGTCACCAGGTACTTGGCTACTGCCGAGCATGCTGGAAAGTTCTCAAAATCAAAGCAACTGATGTCCTGCTATTCAAACAGCATCTTTAATTGGCAGCATCATTGTTTTTAAATACTGAATTGAAATGTATTTCAGACTGTGATGGGTAGTGAGTCCCAATGTTGAATTGTGTGGGTTTTTTTTCCATTTTTTTTCCCCTCCATTTTTAATGCTTCGAGGTGTTTTTTTTTTGTTTTTTTGTTTTTTTTTGAAAAGATGCCTTGGCCTCTGAATACAAGTTACATGATCTTTGTTACTTTCTTTCCTATCTAGATTACAGCAGAAGAAGTGAAGGATAACAGAGTAGTTGTACTGGAAGTAGAAGCAAGGAAATTGGACAATAAGGTATTTAACTGGTTGCTGTTTCTGTGATGAAGCAGTGAAATTAGAATTCTGTCACAGGCAGAAGCATTAAAATGTTAATTCTGATATTTGGAGAAGTTATTGGGGCCATTAAGATTTTGCTTACGCCGGAAGAAAAATGAATCATACAATCATAGAATCATAGAATGCTTAGGGTTGGAAGGGACCTCTAGAGATCATCTAGTCCAACCCCCCTGCATACACAGGGTCACCCAGAGCACGTGGCACAGGACTGCGTCCAAGCGGATGAAGAATAACTTCAGAGTAATGTTGACTATTTCAGGGGTGTTCCTAGATCAGCACTTCTCCATGTAAATGTACATCTTCACAGTTAATTAAAAAGATAAAGGAGTTCTTGTGTATCCAATCATTTGAACAGTTGCATAACTGATTACCTGTAAATTTATTAAAATAAATGACAGAAGTGTACTTGCTGACATAGATATGTATTTTTTTGTTTTTAGTGCCTGAATCTATAATGTTCAATAGTTTTGGATTGGTTGAAATTACTGTATTTAAAAATATAGTATTAATAATGGAAAAAAATGTCCAACTTAGGGAGCTATTTCTACTACTACTTATTCATACCGGTATAAGTAACTCTGAATTTGCTTGAGTTGTCAGGTATTTAGTATATAGACGCTAGAGAAATGTAAGCACTTTTTTGCTGATCTATTTTACTGTTATAAATATTATCTGACTTGAATTATTTTCATTTGAATAATAACAAGCTTTTCCTCCCTAACTATAGTTTAGTTCTTGTTAATCTAAATGTATTTTAACTAGCACTTAATGATATTCATGCCCCAGGATGTTCTGGGATAATTGCTCGTTCTTTAAATACAGGATTTCTTTGGAAAGTCAGATCCTTATCTGGAATTCCACAAGCAGACTGGAGATGGAAACTGGGTGATGGTTCACAGAACAGAGGTAGGATGTTTTCTATCAACAACCTGGAAGCTGTGGTAATTTTGAATTTCAGTGTGTCATGCTGCTAGAAGTACAGCATTTCTTACAAAAAGAAAAAACTGGTCTAGCAGTTGATGTGCAGACCAGAGTTAGAAATTATCTCAGCTGTTCCACTGACTTTCTGTTTATGTGGGATTTTTTTTTTTCTGTGTAAAATCATTTTATTGGTTTTAGAGGAAGAGCTTGTACTGATACCAGTCCATTTCAGAGGATATTTTATATTATGGGCACATTCTAAATGACAAATTCTGCATATGCATCAGTATTATTCCTAAATATTTATTTAGCTTTTGGCTTAAGACACGCAGGCAAGCAGCAAATATCCTTTTACTCTCATACGCTATTTCTGCTGAACTGTACCATGAATTTCTTGAGGAAGTATTTTTCAGAAGAGGCATTTCAGAATAAGCATTGGCTGGGGTGAAATGTAATCTCCAGAACTTTGGTTTCTTCAAAAATTCCCTTATTTATTTATTTATTTTTCTTTTTATTGATAAATCATGCTTCCATTCACTGATGAATCTATCAGTATCAGCATGTACATAAGGAAAATGAAATCAGAAATTCCTTCCAAAGTAATAGCAGCATGATGTAGTAGATCACAGTGTAGATTAGAGAATGCAGATTTTAAAAGATATCCTGTGATTTGGCTTTGACAGTGATATGGCGTGTTTTTAATGCATTTTTTTAGTTGTTGTTCTAAATTGTATATGTTAGTGTTTGTATTATGGGAAGTGACAGACGATGGTATTAGTCAAAAATTTTTGTTTATGAAAATCATGACAAGAGGGGAAGACCAGATATGATGATTATTTTCCACTCTTGTAAGTATTACTGTTTTGGCTGTCTTTTACAGGTTATTAAAAACAACTTGAATCCTGTTTGGAGGCCATTTAAAATCTCTCTCAATTCTCTATGTTACAGTGACATGGATAAGTCAATCAAGGTAATGTGTAAGAAACGCATGTGATTTTATGGCTATATTAAAAAAAATAGAAAATGTAATGAAAAGTGTGTTATTTTAGGTTTTTTTGTTTCAGATTATATTGAAAGTATTGTTTTTTCTCCTTTTTTTTTTCCCTTCTCCTTTATTATGTATTTGAAAGTCACAAAGCTGTAAGCATGCTTTGGAGAGAAAAAAAAAGTCTCCGTATGCATAAATGATGCATAAATGATGCATAAAAGTTGGTCTTTGAAAGGCTGGGAAAACAGTCCAACATAAACAGCTTTGAAAGCTGCAGGTCAGTTTCTTGCTAGATTATACAATTCAAGTGTTGCGTTGGCCAGCATCAGTAGTGTTAAGAGCGTATAGTGAAAGATGCATTAGAATATGCTTTTATTTCTGTTTTATGAATAATCAGATGAATAACATCTTGTTACTGGTGCACTAGGTAACATTAATGGAATCTTTAATGCACTTCCTGAGCTAACAGATGTAGATCATGTGTTAAACATGCTTAACAATCCCTTTTTTCTCCTGCCTTTTTTTTTTTTCCCCTTTGCTTGCCTGTCTTGTATTACAGTATATTTCCTGGTTTAGTCTTTAACTATCTCCTGAATATATGTTGCAGCTGCTGCTCCTTTTTCAGCCTCTTGTAACAGTGGTGTAATCAGCTCCAGTTAATTTGGCTGTGAATGAGGGAATCACATTTGTGTGATGCTTCTGGCTGCTGCCTCCCACGAGGAGTAAATTGAGTAAATTAATAACAATATAAATCCCTCTAGAATGAAACATGCTTATAGTGGAAAGGAAGCATTACCTTTTAAGCAGGCTTTTTTTTTTTTCTCGGTCTTTAGAGAGAAACTTTCCATCTTTTTATGGAAAAGCCTCAAAGAGGAGGCAAGTCTATGCTTTTCCCATTTCATCAGTCAGGACTTTCTCTTGGCTGCTTCTTAAACTGTGAGGGCGAACCTTGCTTATATGGAAGTATTGCTATCACCTGGGAATGCTACTCTTTTGGATTATCTTCTCCTTCACAGCAGCTAATAAGCGGTGTGAATGAATTCCTAGGATATGTTTTCCTCTGTTCTCTATTTTGAGTAAGTCCTGTGAATCTGGACTAAGATTTTTTTTCTTTTTCTAGCCTATATGTAGATCTTGCTAGGGTTGAAGGCTGTGATGCTGTTCGAGGCTGCTGTGAAGCAGGAATTCTTCCCAGCCCTTAGAATCCTGAGACACCTGGGAACTAGAGCCTATGTGATTTAGCAGAACAAGCAACAGGAATGGGGAGTGGGTTTGCTGTGAAGGCCTAGGTCTCAAGTTCTGAGTCAGCAGCAGCTTCTGTCAAGAAAACATGTCTGCAGCTGGCAGGCTTTCTTCTCAAACAAATTGAGCATCTAGCTCAGAGTCATTTCAAAAGCAGGCAGCAAGGAAGACACAGAGCCCTTCTGTTTGTTACCCAGATCTCCCTTGAGGGCCCCTTGAACCTGTTCTGTTGGTCTTGAAAGACTGTGTAGAGACTGAGGACCATCTGCTGAGGCGCTATTTCCCTTTCTCAGAAGATCTGAGATAACAGTACATCAGTAATTTGGCTCCTTGGTTAAAACTGGAATTTCTTTTCGAGGGTCAAGCAAGTCTGCAAAGTGATAGTTTTACTGAGTCTAGTCTTTAACTCCTGGGTTTTGAATTTTACCTTGAATTAGTTGTGTTTCTTCTGAATGGTTTTGTTTGGGAAATCCCTTAGTTTGAGGATGGAATTGAAGTTAAAATCCTTGTGTCATTTATAAGGTGACATGAGCATGTTAGGAACCTGAGACATTAATTTAAAAAAAAAAAAAAAGTGCTATACTCATTATTATTCCCCTGGGAAAGGACAAAGGAGATCATGCACTGCATGTGACAGATATTAGTTATATGGCTTGAGGCAGTCCTGGAAAATGCTTAGCAGTCCCAGGGTGTCACAAGCACCTGTATAGATTAAAATATCTAATTACACAGCAGTGTAAGGAATGACTTTACAAGCCCAGAATCTCATAAATGCTTCCTTTACTGCATTTTACTTACATACATCCATACTGTTTTTATTTCCTTGCTCCTTTCTTTCTCCTTTCTCCAAAATATATGGAGAAGCAAGAGCTATCCCAGATATTGTAGACATATTTCTCTGATTAGTAAATAAACATGTTAACTGTAGATCTTTGATTAAAATAATTTTGTTAAGATGAAGTGATTTTTTTTTTCCTCTACCATGATAACACCTGACCAGATATACTGTAGGCTTTTAATAATGCCAATTCAGATTCTTATCTCAAAAACATAGATTTATTTCCAGTGGAAATTTGGTTTTGCTGGTAGTTGTTTTGGGTTTTCAGGCAGTAGATTGAATTCCACGCTCTGATACATCTTGGAAATGTGGGAACTATCACTTCAAACATTAAAACACAAATGAAATTGTATTATAACACTGTTGAGTGGATAAACAATGCTTTACTACTTTTATATGCATGCAGTGGCAGACAAAATGGGCTATTTCTCATAGTAAGTAAAGACACATACTGTATTTTTTTTTTTCTAACAAGTGACTTTTCACCCATCGAATGACTTTGTGCATGCATAGCGATGCACAAACCAAGATGATATTGTGTCTTTTGAATTTATGTATACACTCCATGTGAGTCTGTTTGCAGTGAGTCAGTAATTTTTTTCTGTGCTGAAAATGTGAGTCTTTCTCCTGGAGCAAGCATGTGTAGGTGTGCTGGGGAAAGCAGGCGTGCAATTTTATCACACTGTCTCATGATATTGCCTGTCCAAGAGAACATATGTGGTGGGGGGAAAAAGGAATATTTTTGTCTTGCCTGGACTAAGTATTTTACATACAATATTGGAAATGTATATTGGGTTAGATGGATCAAGTACAACAAGCAAGGCAGATTTCTTCCTTAAAAAAGAAAAATAACAGTGCTAACTTTGAACAGATATCATAGCTCTTGGTTCAGGAAATATCTTCAGTTTTAAATTTCAGGTACTAAAGCACTTGTCTGAGTACCTGATTGGCTTAATTGAGAGCATTCAAAAGAATTTACATCACATTTGCCGTGTACATCAAATCTTTTGGTACTGTGACTGCTGGTATGAGATTTAAGTTGATAATATGTGCATGTGCCTGCATTTTATTTAGTGTATTCAAGATATTGTAGCAGCAGTGCAAACTGCAATGTTTTAGAGGCATGTTTTCCACAGAATAGAACTTGTCTTGTACGTGTGTTTTGTACTTCAATATTGCTGTCTATTTCCAGAAAGCTTATTTCTCTTAGCAGCTCCAGTGTGGTGCAGTTATTCATTTTACTATGTTATTCCTAAATGAAATGAACAAGTAATGCAACCTGTTTTTCTTGAGTATATCAAAGAATTTTTTTTCAAATTGGAAAGGACACGAAGACAGTTGTTCATTTCAAGCCATATATACTCAATACAAATTATCTGAAAGCTAATGCTTTGATCCCAAATAATTCCAACCTTGACTCTTAGAGTCAATTTTTCTTTGATCTGATTAATTGAAGTAAGTTAACCGATATGTCTGTCTTGCTAAGATGAAATTAAGTAGCATATTCTATTACAATCGAATACACAAATTTTTACTCAGCAGTACACTTGGGGCACATTTATAACTTCAACTTTTAAAAAGCAAGAATTGAGGACATTATGAAGGTAGGTATGTTTTATATCTCTGAAAAATCAGGTCTCCATACCCTATTGACAGTAAGAGACCTAGAGATCATTTCCTTACCTTCTCCAACTCCATTCCCTCCTGTGCATTTCAGTAGAATTGATGTAACCTACCCCTGTTCCCTGCCCTGCTGAGTGTTAGCGGTTCCTGGATTTTATTGGAAGACCTGGTCTAAAATCCTGTAGATGGGACTTCCAAATTTACCAAACTGCCTCACTAGCACATGGGAAGCTCCATGATGCAAGAGATTCCGGAGTGTTCTGTGTTTTGAGTTTTGTAAAGTGCTATTAGAAATACCATTGCAGTATTTATTATTGTGGTAGGATATTGATGTTACTAACGCTGCATAATGGTTCATTTTAGGTAGAGTGCTATGACTATGATGGTGATGGGTCTCACGATCTCATAGGAAGCTTTCAAACCACGATGTCAAAACTGAAGGAAGCATCTCGGTCCTCACCTGTAAGTCTTGCATAGACTTAGCTGCTTGTGTGTTTTTATTGTGTTATCTTTCTCTATTCTCTTTATCTATTTGGCGGCAAAACTCGCCTCACCAGATTTGCTTTTTGGTATGTAAGTTGTGTTTGGCCACAACTTAAAATGCTAGTGCAGTTGAGGCAGATTCAGAATTTACATTACAAATTCACTATTCTAAGATTAAGATCTTGGTTGGTTTTCAATGCTTAAAGTATGTAAATACCAAACATTGATTTCCAATAACTTTCATAGATTTAGAAAAAATATATATAGAATTCATAAAATACAGGTAGGCAGAATAAATAATAGAGTACAAATTTCCTTGCAGTTAAAAGGACAAAGCAGTACTCCTGTCAGATTTGACTTAATCCTTTATTTCGAGTGCAGCACTCATCAGCTATAATGCATAATTCACTGAATACGAAAACCCTACCGCTGCACAGAAATTCACTTGACGTGTTATATTAGATGACTATTAGAGTAAAATTATCCTCTGTGTTTTTGACGATTTGCAAAACTTGTAATAAACAGCTTACAATTAAAAGAGTGAAAGACAGCATAGCAACTTTAACATAAAAGTCTCTGTTTAATGGACAACTATTTTTTTTTCCTAAATTCTGTAAAATTTGAATAATTGTTAATGCATTATGAATAATGGGTTATAGCGAGTGCCTGCTTGCTCTTTTATAACATCTTGGATGTTTTGTTTTTATTGAAATCTTCAGAGCTGCTGATGATTTAAAAAGTTGACCTTGAATGTAGTGTGTCTGTGAATAAATTTTGAACAGTGCAGGGTTAATCATTCTCTTTTGTATCATTTGTTAAGAATTTTGAAATGCTTACCTTATTCACATTTAATTTGCTCCTGGGAGCTATTTTTTCTAGTTTTTCTGCATCCAGATAATGTCAGCTTAGTTTTTATTGCTGACAGAGATCCTTATTATTATTGTATTTAAAGTATGCAAATATGAATGTGAATGGACTGGGTGGAATTTCATAAAATAGCTTAGTTTTCTACTCGTTTATAATACATTCCAGTTTTTAAAGGTGATCTTGCCTTTTTGTTAGTACCATAAACTGAGTAAAGCTAGCAGGATTCTGTACATTCATATTTTCCAGCATACATGGATTTTTTTTTTTTTTTTTTTTTTTTTTTTTTTTTAAGAACCACAACTGTAGCTACCTGGGCAGTGTGAAGCCTGCTGCATAAAGGCTTATTTGCGTTTCTCCCCTATCGAAGAGACAGAAAGGGGAGAAATGAAACAGGCTGGGTCACTTGTGAATTTGAAGGAGTTTTTTTCTGTTTTGGAAATGCTTAGGAAGGCTTCATGCCTTATTTAAAAAAAAAAAAAAAAAAAAAAAAAAAAAAAAAAAAAAAAGCTTAGGAAAGCCTTCATGAGCATCATGGCTCCACCTGTTTAGAGTAGCTGTGTCAGTAGGATGAAGCAAAGATGTGCAACCACACAGGTAAATAGTATGCTCCAGACTTCTGTTTAAAAACAGAATTCAGGAGCACAGACTTCTGAAGCTGAAGCATAGCTTCTCTAATCCCATGTGTTTTGATACTGTCCATAAGATGTTTCCAGTGCAACTTAAAGCTTGACTTCATAGGCTGGGTGATCTCTGGTTATTCCCACAGGCTCACCTGAAGGGGGAGCTTCTGGAGGATTACTGAGAAGTTTCCTCCTTTCCTCTTAATATGTTTTTGCTTTCCCCAGACTTTGAATTCTTGTTGAATGATTATGAAATTTACTTGAAAGATTATATTACATATACGTGCTATATATTTTTGACCAGTAGTACTGAGTACCTGAGCAATTGTGATAGTATGGAGTAAAGTTACTTAAAGTTTTGAAGAGGTGAGGGAGAAGCATATAGACTTAGCGGGTGCTAGCCTTGTTAGTACATTCCGTGCCTTTTTACTCTTGAGATTAATTGCAAGATTGCTTTTTTAAATCTGACTTTAGCAGGAATCAAAGCAGTGGAGCCTTTTTTCTGGCTCTGAGTCAGAAGGCACAGCTGAAATGCCTCTTTGGACCATTTACATGCCAATCACATGCCCTCAGCACTGCCTGGTAGCAGTGCCTTGTGATGCGCACTGGCTGGTTCTTGAGCCCAAATTTAGATTAAGCTACTGCTTCAGTTCATGAAGCCTGAATCACTGAATTTGGAAGACTTCAGTATGCAACTTTTATTTCATGTGTTCCTGCTGGGTGTTCTCTCTCGCCTTAAGTGAATAATCCTGTCTTTATGAAAGAGAAAGTTTTTTGAAGAGAAATCGTCAGGGAGAAAATGATGCAGAACTTCTTTATTGGTGGAAATACACTTCTCTAAATAAATCATTTTGTACGCTTTTGATAGAGAGAGGATTAGTGTTTTTCTCTGCCCTGATGATTTTTTTCTAGCAGATTTTGTGTGCTGAATTAAAATTTGTCTGACAGTGAAATAAACTGCATTTTAATACAAGACAAAAATATCAGTCCAATCAAAGAATTTCTGAACATGTTCCATAAATGATATTTACTGTGTTTTTGTCTTCCTTTGAATTCACGTAGGTTGAGTTTGAATGTATAAATGAAAAGAAACGACAGAAGAAAAAAAGCTATAAAAACTCTGGCATTGTGAGTGTTAAGCACTGCGAGGTCAGTAAAATATTATTGTTTGGCTGTTTATAAGCATTGGGGTGCAATAGCTTGGATGTTCAGTGTGCCCCCAAAATATCTGAAACAGTAAAATGTCTGAAACTTGTGGGCAGGCATGTCTGTGTATTGAACAATTAAGGGTGCTGATTTATATAGAGAGACAGATTAACACCAGGCAGCTGAAACAAGTGACTGTCCCCTGCTCTCACTTTCTTAAAGCTGCTGTTTATATGGCAAAATTGCTTGCCAATTTTAAGTCCACTCCTGAAGCACTGAATTTCCAAATTTGTCAAATTACAGTGATTTATACTCTATCAAGTCTTTCTTAATATATTGTGTTATAAATGATTGCAGTTTTGAAGCTATTTTGTAGTTTATGTGTAATTTTGTGGAAGCTGTGATTCTGATGTGCTGAGTGTGTGTGATGCCTACACTGTAACATCCTCACTGCAGTGCTGGAGCGGTAGAGAGTAAAAGCAGTGCAACTTCAAGAGTTATTCCAATAACACCTATTTTTCGCCTCTCTGAATTTTCTACTCTATTTAATTTTTATTTTTAGATCATAGTAGAATGCACATTCCTTGACTATATAATGGGTGGATGTCAGCTGAATTTCACAGTAAGTTAATTATATATTATTATATATATTTGTATAAAATAGCTTTTGAATTTTGAAGCAAGCTAAAATGTACCATTGGTAAGCTGTGCTCCTTTTTTGATTACTGTATTTTTCATTTTTCCAGAGTCCATGTATTTTGTTTCAGAAAAAATATTTTTTTGTTCTTGGTACAAAGCTCTGAACCTCTAGTTATGTTTAGCAGAAACTGACAGCGCTGCGTGGAAGGAGAAATTTACAATTCTCTGGTGGCTAGGTTTATTTTATGCTTCCTTTTTGTAAGTGTTTGGTTCTTGTTTTTTTTCCTCCCTGCCTACGATTTCTCTTTCGACCTTGAATGTGGCTTTCAAGGCCCTTTGCACAATGAAAGTGATACGCAGAAGCCATGACAGAGGAGCTGGCCCTGAAGTGGTAGGATTTGTAAAGCTACAGTGGCACCTTTGCAGTGTATTTCATTATTGACCCAGAGAAAATGATCTCTTGAGGTCAGAGAAAAGGCTATTCTGTGGTCTCTGGCTAGTCTACTGATGAGTGTGTGTATGGTAAGAAACAGGATGAACTTTGCAGCTATTGAAGAGCTGCTGTGAATGTTAACGGAAAATAAACATAGCCAAAATCTGACAGCTAAAATTCATTCCACCCCTTCTGAGGGAAGCACAGATTTTGCCTGCTGTTAGAAGGCTGGTTTCACCTCTGGCAGCAGTTTGGAGTAACTATTGTGTTTGACAGGTGGGGATAGATTTTACAGGCTCCAACGGAGACCCTCGCTCCCCGGACTCACTGCATTATCTCAGCCCCAGTGGAGTTAACGAATACCTGACAGCCATTTGGTCAGTAGGAATGGTCATTCAGGACTATGATACGTAAGTCTTGATATGTGTGCGGGGGGGTTTTGTTTGTTTGTTTCCTTGGATGTTTTAAATACGTGCATGTTCTTGTGATGATTGTTTTTTAAATGGGCTGTAATGTGGAAGATGTCAGAATGACAAACAAGTATGTCAGAATGAAAGCTTTTGACCTGAGTGAAGGCTAAAAAAAACTTCATAATCACCATTTTGCTTGTGTTTAACAGCAGACAACTAGGACTTTTCATCTGTGTTGTATACAGCTTATTAATTTAAATAAATGTTTGAATTCGTGGTGATCTGGTTTTAAAGACTTTTGTTGCTCCTAGATATGTTTACAGAGGGAAACTTTCACTTAATTTTCCCTCTTAATTCTTAATAAGCTGCTTTTTAATGATAAAAGCAGCCCTGATTAGCTCAATTTACTGAACTATGACAGCTTTTAAAGCAAAGCACTCACTTCATTTTCTTTTAAATTGCTTTTCTTAGAGATAAAATGTTTCCAGCCTTTGGATTTGGGGCACAGATTCCTCCTTCCTTTCAGGTAATGGATGTGCAAATGCATTACATTGGATAGTTCAAAGCATTGCTTCAGGAGGAGATTGTGTATACAATTCTAACTGTCCTTCGTGTATTGACAGGTGTCACATGAGTTCCCATTAAATTTTAATCCATCAAACCCATTCTGCAGTGGTAAGTCCAAAAGTAACTTTTTCTAAAATGATATGAGGCAATATATATCTGTGTGTTCCTTGCATCACTAGCACAACTGTATGAACGATAATATCAATGATTCCAATTTATATTGGAAAAAGTATATAACTTATTAGACCATGGGTTTGAAAGGAAAAAAATACTTGAAAGGTAAATTGTGAAGTATATTGATCTAACTAAATAGAAGAAGAGTTTAATCATGTCCCCTAACAAATATCTTCATTATTAGAACTACCATTTGTTCTCTCTAATGATACATGAAATAAATGTTTTGAACAACTGGGGCACAATTTAGGCAGTGTAGGAACAGGTCTTTCATGTTGAAATGTCACTTCACTGATAATTCTAATATGAAAAGTTAAGAAGAAAATATTCTTGTTTCTTAGGAATCCAAGGCATTGTTGATGCATATCGGGCTTGCCTTCCTCAAGTGAGGTTATATGGGCCAACCAATTTTTCTCCAATTATAAATCATGTGGCAAGATTTGCTGCTGCAGCTACACAGCAGCAAACAGCATCTGTAAGTGCTTTACTGTAGTGTATGTATGTGTTTTCTTTTTTGTTTTCTGCTTGCATATATTATTTTTCTCTTTTACGCTTGTAAGCATGAACTGTTTCAACAATTTGCCATTTACCCTGTGAAATTGTATTTGATATTCTTAAAATTAGATAAAGTCTAACTCATTCTTGCAGGTTATGCAGAGCAATTCACTTCTAAATTAAACTCGAGAGAGTTGAAGTAGCAATTTAAATGTGACATTTTTGTGCGATCTTTTATGCAAAAGTTCTTGCAGTGCTATACAAATATTGAAGTCTAATTTAAGCCTCTAAATATAGGAGAGCATCTTAATCTCAGTGAAAAAGTTAACTACAGTCCTTGGTTTGCATTGGATAACCGAAACAGAGAAGTAATATGATGCATAGAGATGTAGTTCCTGACATCTAGGTACCAATATACATATTGAACTGCCCTTACTATAAAACTGAATGTGTTATGTGCATTTGTAAATATCATGCCTGCTTCCCTACTGCAAATCAGATGTGTGGGTTGCTGACCATATTAAGGGTTGGCAAATTTGAAGACTGAGTCTTGACTATCAAATTATTTGCGTAGTAGTTCACATAAGTTTAAGAAACCTAAATCCATATATATCCTTAATTATTCAGCATAGCAAATCTCTCTCTTACACAGTAAAAAATAAAAAATAAATAAAAAATCAGGAAGTAAAGCTAGCAGTTTTTGCATACAGTAGTGCTCATGGGAAGCAATTTGGAAAAGAGCTGTGGATTTTTATTCACAAAGAAGTTTGTAAAGTTTTGCCTTGGTGGTTTTACAGTAGTAGCTGTAATCGATATTTATATTGGAACAGTAGCAGAAACCTCCTGTCATTTTTGCTAGGTATGTTACGCGCACAAAAGAGAGAACTTCTACTTGAGCAGAAATACTGAAGAAAATATCTACTAATAACCTAAGCCTGATGTTAGTATATATATATTTTTTGTTGTAACACTTGTTTATTGCTTTGACAGCAATATTTTATACTTCTGATCATAACGGATGGTGTAATAACAGATCTTGATCAAACTCGAGCTGCCATAGTTAATGCTTCAAAACTGCCCATGTCCATTATCATTGTTGGTGTTGGGGGAGCTGACTTTGATGCTATGGAGTTTCTGGATGGTGACAACGGAGTTCTTCGGTCCCCATCTGGAGAACCAGCTGTCCGGGACATAGTCCAGTTTGTGCCATTTAGGAAGTTCCAGAATGTAAGTAATTTTAGCTGTCCGCTTAATAAATTTTGTAGAGGAATGCTAGAATTTGCTAGAATATTATTCATATAGTTGTGAGCTGCTGTAGTGACCCAGAGATGAACTCTAAAGCCTGAGATTTGTCTTCATCAAATGCTTTAAAAAAAAAAAAAAGGGGGGGGGGGGCAGGGAAGGAGAGAAGTGAGAGGGATAGGAAAAAAAGCCTTGAGCCTCTATAGAGTTTTCAGTGGGGAAGTCGATTCAGCTGAAAAGACTCCTTTGCACTGCATTTCTGACCAGTTGTTGCAGGGAAATGACCTTTTTAAATATCCTTCGGACTCACTTTAGTCTGGTAAATGGATACATTGTTTACTTGGGAGATATCACTGTGATTTTTCTTATGGAAAAGTGTTTTTTATTGTGGATGTGCCAGTTGTAGTTGTGGATCAGTTGCATCTCTGTGTGTGTCACTTTTTAAAGCAGTGTTAAAATCCTAGGCCAAGCTGAGGAGGTGGTAGGCATTAGAAATTGTGGTCACAACAGTGGGGTCATTTTGAATTTACATTAAAGCAAAGATACCAAAAAACAGGAAGTGAAAGAATGGAATCCTTATTTGCTGTACAACCCAATAAAATGTGCCTAGGCTCATGCAGTCTGTCATTTAAATGTCACATCTCTGAAAAAAAAGTTAATTTCTAAGAAAATCAAAACTTTTGGGGTGTGGAAAATAAGACCAGTATAAACTACCTTAAAAATTCATAATTTCAATATCAGCCCTAGCATGTTCTATTTTTTTTGTTTCTTTATCTTAACCCTGTTAGTAATATTGTATTGACATGGCTAAATTCTGTGTCTGAAGTGTGTGTGATACCTACATGCAAATAAATACATCTCTGTGTGCGTGTAGGCATATACACACATATATAAATTTTGTCATCCCTATGGACATCCAGCTTACATGACTGCAGTGAAAGGAGGCAGTCAGCTGGTCACGGGAGTGGAAAGGTAGGGATGGCAGGGAAGCTTCCCTGTCTCCCATGAGGGCACTGTGTGAGTTCCTCTGCGGTTGCTCCTCCTAGGATCCCCTTTGACTCTTAATGGAACCTGATACCTGTTGTTGTTGTGTTAATAAGGCTCCCAAAGAAGCTCTGGCGCAGTGTGTCCTGGCAGAAGTCCCCCAGCAAGTGGTGAACTACTTCAGCACCTACAAACTGCAGCCTCCTAAGAACCTTGCTGCAAAGTGAAGGGGTCAAGCAGAAGACTGAGGCTCTGCACCTTCATACACAGTCCTTCATACCTACAGGCTTTGAGTCTTGAGATACTTTTATATACATGTATATACACACACCTGTATAGTAATGTCTATTAGCTTTTGCCTGCAAATCACTATTTTGCCAAGTGTGCCTTTAAAGAACCCAAATTATTATTGTTCTAATTATTAATTTGTGTAATGGGAATTAAGTGGGTGCATTTTATTTTTAAAAGTAACAGCAAAAAGAAAGAACCTACATATTCAGGGAGAACAACTGAGAGTGTAATGGCTATCTATTACATTTCTTGGATAAATATGTCCAGTGAGATGGTTCAGTTACTTTAGTGGGGATTTCCATGGAGTACTGCTGTTTCTCAGTGATGTGCAGAAGAGGGTACACCAAGCAGACAAAAGTAGATATGTGCTTCAGCAAATCTAGAATGCTTCAGCAAATCTAGAATGCTTCAGGCTTCTGGGTCTATTAAACTACCATTATAGAATTTTATCACAGTGGAGGCAGAATTAGACTATTGCCAGAACAGAGTGTAAAAGCCATCCTTGCTTGCATACTTCACGTTTGCCACTTTAGTGCCTTTTGCCAGTGCTTGGGATTCAGGGCTGTGTGAATATTAGCCAAACAGGTAATTAAGTGCAACTCCTACAAAATTTCTGTGCATTACAGGGATGACCAAGGTGAGTCAAGGTAAGACCTCGGGCATCTCAGAAATAGGCTATTGGCCTTCCACTGTAAGAGATTGTAAGATGTGTTTCAAGTGTGTGCCATGCTGGAAATAGGGAACTGCAGGTTGTCCTTTGTCCTTTTTTCTTCCGTAAAGCCATCACATATAACTATTGATTTTCAGAGGACCTTATTCTGAAGGCACATGTAATTGGATGTAAAAGTTTCATTTATCACTTCCAAGATGCCCATCTTAAATATTAATTTTGCACTTGAACATTTCAAATATTTTAGAATTATGCATCATCTGACTGATCTGATCTTGACTGGTCTCTCTGACAGGTTAGAACAAAATGAACTGGCTATGTAGGCAGTCAAGATTGTACTAGAACACACTGTGTGTTCCTTTTTCAGTGGCTGGAGCTGCTCTGGTTTTATTCTATTCCATTTGGGTATAATACTGTCAAAAGTCTGAATCTGTATTAATTTTGTTGACTGAAAGATATGTGCACATCCTTGTGTAGAGCACAACAAATGGTTTGTAGACACTTGACTCATTATGAATCATGAATTAATATATTGCTCCTCCCTTTTTTCCCTATAGGATCCCAGATAGTTTTGATAATGAAATACTATCAAAGCAGATTTTGTTTTGTATTAAGCCAACCTCACATTTTTTTAATCTTTATATATCAATCTGCAGTCATCCTTTATCAGTGAAGTGCAAATATATTACTTTATACAGAAAGTGCAATGAATTGTCGTGCCAGAGATGCAAAATAATAATAAGGTAAAGGAAGTAGTTATAATAAATCACAGCTGCAAATTGGTATAATATGTTTTTGGAGCAGTAAGCTGTTTCACAGCCAGGTGTTTCATTTGGAAGGAGGATTAGATGCTTTGTCCAGATTCACTGTAGTGAACATACACTAGTAGTAGGAATACAGAGTAATACGAAATGTCTCTGAGCTGTCTCTCTATTCCCCTCTTTCCCCCTGCCCCCCAACAAACAAAACAACAACAAAGCTACTTCTAAGTTACCTTAGCAATTCTGTCTTGGATTGCAGTGGAAGTGCATTTTAAATGCAATCGAGGATGCTAGTAGGTATTTTATATCAAAATTCTGCTGTTTACAAAATACATAAAACATTTTGGTTTGGAATGGACAACAGCAAGACTCATTTTCCAGATCATACAGCTTTCTGAGACACATACAGCTAACAGCCTGCTGAAAATTTTGGGAATGTCAAGGTTGGATTGGAACAATATTCTGAGGCAAGAAATGCATCAATTTGTGAGTCGGTGGTGTCAAGGTCATTCTGTTGTTGTTTTGTTTTCCTTTTTAAATATGTAACATGCCGTATTAACTTGAGGGTGATGAGACAAGTGCTGTCTTAAGTTCTTTGCAAAGTGAGTGTGCTTGTAGGTCACTTGCACCACCTTGTGATACAAATGATGTATAGCAGTTTTCATAATCATGCTTTTTGCCATTTAAAGGACTTAATATATGCATATGTACAGCAGAAAAATAATTATGACTTTTTTTTAAAAAAAAGTACTCTCCATATGTTTTTCAGCTCTGATGAATTTAACTGATTTATAATGCCAGTGCATTAAAACTCTTAATTTCATTATACTAATGTGCTTTGTTATTCAGCATTTTCTATGAAACAATGAACAGCGCTTTCACACTTGTTATAATGAGTGTTCCACAGGCTGCAGATGGCTCAGATATATATAAGAAATATTACCAGATAAGAGGGGAAATGCCTATTTTGCTCAGTGGTTACAAATATGCACAAATATTTTATAAAGCATAAGATACCAGCTTTTAGGCAAAAAAAAAAAAAATTCTGAAGTCAGACAGTTCAGCAATAAATTTTTCCTGCTCTTGCCACATTTGCGAGGAGTTTCCTCATTCAGGCTGTTCTGTACAGGTATGGTCAATTTTTCAACTCCTTATTCAGAGAGGCTTCCATGCTCCGAAGTAGAGGGGTATGAGGGTATGTATTTGATTTTAAATATACTGTCCTACTTTACCCTTCATAGTTTCCTAGCATTCAAGTATAATCAAGTCTGAGATATTTTATAGGGAAGCTGAGAGGTGCTAGAGACACAGCGCAGTGTGATACTGTGGAGAACTAGAGTTTGGTACTGTGAGTTGCATCATCTCAGCACTCTTGCAGTAGTTCACTCAACTTCTCCATGAGTCAGGAATCCACAGGGTGGAGTTGGTTTCAAGAACAACTTAAGATCTGACGGATGCAGTAGATATTGACGTTTCTTTAAAGCATCTGGCCTACAGTTTGAGCTAATAATAATGCTCACACACAGGTGAGTTTCTCTTCACTCCCACTTTCCCATTGGGATGAGGAACAAATTGCTTCACCAAAGCAAGGAGGGTAGCAGGTTTACATGTGGATGGCTGCTTAGTAACAGCCTGTAAAATGGATAAAATATCTTTCACCACTGGGACATCATCTTTCCTGCAAGGTCTTTTTTTTCCTGATCTATTGTAGACTGCTTACAAGCCTTCCACATGAAGGACTCTGGTGCATAGGGTCCTAGAGAAGAAGGAAGGCATGCCTGCTACAGATGGGATGGTTTCTGATGCTTAGTGGACACCTGTTCTTACATATATGTGATTTACTTTGCTCAGTAATGGATGCCTGGTTACTTTCTAGTAAGAGCCCAGCTTGTGAAAGGCTGTGATTAACTGTGTCTGTCTCACATAAGGGTGAGATGGAGTACCACTCACCTGATCTCTCACTGGTCCAAAGCAGGAGTATATTTCTCATTACTAGCTTTTAGAGAGGCTAAAACTTACTTATGTTGCCCTGTCAGCAATGTCTGAAGAACCAAAGCGAGGAGGTACCTAGGTCTGCAGGAGAAGGGAAGACAGAGTGCTCAGTTGGAAAAACTAATCCTAACTAGGCTTCTGCCATCCTAAGGTGGTAGTAATTTGAGCAGGAACAGGGTTTGTGTGGATTCACCTGTGCGCTTCTGCCCTTGGCCCTAAACATGTCGTTGCACAGATGATTCAGCTGTGTTGCAAGATTCTCTTGTCCTAGCTACCTTGAGCTCTGTGTTATTTTGGTGAAGACCCTACAAATAGTTGGACTATAGGCCCCTTCCTGCTTCTCCTGCCCTACCCCACAAAACAAAGAAAAATCAAAACCTGGAGAAATTATATGAAGTAAAGGGATAAACGCTCCAACTGCAGAAAAGTTAGAAGTTGGAAGAAACCAGATGGATGCTAATTCTGTGTAGCCATGATCTTATGCAAACACTGGCATTTCTCCTCTTTCTTTCTGAGTCTAGAGAGCTGAGAGCCATGCGTAAGTTCATAATTTTAAAGACAGAACTGGCAGCCTTTCCTGTAAACCTGAACTGGGGAGAGGTGTAGCAGAGCAGTAACCCACATGGGATGCTCTGCTGCAGTGTGACACTTCCTGCTGCAGACTCAACCCTTCCTTTGTAATGTGTCAGTGTGCGATTGATGAACCTCAAAACAAGTATTTTTGCTGTCAGCATACTGAAGTTACCTGGCAGCATTTGTCAAGGCAGAAGGGAGTCAAATGTCCTGCAATAAGAGCTTCACTTATCAGTACCAAAATTTTAGAATTTGGGGGATTATATGCTTTTCTTCCTGTCCATAATTATTAGCCATTTTAGCTGCAGAAGTGATGTAGTAGCCCTATATCATCACGAGAGATCCTCTCAGTCTCGGAAGGCCTTGTTTGTGAAGCAGGTGTTCTGTAGTATTTCTGGTTTTGTCATTGTGTCTAGATATTCCTGGATGTGCAATAGATGTATAATTCCTTATGATGTCTCTTATCATTTCCCACCTCTGTTATATGAGATACTTTTTTACATATCAAATGCAAATAAAGATGGATCTTACCATGTAGCAGTTAAACCTTGACCTCATTAATGCAGATTTTTTTTTTTTGAGTTGTGTTTTAGTCACCCCCAAGAACATGTGGAATATACAAGATGCAAAATTCAGTCTTCTCGCTTTTATTCAGGCAGAGTTCCCTCTGATTTTAGTTGGGTCGCCAGCTTTCACAGAATCGCAAACCACTTGATGTTGGAAGGTAGACTAATCCTCCTGCTTTAGCAGGTTCAGCTGCAGCAGGGTGCCCAGGACCGTGTCCAGGTTGGTTCTGAGCATCTCCCAAGGATGGAGACTCCACAATCTCTCTGGGCAACCTCTTCCTGTGTTCAACCACCATCAAAGCAAAGAAATGTGCTTGTGTGTGTGTCTGTGTGCACGTGCGTGCTCAAATGGAGTTTTCTGTATTTGAGTTTTTGCCCCTTGCCTCCTGTTCTGTCCCTGGGAACCACTGAGAAGAGCTGGGCCCTGTCCTTGCCTGCTGAGTCTTCTCTCTGCCCCAGCGCTCTCAGCCTCTCCATGTATGAGATGCTCCTGTTTCTTAATCCCTTTGACTAGAGAAGTTAAGGGGCTTTCTAGAACAGGCCTACTTTATATATATAGTGCACAGGGTCATATATAGCCTGCACAGTGAATTGTTTCATTTCCCCATTACATTTTCTTGTACCTTGAGCAGCTGTGAAACCTGCCCTTATGGTGTCTTGGCTAGTCCGTGGAAAACAGCTTTTGTTCCCGGTACTTCCAGTAGGAACTGAAAGTGGATTTGGGGGGAGAGAAGGCATGAACTTGTAGAGAGAAGGATTTAGAGGGTTCTTGGGGTTTTGGGGGGGCTTTCTCTTATATTAGTTGTTTGTGTTTCTTTAGATGTATGTGTGCATGTTTGTTGCCATCTGTAAGTGAAGAAAGCAAAAAAATGGTGATTTGATGTGGAACATTGACACTGGAGGAGCCTCTCAGCTGTGTTCCTGGTTTGCTTCAGCCTCCAGGTGTGACAGCCCAGCGCTTGCGAGGCGCCGGGCTCGCCTGGCCCACGTGGTGGCGGTGAGCGATGGCAGCGGTCAGCGCGTCGCTGGAGCTGTGCGGCACGGGGACGCAACGTCAAACCTGCCTTCTGTGAAACAACCTTTGTGGTTGCAGCGGCGGCCGCGTCAGAGCAGGTTGGTTCAAAAGGTCAGCCAGCTATCAACCTCCTGCCCTGTCTTCAGAGAGCATCATTAACAGCCAACCCCTCACGGAGATCAAACACCCGAGTGAACAAGCCCAAGTTAAAGGTCGTTTCTGCGGAAAGCAAACAAGCAAAATCTTAGCTCAATTTTATTTCACAGTCAATAGAGACAACTGGAGCAGAGGCTCCTGTTTTTAAAACATTGGCAGCAATTCTGCTTCCCCTTTGTTTTATTTTTTTCCTTTCTGTGATTTATTTATTTGGGAAAGAGTCAGTGTAGCCCCCTCTCCCAAGCTAAAGCATCCAAACACGTAGCATTGCAGTTGTCAGCACTGTGCCACACTGGTCACAAAAGCAAGTCACTTAATAGAAATACAAGAGGAGGGGAGAGAAGGATGGAGAGAAACATGGCCAACCTTAGCAGTAGCAGCGCTGTAATGAGAAAAAGGATAACTATGGGAAAGCAGAAAAGAAAATAGAAGAGAACACATATGAAAAATAGAAGCAAACTGAGCAATAGGAAGAGCAGCAGGAAAGAGAGAATAAAGAGGAGAGGGAAAAGGAGAAGCAGGAGCAAGACAGAGTAAGAGATTACAGAAAGCATGGACAAAACCAGAAACAAGCAGTCCTGAAAAACAGCCTGAGCTCTAATTCCTAGCACGCCAGAAGTTCTCTCTTCAGAACCAAGGTCAAAAGGTAAGTGTAGGAGAGCTTGCCCAGCTGTCCTTGGAGGGGAGGGAGGGGGCAGAAGGAGCTGGAGTAGATTATCCCTGGAGCAGTCTCTACTTTTGTGATGCACCTGAAAACAAGGTCGCACTAGCCCTCTGGTTTCAGCAAGACATTAGAGAGGGTCTTACCCAAAGCACCCATCTATTCCTCTCTATTCTTCTTTCTTCTCTTCGACTTCAACCTTAAGGATCTCTCCTTCTCCTGCTATGGGGGAAGGAGACATGCTAATGATTAGAGGCTTCTTAGGGATTTCTTCACCCGTTGCTGGCTGAGTGTCTGCATCTGCCTTTTCCTTTTGCGCTGGGAGTGTAGATGGGGCAGCACACTCTGGAGGCTTCTTATCCTCATTTTGGGGTTTTTTCTCATCTTGCTCAGGCTTCTTCTCAACTGCTTTAGCTTGTCTTTCCTAGAAAGGAGAAGTTACCCATTTCTAATTGCTGCAAAGGAAATTCAAGCAGTTCTATTTCTGTACATTCAGTGGTAAGACACAGCATGGGTACTGTGATTAAGATTGTGCGAAGCACATAAATTTGCATTCAGCTACTGAAATTCAACTTCTAAGTTAAAAAGTGTTATTTCAAAATGAAAATGTCAAAATAAAAACTAGGAAATAGTGTGTGTAGTGATAGTATCCATTCTTCCTTAATACAGCAGGATAGAAAGGAGTTCGGAGCACATACAAACCTTTCTTCAGCTCTCACCTTCCTCTATATACTTATATTAGTATAAAAATATGTATTTTACTAAGTTTTGGCTTCAGTAGTGGCATTGTAGAAATCTATATGAACCAAACCTTACATTTAACTCTAACACAGCCAGTTCAGCTATTAAAAGTAGAATAGGGTTCTGCCACCTCTGGATAACTCTGCAAAACTGAGTAGGTTGTTATTAGCATGAACATCTCTCAGAAGAGTTGGTAGTGTGGGAATTGTTTCCCATCAACTGTTATAACATTTTTTTTTTTTTCATAAGTGCAATATATTAAAGATTGAATCAGGTTTAGCTGTTTGGGCTAAAATTAAAATTTTGTCCTCAAGGTTTACAACAAGATCTAAACTTGGGATGGAAAGTGTGTGGACTCTGCTCAAGTCAGCTGGATCCTATTACTGTGTTAGGATACGTCTGTGTTTACTTTTCCTTAGATGAAATTGAAAGATCAATTGTTAGTCTTAGTAAAACATATTTTGCCCTACTGTCCATGGGCTTTTTTGTTTGTTTCTTGCTGCTTTGCTTTTTTTTTTTTTTTTTTTTCTTTCCTTTCTGATATGTAGTCCAGGTCCAGGAAGATCTGAGCTATATTTCAGAAGCAGTGTTTAGACATTAAGTACAGTGGTTAACACCACACCACCTGAGAGCTTCTGCCACTGATTGCATTGATAAGGCAACATTTTCCTCCCCTTTCCCCAATTTCTCCTGCTAGCCTCTCTCTGGGCGAACCTATTCAGCGTTCTGTGGCATTACCTGATCTTCTTGTTCTCTCTTCAGCTTCAGCAGCGCAGCAAGGCCTGCTTTTCCTTTCCCTCCAAGCATTGCCTTGAACAGTTTCGGAGTCTCCTGCTTCTGCCCAAACAGACTGGCCAGGCCGCGGGGCGGTGGCGGCGCCGGAGCCGGTTTCCCCTTCTCCTTCAGCAGCACCCTGGGCACAGGAAAGAAGGAGCTCACAGCAGAACTCAGAAACGTTCGTGCAAACCTTAAATTCAAGGATGAAGACCCAGGAATTTTTCTAGCTTTTTTATTACTTTTTTTAATCCCAATTCCAGTGGCCAGGAACAATCTGGAAAGACCAAGGCTTTTATTCTGCAATTCACTACTCTGCAAGAGTTTATTGGAGGCTGCTGTTCCAATCTAATCTGGAATTTCTTACCGATATCCTTAAAGAAGTGCAAACTCTGATTAAGGTATCATGAAGCAGGTACGAGCCTGGTAACATGTGAAATAGCTGGGGGTGGGAGGAGGAGGAGCACCGGGTAGCTAGGGTCTATCTCTGCTCTCTGGCTGTCTGGATGCAAATTCAGAGCATGTTTACTGCTCTGTTTGGAGTCCAGCTGATAGCAACTGGCGTTGACCATACCTCTGTTAGAAAGACGCTGGTGAGAAGGCTGGAAAAATAATGGCTGGGGGGTTATCAGTCAATGGATTTGTTCTTCCTTTCCACCAGTCGATGCTGGATTTGAAAATCAACCTGTCTGAAGGCCATGTGTGTGAAAACACTTATTGAATGGGCAAGATCCTTTGCCCATTTTGGGGGGGCAAAAGGGATCCCCAAAACAGGGGAGTATTTCCTACTCCTCTGGCTTCTCATCAACCTTCCTGTCTCACTTGGGTCCATCACTGAGTCTGGATTACACATGGTCCCTGTCTTCAGTTCATTTGGGCACCTGTGTTGAGGAGAGACTCTTTCCCAACATTTTTTAGTGTCACTAACTCCCTGTCAGTAAGCTCCCAGTGACAGGCATGGTTCTTCTCACCCTCACCTTGTATCCAAGCTCTTCCTTGTTTTTGGCAATTAGGCTTCATTATATTGTCATGGATTCAGGTTTCCTTTCTCTCTTGCTAAACCTTAAACCATGAACAGGACGTGCCACAGGCAAGAGTCCAGCAGACTGTTTTGGGAAACACTCTATGGACTAGACATGCTTTTCAGGTGGCAATAAGCCCATTCTGCATCTGTGGTGATTATTAAGATGCTACTGCTTGATAACCAGGATTGTTGAAACATGCTACATGCAGCTCTTTGCTGGCACTTTTGCTAAATATGTCACTCTTGTACTGTTTCATCTCCTCTGGGGGAATTTCAGATTTGGGAGGTTTTTCCACCTTTTGATTTAATGGCGTGAGCACAGTTCGGAACAGTAGAGTGCCCAAGTCTGCTCAAAATGGAAAACTGTTTCGCAAGTTTGGACATTTTAGATTTAGAAGGTAGCAGAGAAACCATTTTCATAATTTTATTTTGACAAAATCTGACAATATTTCATCCTTACAAAGAAAGAGGAAGCTCACCCTAGCAAGGTACAGCCAAAGCAAGGTTAAAAACAAACAAATAAATGAATAAGTAAAAGGTTTCAATGTGAAATCCTGTTCCAGAACTCCTTTGCACAAAATGCACACATCTTAGATCTGTGTACATTTGATTTTGTCAGGCCTTCCTCCAGTACATTCCTATTTATTTTTTAGGATTTTGGAAATGTATTCAAGTCCATGGGTACACTAAAGCTTATGTTTATAGAGTTCATTGCAAGTGCTCATTGCATCTTTGAAACCTGCTCCTTGCCTGGCTTCCCAAGAAAAATAGATATTGCAAGACAAGGGTATTTAAGAAGTCCTGATATATTCCACTTATTTGTTTTGTTACCTTAAATATAAATGAAAGATGACTATTCAGAATGTCATTTTATTTACCACATTTCCACAGTTCTAGGCATCCTTGCCAAGACCATGGCCATAAAAACTGAACATCTGAAGACAAATATGTTTATATTTGTTATTCTTGTAGGAAATGAGTGCAAATCTCTCTAGAAGCCACAACTGTTCATTTCGCAGCTAAACAACAAGATTTATATATATATATATATATATATATACACACAGATACATATATATATAAGGACATACTTTGCTTTCTTCATTAGAAGCTTTTCTGAGTCAGGATAGTGCACCAAGATTTCATTGAGGGTCTTCTTGTCTAAAATGAAAAGGTTGGCAAAACCATGAGCCACCACGTTGGCAGTCCTCCGATTTCCTCCACCTGCTGCTAACAGGCTGCAATGAAAATAAACATGGACAGTCAGGTCTCTTTGCTGGTGATCGCCGCTAAAGTCATCACAAGGTTCACCTACCCAACTGTTACCTGTTATACCCTGCAAACTCTTTCTGAAATAAGGATGGAAAATGTCTTTTTTCTTCAAGAAGGCAAATTGTCACTCTTGGCCAGGACTGTGCTGATGCTAAGGGCTGTGGAAGGTCTTGCTGCAGAGACACGTTTCAGTGCAAGGGCTGCATTTGTTTTAGTCTTCATGTGAACTTAGAATTCCCTCAATTTTATTGTTGAATGTGATTTGCATGAGAAGTGGAGCAGCGCACCTCCGATATTATTAAAAGAGTTATTGACAATGAATGAATCATTTCCCACCCCAAGAATTTTAATTTTCCTGGGTAAATAACTTTTGTGAGTCTCTGGTTTTCAGCCTTCTCACATATCTCCTCTCACGTTTGCATGCTGGCAAGTTGAATGATTGAGAAGCTCTTTCAGCCTGACAGTTAAAAATGTGTCTGCGTGAGAAGGCAGCCGTTTTGTTTTAAAAATAAGGCATTAGAGCATCCTAGCAAGCACTAGTTGAGCATAGGAATGATATCCACATAAAGATATGTTGTACAATCAACAATTAAGTGCTCATCTTGCATGACAAACAACATGCATAAACAAAATGAAGAGATCTCACTTCTCAGATCTGGTGTTAAGCAAGAAAAGATACATTTTACTCTTAGTACTATGACTATATTAAAGGATGTCCACCATTTGTCCCTTAACTGTTTTCCTGAGAGTTAATGTTTATTAGGAATATTCCGTTATATCCAAATGTAAAGGTTATTAGTAGAGGATAATGTGGATCCCATCTTCTATTAAGCATGATTTACTAATTTTTACTTAGTATTAAGGATATATTCATATTTATTTTTAATTTCAAAGATATTTATACAAGGTATTTATAAATACTATATTATACTGATTGTATTTGATTTATAAAACATAGCATGATAGCTCTGCAACTGTGTATATAAGGTTATTTTTATACACATGTAAACACACATGTTTTTGTGACCCAAAATAGCAATCAGCATATGAACTCAAGTTGAAAATGCAGTGTATCAGCTTTTTTTTTTTTTTTTTTAAAAAAAAAGTTATGTACAGTTCAGATAGAAAAAGAAGCATCTGCTCAGTAAGGGCAGAAGTTAAAGAAAATTCCAGCCAACTTTCTTCTGATGACTCACTGTGTAGCAAATGCTTATTGAACAGTCATCTTCAGGCTCTTCTAAAAGAGAGCTCATTTCATTGAGGCACACGAGGACTAAAGAGACCAGCTTTTTCCTCGTAGTAATGGTGTGAATTTTACAAGTAAGGCCTTGCTCAAGCAAGATCATCTTTGACTAAGGACAACATTATAGATTTCATGACTAGGTCGGTTTTTCCCAGTATGCTACGAGTTAAGTGAAAAACTAAATTGTTCAAAATGACATCACCTTACACTAGTTCTTGATGCTATAATAACCATATTAATGTTATTGAAATTGCAGAAATTGCTTTTTCTTATATTTTTTACTCTAATTATTAGAGTAAAATGCTGTAACCTTAGTGTGAAAGGTTATCTTTTGCATTCCTATAGTAGCAATTTTAATTTAGAAGTATCAAACTGTTAGGGTGATGAGTCAACTTATCGGTTTCTCTTTTATAACTGGTTGCATTAGAAAGGTGCCCTTCACTAAATGAGCAAAGAGAAGCAGGAAATGGTGCATTCATCTGCTGAAGGCCAAGTTTAACTGTTGAAAGGATAAAGCTGTGAGCAAACTTTTGCCAAAAACACTGTCAAAAATTTACACATAATAGAGAAGCGTTTTAATTTTTTCCAGAATTACTGTTTGCTGATGGGAAAATGTGCTAGGTAATAACTGACAAAATGGATGAATGAAGACATCTGGCTTAAAATGTAAATTTCTCTGCGCTAATGAAGTATTTTGTTACAGTTTTTCTCTCCTGAATTTCTGAATAATCTGTGCAGACAGGCTTCCATTAAGGCAGCAATCTGTTTGCCTCTGATTCTAAGCTTATTTTGCTTCCCCAAACTGATATTATCTATACAGTAAAGTAGTAACAAGGGTAAGACGTTAAATGGGAGGCAGCTTCTATTCCTTAGTTTGTTTCTATAATAATTGTCAAGAATTAAATTGGCGAAGAAGTAGTTTGAACATTAAACTTATATTGGGATTCTACTATAATTCAGGAAAAATGCAAGCACATTTTGAACATTGGTACATTTTGAAATGCATGAAAATTCTTTGTTTTCTTCAATTCTTTTTCTGAAAGAGGCATTTTAAGGACGATTTACATGCATTTTGAACAGAGTGAGACTAAATAGCAAGTATCTTGTTGAGTTAGAACACTGTGAAAGAAGTTGACATATTTCTCTAAACAAATCTTGAATCAGAAGTCCAAAATCATGACAGCCTAATACTGTGGTTATAACCATGCCATGAAAACTGGGGGAAAAGCTGGGACATGCTAAATGAAGCAATATTTCACACATTAAAGAGTTCTTTCTTTCTTTCTTCTGCCACTGCTGTATGGTATTGACAGAACTTACATAGACAAGTGCTATATAAACTCATTATTTTCTAACATACTGCCATAAGGAGGATAAAACTCTGCTGATACATTTAATGGCTCAGTTCTTCATTTTTCTTTGGTTTTGTAAACTGTTGTGTATTTTCCCCTCAAGTTTATCCTCAAGATTACGCCATTTATATGCAAAGTACTTGTGTCTATGCTGGTACTCTTGTAAGGATGTTTCCACCAACATAGGTCAATGATGAATAAAAAGGAATAGAAGGGTAGGTTTATAGCATTGCTGAGAGTTTTATTGACCATGTCAGGAATTATGTGCAGAGTAAAATATATTGTGTAGTGAAACTTTGGTCATTGTGTGAGTCTCTTGTAGAAATAAGTGCTCAATTTTATTAGGTTAAAAGTTTGAAATTCCCTTGTTTGCATTAAAATTGATCATTATTTTTAAATTGATCATTATCATTGATCATTATTAAAATTGATCATTATCGTTGTTTTTTTAAAAAAGTACTCACTCCAAATCCAGAACTCAGAAATAATAGCAAACTATATGTGGGTTACATATCCTTGCTGCTTTAGCTTTTTCCTTTTATCATTACAGCATCTAGCCCTTACTAAAAACTGGTGGATTCTCAGCCTCTCCATGTAGCTTATGTCACAGGATTTTGTTTGGGGCCTTTGCTCTAATATTATATTGGCACATGGAGGAATACTTTGAAAATAACCTTCTCTCAGGCAGTGGATATCTTCAGATCTGCCTGGATGCCACCCTGTGCCACGTGCTCTAGGTGTCCCTGCTGGAGCAGGGGGGTTGGATCCTTAGAGGTCCCTTCCAATCTCAACCATTCTGTGAATCCGTGACATAATTTCATTTTCCCACTCTACGAGAAAGGCTGGTATCTACGGGGCAGATCAGTGTTTTCTGCTCGAAGGTCTGAGCAGGGTCTGCACACACCTCACTGCACAACCTGGCGCGTTTCCACTACCTCCAAGACAGAGGCAAGGGGAAGATAAAGGTAAACCTGGCACGGTGCTGATTACCACTTTTCACAAGGCAGATTAATGCTACCGGCAAGAGGATTAGCAGTAACAGGGAGGCAGTTGGAAGGAATCAAGGACCAGGTTATCACTCGCAGCAGCACATGCGTCTCATTACTTTTTCCCCAGGCCCAACTCAGCAGGGGATGCTGTGCCTAAAATCTAGCACATGGTTGGCTAATTGGCGAACAGCAGCTAATGGATTTTGCATAGAAACTGTGGAAAACAGGAAAAACATTTGTAGCAACATGAGAAAAGCTTTCCAAAAAAATGTAGACCTTCTCAAACTGGTCTGCCAGCCGTATTTTTAAATGCATTTCTCTTAAACAAATGCATTTTCATATAGGGGTGCCTGATTTTCAGTGACTTAGTCCCTCTGTCAGCTCCCAAAAGAACCAGCTTCAGTTGTTATTTCAGATATTTCCTCCCCCTTGTTGGAAATCATTTATCACTTTTAGTATCTGCTGCCTATCTAGGCATCTAGGTCCTCTAGTCTCAGTACAAGAGCATTTGGTCCTGCCGAATTGCAGGCCTGGGAGCAGGAAAACATGTTAAATCTTCTAAGTGCTGAAGAGAAACTCTGTAATGACCCTGCACATTGCCCAGAACATGGATTACACATTATTTGCCATTCAGCAATCTCAAACCTTTCTAAATAAGTCTTGGTTGTTTCACTTCTATTTTTTTTAAGCTTGTCTACCTCTCTTTGGTATCCTCTTGGTTGCTACTGCCCAACTTTTTAGCCTTCATATGGTAACTGTCATGCTTATCAGCTAGAAGTTAAACAATCATTAATTATTTCACCGTTTCTACAGAAAGCATTAAAGATAATGATAGACATACCTGATCTCTCCAAATACAGCTCCTGCTCTTAGCGTGACCAGGACTTTTGTACCATCTGGGCCTCCAAGAACTTGAACTTCGCCTTGTTTGATGATGTACATCTCTCTGCCAATCTCTCCCTGGGCACACAAACATATAAAGGTCCCTCAATTTAGCCAGGCAGGTGTTTGTTTGTTTGTTTTTTTGTTTGTTAGTTTGTTTTTAGTAGAATAATCCCACAGACTCCTTTATGCAGATTTACTAGTGTTTTGCTGAAATAAATGTTAGCTTGCACTACCTTTCCCAGGGCTGAGCAAGAAGACTTGGTAATAATCAGGATTTTAGCAGTTGTTGCTATGGACTATCCTAGTAGTGACTGATATAATTCGTAAGTATATTTAATAATAGGTTTAAAAAAAAAAAACCTTGTGCTAGTTTTCATACTATAACTTCTAATTGACCCTTACCTAATTTTAAAGGAAAAATAGGAGTTGTGAACCATTCAAAAGTTTGTATGTTTTCATGTAAGCACTTGATGGTTTAAGGGATTATTAGTTCATTTATTATATTTCATGTTAGAGAAGATCTGCCGGGATTTAAAGTTGATGTCAGTCATAAATGTAAATTTGTTTGCAAAAAAACAGGAAAAAAATGGAGTAACCTTAGAACCTGATTGGACTTTGCAGAAGTCCAATAACTAATAGTTTTCATGTTATCTCTTTAACAGACAAGTAAATACTATTCCACTTGTGCAGCTGGAGTAACTGAGGTAAATCAGGAACTTCAGCTTAAAAGTGAACAGAAAACAGTGCCAAAACCAGGGCTGAAAACATGGGGCTTGTTCCTTGTGTCCCTGAACGTTCTCCTCCAGGCTGTGATCAGCCCAGCGTGCAGCCGGGCAGGATGTGCTCACAGGCCTCAAGTTCCAGCAAGGGCTTTTTCACTCCTACAAGATACAGCATCAATGGCATTATTGCAGTGGTTGGCCACATAGTGGCCCTACTCATATGAGTGGCCTTTTATGGAATGTGTGGAATTAATGAAGCTGGAATATTTTTTTTTCCCATTTCTTGGAATCCATCATTAATGACAGGACTTCAGGACCAAGCCCTTAAATCTGTTGCTGTGACTTTTACCCCTGCTAGGGCACAGTCCCCCACAGGAGCAGCGTGCAGCTGAGCCCATACTCAGCGTGCACCTTGGAGATCCCTCTCAAATCCAGCTGCAGGAACAGCAGGTCAGAGCTCCTGTGCAGGGCTGTGCTGGATGCCCTGTGCTTTCCTGGGAATGTTTCTGTTTAGAGCTTCTGGATACACGATGAAACACTGGGTACTCATAAGCATCGTAGCTTGAGCTCTATGTTTGCATTCTTACATGTATAAAAATAAAATAACTTTCCCCATTTTAAATAGTCAGGCTTAATGATGTCACTAGATATTTACATAAAATACTTTCCCAGGCTACCGCACTTTTGTTTGAAAAGGTGAGTAATAAAATCATTGTAAAATAGCTTGTAACTTGAGGGTTTATTATTATTACTCGTGATGTGATAATTATTTCTTCATGCTATCAAATTCACTCAGAATTAATCTTATTTAAAGTACCCTGTCTGAACTCTTGTTCTAAAATACATATTAACTTGCATTTGAAAGAGATATAATGCTTACCTTTTTGCAGACAAAGTCACCAGGTAAGTACACAATGGATTTCAAGCGTAGCAGCATGTCATATATCATCTGAGTATCGCACCCCTTTAAAGGAATTAGAATTGTGATGCATTAATTCAGTAACTGAAGCTATTATCAGTGCTTACACTGGACAGCAAAATGCAATGGTACATGAATGTGCTGACCCAGGGATTCCTATGCCGAATGCAAACGAAAAGCACCATAAATAGCACATTTTAAAGCAGAGAAAACAATTAAAGGAATTGTCTTTCCAGATATTTCCAGGAGAAGCTCTTCTCTCTTGGTTATATGCTTTCTACAAATGAAGCTTGCTTACATCTAGATCTAATGGCTGTGGAAGTTCAGTCAGTGCTATGTTCAGGGCTTTATGGGTCTTTTATGTGAAACACTTTTTATTGATCCATGACCGAAAAAACAGACCGCACCCAATGTTGGTCTGAATCTATGAATTTCGTCTCTTCAGCAAATGTTGCAAAAACAGTGAAACTATGTATGTTTATACTGTGGGATTTCTTGCAATTACCCTAACAAGCAAATTAGTATTAAGGTAGTATGTCAAGACTATTTCTAAAAATACAGCCTTTCTTTTTTTTTTTTCTTTTTTTGATGTGGTAGGATATTTTTTTTCTGTGGCAAAAATACTTAATATCTTAAATATTAATATTTAATTTATGTCTCTGAAAAACCATCATGTCAACAAAGAGAACATTCCTTTGTACAAAAAGTAACATAACAGTAACATTCACTAAATCAAAGTTATATTCTCAGAACAGATAGCATTAGGGATGTCTCAGTCTGTGCTAGGTGGTAGGCAGTGATGTAGAGTGTACTAAAAATTACTTTCTTCTATACTTAACTCTTGAAATGAGGTATACCTTGAAATCAGTTACATAACATCTACTTTAATATGTTGACATAATAGGACAATACATCTTATTCATTCTTTTTTATCTCAGGCTTAATCCAAACAATTTTCCATTGACCTAAATATCTCTTGGACTTATTTTGTCCTGAATATTAATAAACATATTCTTAAGCGCACAAAATAAACAAAGCGAGGTTTCTGTCTCATGAGTACCACACATTGCTGCATTCTCCTGTAAAATACTTGCTTTGAATAAGTCAACTTTATTGACGATGGCAAAGTTCACATCAATTGCAATGGCGAGCTGCATTTTGGTTGGCATCTGCTCCAACAATTCAGATTCATCTACAAAATAAATAACACAAAAGATTCAAGCCTGGTTAGTTAGAAAATATAAAGAGAGAATGCAAGAATGTTCATAAAAATGAGTATTATACAGAAAAATTACTCGCTAGAGCAATTCCAGCATTTATGACTTCTAATGAGGAAAATGCTAATCTACTTTCACCATAAGAGATTGTTGTTGCATACTGTCTGAAGTTATAGTTAGAACATTATATAAATTAATAGAATTTGTGAAGTAATAAGCATCATACTGCTCCGGAGCTTTTTGCTTGTCTGCAGTAAATTGCATGCCTTCCTCTCATCCTCTACCATGAAATTCAGCAGAGATGTGATTTTTTTGCTTATATCTACACAGAGCCTTCTTCCTTTTGAGTCCTTATGGGACAGGTGCTTGAAAGCCTTACCTAGCATTCCTTGCGAGTCCCATGTGTATTCATACCAAGTGCGAACACGATTCTGAACCCCTTTTGGAATGGAATAAGTGTTCATATAGGAGACTGTGTTGTCCATACAGGAGCGGTAGTAGTTTTGTCCTGCTGTAGCTGCTCCGATTACATCCCGCATCTGTAAACATCATCCATTGTCACTACGTGTTTCACCAGTAACAGTCGAGATTTGAATAACTTTTCTACAACTTATACAAAAGAGTAAAGCACTTGCAAAATAGCTGATTCATTATATATTCAGCTGTATGTTTGAGCAGTTGTTTTTCTATGCTTTTTCAGAAACATTTATGGCAATCTAGTTATGCTAGAAGCAGTCTACATATGTGATTTTTAAAGGAATCACTTGTGGTTTCCAGCTTATTCTTGCAACTCATATTTCTGCACTTGGAAGACAGATATAGATGAAGATTTCTTAAAAATTCATAATAAAGCTGTTCTGCATTTGGTATCTAATGCAAAACAAAAATGAAATGAACTGGGTTAAATTTCTGCATTAACATCAGCTGGCACCACTAAAACTAAGATCCTGCCAATGTTTAAATTGCTGAGTTAGTCTAGATCAGTCATAAAAATATATCTTGGGCTGAAAGCTGATGTTAAAGATTTTAGTGCAGGAACATTATTTCATGTTTCAACATAGTTGAATTAATGTCAGTTAAATTTTAAAAAGTAGGATGAGTTAATATTCATAGATATTCCTTCCTCATAAGCGTAACTGTATAGAAATGGTTTTAGTACAATGGCTTAATATTGCTGTGGCCACAGATTGGTACGTGAGTAGACTAGATTCTCCTTGTTACAGAGATGCAATTGATTGCATAATGAACAACAGTTTTAACATAAGTGTGCTAAAGCAGGACTAATATTTTTACTAATTTTAGGACTTAGGACATTGCAGAAATGCAGCTGCTTGCACAAGGAATAGCATTTTTAGATAAGTGCGCTAGGGCAGTACTAATAATTTCATTAATATTAAGAGCTCTTTGTAAATAGGAATGGAAAACGAGCTGCAATGCAGTTGTGTATTAATTTTTAAGTTTCAATTGTATGATTGACTATGCTGGTTGCAAAAGCTAGTTTGCAGAAGCAAGTGGTAGACTTGTGGCTTCATAGACTCTTAAATCAAATTATAAGAAAATAGATATATAAATATGTAAACCCCCAAGTTTAACCCAATATACTTAAGTTGAATAATTTGTCAGAATAAATATTTTCTATGAAGAAGTGCTTTGCTGTATTTTGGGTGATTCTTCATTGTGGATTATTTTTAAATTCTATGGGAAGGATCTGTTTCAGGATAGCAGAGATCTCCTCTTGCACTTTTAAAATAGCAAGAGGCATATGCATTTTTTAGCTGTTTGACTGAAATTTTAAAATCCTATACTCAAAATATAAATGAAATGTTATCAGTTTTTTTGTATTCATTTTCTCTTATTAATTTTCCCAGTAACGTACATCTACAAATCCAAAGGCCTAGAAGGATTTTGATAGGAATTTAATGTGAGATGTAATCTCATGGAGGAACTATAACATTTGTTTTCTTGTTGGCAAAGTATTTTAAAAGCAGTGGATCTAAACCCTAAATCTAATAGTTACAAGCTGGAAATAGTTTACGCTGAGTTGTGTTCATTTGGAAATATAACTGATTTGCTTTGCTATGGGCTTTTTTTTTTTTCCTCTTGCCAAATGAGAACGAAGAGGAATGGAAAGCAGTTAATTTTCATGTTAACAAATATTGTGTAACCTATGGAAGAGAGCAGAATTCTAGCTTGGCAAGGATCGTCACATTTCCATTAACAATATTTTCTTGCCAGTACCATCACGCATGATTTATTCAATAATTTGTAAATATGAATGTAACCATATCTGCAGTTATAACTTTCATACCATTTAACAGTATAGTGTGAATATTTAGAAACTGTTTCCTTGGAAAATCAGAATTTTATATAGTTTAAAGAATTGTCTGTGTCCTGCAATCTTGACGTTAAATCCACTTGCCTGTCATTTTGGACGTGGCCTACAAAACTGGGAATTGATTAAGCACATTTATTTATCAGAAGAATAAATAGAGATGATAGTTCAAAACAGCAACATTCATATAGAGGCTAGTCTATTTTTTTTTCCCCAGAAGATCTAAACCACACTAAATTAATGTATTATCACAGAGTCACAGTAATTTGAACATATCTAGCAACTGATTTCTTGACATACCTGCCCAATTAAGCTGGAGAAGACAAAGACACCCAAGAAAAAATTCAGGAGTTGAAAAACTATCTCAAACAGGGTTTGTGGTTCCGGAAGGCCCCCGATGGTGATGAGCGTGCGAACGGCCCAGTAGTAGCACCTCAGATACCTGCGGGCACAGATGCCATTTGTGTCACTGACCGTAAGGAACTGTGTAGGTGAAGCTAAGCAGATACATGCTGGAATTTGGTCTTTCAGTGAGGCCTTTTTGGTCCAAAAACTCTCTCTTTTTTCTTTTTTTTTTTCTTTAGAAATTATTATGATTTTGCAAATGATCCACTCATATTGAGGTGAATGTTCTCACCGATGGCAAACTAGGAAAACATGTAGAAAAATGCAGCAGTTGTTGGTTAGTGATGTCTAGTAATGCTACATAGAGTATGGAAGAATACTTTTGAAAGAAAAGTTTTTATTTCATATAGAGGAAAATGAAATCCCAGTAACAACAGATTCATACCGGGAATTTTCCATTTTAAAATACTTCAAAATGGTTTCAAAATTTCCATTTAAAAGATCAGGCTTTATTAAGCAATTGATTTTTGCTTTTCACTAGGAAATCACTTTTGTCCTGCCTTCAGTCTCATGGAACGCAGTAATAACGATCCCCTTCACTGCAGTTATCTGCTTTTAGATTTTAACAGATAGAACTGGCAGCTTTATCAGAGTCTTTCAGGAGTCAGAAATGTCATTGCCTGTTTATCATCAAATCATTTTTTCCCTGTTGTGGTTGCAATTCACTCAAATTTTCACTCGAATTTGAAAACAAATCACCACCTAAGCGTGTTTCCAGCAAAGGTGGTGGCTTTCTCTCAGAGTTCTGTAACAGAAATAAAGAGCACGACAAAGCCTCAGACCCATTTAAGAAGAATTAACAGAATTAAGCCTAGAATTCCGTCCCTACTGTGTCTGAGGGGAATCATCATATAAAGCATATGAAGAGCATGCTTGTTTACCAACACAGTGCATGCTGTGGCACTTGAAACATGGAGACTTTATGAAGTATAAAGAAATTAACATTAGTTCTGAGCTAGTAACTATAAGAAATCAAAGTAATTAACAAACTCCCTGCCTCCCAATGGGCCGGGATTGGAGCCTTGATGAGTTCCCTAGGACAGACAGTATAATCATGGCTCTGAGGACATCTCCAAGGAGAGAAAGCAGCTCCCCAAAGAGCTTCGGGGTGACATTCTGCTCTGCCCCCCTGTCATGTAAAATGGGAGGGTTTTTCCAGAAGTGCCCACGCTTTCTAAAGACACAGCTACCACAGAGCCTTTCTCTGTGATTTTACTTCAGAGGAAACCATCTCTGGCAAATTCACAGGATGTTCACTATCTCGTAGGCACAGGTTTTATATTTTCTTCGTTTGCTCATTTTATTGTTATTTTAGTCTGAAATAAGAGTTGGACAGTTGAAATATAAGACATTCTTTTTTTCCTAAGAATTGAAGAAATGAGATTGTAAATTTTGTTTACAGAAAACCAGAAAAAAAAAAAAAACAGATTCCAATTTCAATGGTATTAGCACCTCTGATTCCTATAGTTAAAGTGTCTGGAAACCATCACTGCTTGCCATACAACTTACTAGCCTGCTATAAAATTACTGTTGAAGCAAACAACATGAGACAAGAATGGGATTTTACCTCTGTACAACACAGGCAGTGTGTTTATCCTCCAGGCAATCAAACTACCAGATTTTTCCCTGAAGTAAGTCTGAGCTAGGGAAAAGAAATCTGCAAATAAAATCCTTGTAATGCCATGCCAATGAAAATATCTTTCTCATAAAAGTCCATTTCAGAATAAGCTAAATTTCCTACACGGTTTTGGCTAATACAGTTAAATTTTTCTGCATACGGCTATCAGATTTTAAGGTGATATGCACACATTAGTTGCAGCCCAGTGAAGCATTAATTCAGGGCTGTCCTCTCTGATTGCAGCTGGGAAGGTTATGAAGTGGAATACAGAGGTGGCATTTTTACACGTATTCTCTCACTCCTCCTGTCTTGATACCATTTTTCCCTGAGTGACTTATTCATCAGTTGATTGCAAGTGTGATGGTCTCAATGGCGTAAACTATACATAGTTCACCTTCATGTAAAAAAAAAATCTACAGGTATCGGATATCAGGCTACAAGTATCAGGTTTGAAAGTGTTAGATCTAACATACCTATGAGCTGGGGTGTGCACTTAAAGTTCCTCTGCAGGCACAGAAAAGCCTCTGTGCAGCAAGCACTAGGATCACGACACATCGGATATATTTTAGGCTTGAGGCATGGCTGACCTGCACATATGGACACCTTTAAGGGACACCTTTAAGTCTTACTGAGTAGTGGGCAGCATGTGCCAAGGAGATAAGAGTTTCTCTAGGCATGTCCAGCAACCATCTTCTGGGATTTCCAGGTGTCTGCTAGGTCTGTGCCCAGAGCAAGAAGGCAACACACTATAGAGAAACTATAGAGAATGCAAAAAGATGTTTTGATTCATAGATTTTCTGGGGAATCATTCCATGAAAGAGGAGTCCATGGGAGAATTCAGAGCAATGATGTTAGATTCCTGCTTTGAGTCACTTTTCTGGAGGATCTGCCCATTATCCTAAGGAGTTAGGGAAACCAGGCTCTTCCTTACAGCTCCATGTGTTTGGCTTTGGTCTAATTTAGGCCTAATTTTTCACCTCGCTATAATTAGGAGAGTTTTTTAATATCCTGCTGCTCAGTGCACATCAGCTCTGTACCTAAGGCATTTCGCCTGTAATGCTGTTCTTTATTAAGAGAGTCTGATGTCCACCTTCCTGACTATACCTCATCAGTGATATAGCAAAATAATCTCATCTAATCTGCTTATGCTGTAGGATGGTGAATTTGACTCTCTGTTCCTCAGCTCAGTAGCTTTGGTTGATGGCTGCCATACAAAAGACTTTAAACCCTTTTGGACTAACACTAACACTTTAGACTAACACAAGCTGGAAAAGAACTCAGCTAACAGTAATTTGCCAAAGGAGCTACTTTAGTAATTTTGTTTGTGATTTGAATGCTCTGCTATATCTGTTAGTTATAAATTGAAATTTCACCAGTTAGTATGGCCGCTCATATGTATATATGACCAAACTGATTAAGGGAATTTCTGTTTGCATATTCTTCCTTTTAGCCTGGAAAAGAAAAAAACTGACCCTAGAAGTGTTGGATTGTTTTAGAAATGCACGTGACCATCACCAGCAGGATTTTATGGACATAGTAGGGATGGTACATAAAATATGAATGCCACTAAATTATTGCCAGTTCATTTGTTTTGGATCCTTGTAATCTGAGACCACTGCAATTTTGTTTTATTTATCAAAATGCTGTCATTGTATTAAACTGTGTTTATCTTATCGGTGTTCCCATTCCATATGAGATCAACAGCACATTCTGCTTCAAATACTGGCAACTCTGCTGTATGAAAGGAAATTATGTCTGTACCATAGTACATACTGCCGTTCTGGTCACCTTTTCTGACAGATTATTCTCTGATTGTTCTTGTTCCTGTTTTCCACAGAGATAAAGATACTTAGAAGAATCTTATCTGACGATTTCAAATTCACAACCGAACTCAGTAATAACTGATGTCTGTCTGTGAAAGATCCCTAAATATCAACAATCAGAAAACACATAATGCTAATTCTGCAACCCTGTGCCAATGGCACTCGTTACAAGATAACAAGCTACATTTTATGAGATGCACAGGATAATGTATAGGATCCCATAAACATTAGATCATATATTATAGTATGAAAAAGGTATAGGCAAAACCAATAGCTGCATGCATTTATCAACTAATGTCATGTTGAGGCAGATTAATGAGTTAAAGAGGCCTGCATATTATGATATATTGTGATAGGTGTTTTATTTCAACATCTCAGTTTTAAGCAGAGCTTGAGTTACTAGTTTCTTTATCAGTTTATTATTATTTATAATAATGCTGCCCTAAATCACATGTGATTTCAGTGCTATATCATTTGCAAAATTCTTCTTTCTACTCAGGAAAATGGTACCACAAAATATTTATTAAGCAACCTGGCCACTGCCCTTGGACAGAGCTGCAGTGGCTCTGATCAAGCTAGCAAATCATTTCTACCAGTTGATTCCCAAAGAGAAATGTAAAACATCCCTGCCCATGAGAAATAGGAAGACTTTATTTGTCTGTTCTTTAGCCTTCTCTGAACAGAAAAATCTTAAAGACTGAGGAGGCAGCCTGCTTTCAGAGTTCTTTTGTGTTTCTCTGTTTTACTTACTTATTTTTTAATTATGAAGCTAGTATTCATAAAAACTACATTAATAGAATGACTATAATAAAAATTAATTCCTCATTTTTTGGTCCTATTCCTAGTAATATTGAGCTTGCAAATAACAACTGATGTATAGCCTGACATATGTGAGTATTCCCTCTGAGCTCCGTGGGCCTGCTTACATGGGTATCTGATTACAATGCACAAGCTGTGTATTTTTGTGGGGAGTGGAAAATTTAACTATGTCATTTCTGGGGACAGAACCTAATTATTCAAAAATCAATGCCACTTTATACAAAGCATGTTTTACTCTCAAAGGCTATTTTCCTTCCCTTCAAAACAGTGACTTCCCAGTTAACTTATGAAGCCTGACAAAATTATAAGCAAAAAGAACATGCCTCTAAGCTATTAAAAGAAAAGTGTGAAAATTTGTTTAAAGAGTGGTTTATATCAGCAGTATTATATGTTCCTTTCCAAAGAATGTAACTAATGAACAAATTGAGCTTATAGTCTTTGAAAGAAATGCAAATATTTTCATACTTCTTAACCTGTTGTAGTAATATTGCTATATTACTACACACAAAACACATTATGACTTTGATATTTTCTTTTTCTTCTTTTCCATTATCTTAATGAATGTTTCTTGCTTGGCTCCAAGCCCATTGCTGTCATGAGGAGTTTGTGGGAAGGTGCCAATAGCCAGCCCCTCCTTTTCACCAGAAGACAACTTCATCACATATTTAAGCATGGCCTGCTCCAGAGAGCAGAGTCAGTGGGTGGAATTTTTTCAGACAAATCACTGTGGTGTTTAGAAGCAATAAAATGCTGCATTTTAATGACATAGCACTGTGTGACAGAAAAAAATCTCCACCTCCGACCCCTTCAAGGGATTGTTCCACTATCCTTCTACCACTTCCCATGTGAATATGTAATCACTAGGTTTAATTTATGACCCTTGATACTTTCTAAATGTTTAATTAAGTTAGTACTTAGCACTGGCTCACAAACCTATAAAAGCTGAGAGTGGTAACCTGAGGATTCACTTCACCTTCCCCCCAAGTGTTTGCTAGTAATGAAAGCTGCTAATCAGCAGTTACGAGGCTGGAAGTTCGCTATATAAGTGCTTATAAGGGCATCCCCTGCAAGCAAAGTCATGGGAAAGAGGGAGGTGGGAAGGAGCAAATCTTTCAGAAGAAAAGGACTTACATGTTTCCTTCTCCATCGTACACCCATCTAGTGCTGCCAAGTCCTTCGTAGTCCGAGGCCCAGTAATACAGGCATGCATTAATGTGCAAGATAAACAACAAGTATCCGGTTGTTCGAATGACCCTGTGAAAAGCAGCAGATTCCAAACTGCAGATCATAGAATCATATAATCCTCAGGACTGGACGGAACCTCTAGAGATCATCTAGTCCAACCCCTCTGCACATGCAGAGTTTAGTGTTTTCCCCTCCTTTTAATATGGAACTCTTTGCTTTTTTTGATCAACAGTGCTTACATCCACTAAATAGTTGTTCACTATATTAACTCTGTGAAAAAAGAGCTGGCAGTTACCTGTCTCTCATGTCCTTCCATGGGCAAACAAATAACTTTCCTGGAATGCTTGATGCAGGGTTATGCTCCACTGATGATTCCATAACCTACTTATTTAACTGCCTATAAGTATTTACAGAAAGGAGAAACTGTATTCATGAGACAGGAGGGTACAAATTAATAAGTTCACCAAACTCTTTACAAGATAGACTCTAATCTCATTTTGAACTAAAACCAAGAAGTGTCTGAGGTCAGAAATGAAGTGCTTCACAAGAGCTGTGTTAGAAAACTTTCTGTAGATCTGCTAAATAAGAACAATACACAGCCAATATGAGCAAGTGATACAGTAATATTGACTGTGCTGGGTCCTGCGCATGTGCTCGAATCCATGTGGGTGGGTTTCTGATGAAATATATTTCTGAGCAAACCAGACCTTTTAGGACATGGGTTTTATTGACCACCAAATATTTGGAAGATCTACGGTGGGAAAAGTGGGAACAAAGACGGATTTGGGACAGATTTCTACCTGTTTCCAGAAAACTAGCCTGAAGTGGGAATTTCTTAAGAGAAGAGAGAAAGAGAAGAATCAGAAGCAGGTTATAGGGAAAGACCACTTCAGAATCAGGAGAAGAAGCAGTGCTCTAGCACACAGTAGGATAAAAGACACAACAGGGGAAGAGTGATGCAGGGGAAGAGAGAAAGCAATGGTGGGAAGAATCCTTCATTAAAATTTTCCTTCCTTCTCCTTGCTAGAGCATCACAGCCTCAGAATGTAATTCTGGTTTTACAGTTCTTAAAGGCCTCCCCCTTTCAGCCTCACATTGTGACCATCTCAGCACCAGGGCTCCAACTGCACCTTCAATCTTCATCTCTTCACACACACCTCACACAATTATTTTCCAAAGTTCGCTGGAAGCAGCAGCTCGCTCTTGATCTCTCCAGCCCTGCTGTGGTCCGCCAGCTGCTTATAAACTGAAAGATATGTCAGCAGTGACTTATTACAGTCCCAGTTATATTTGTGAAGGTAAGACCAAAGAGCAGCTTTATTTCATGTAGTTGTTTTTCAGATGGGTTTATCAATAAAAGTTTCATATCAGAAAGTTCCATTCCTAAACACTAGTGTAGAGTCTTGACATATTTTCGTTATCGTTTTTTAAAGTAGATGGCAATGTGACAACTACTGGATAGCAATGTAACATCCCAGAGAAAATATGCCCTCTACATCTAAAATACTGAAAGAAATAGCACTTTGTATCTTATGAATTGGTCTATGATAACTGCAAAAAGCATGAGAAAATTTGTATGTTTACTAGTATTTGTATGTTTCCTATTAGAATTCCAAAGAAAAATAATAAATTGGCCTAAACAGAGGAGCAACAGCCATCCCTAATCACATGGCAAATCGCTGTTTTAAGAAGGGCATCATCCAGGCTGCTCTGAGCATCTTGGGAACTTCTCAACTTCTGCCTTTCAGCTCTCAATGAGACATACATTTTGTGCAATAAACAGTTAGAATTCAAGACTGGTACATTTCACCATCTCTAGCCCATTCATGAGAGATCTCACCATCCGCCCTTCACTCTCTGAAACGCAACTCATGTCAGCATGCAGTTACATGGGCAATAGAGAAACGGTTCTTTTTCTATGATTCCACTGTTTAGCATGAGGCTTCAGCAGCCAGAGCAGCAAAAAGTAAGTGGCATCTCACAGAATAACAAGGGGAGTGTCAACACGATTCATGTCATAAAAGCAAATCTCCATCTTTTATATTCAAGAAATACACTGCAGCTTTTATAGATTATCAGCATGAGCTTTTCTGGAACACCTCACATTAATATTGGCAATTGCCATTACCATAATGGTCAATGAAGACTTTGAATCTTTTATTTATAAATAATTTTATAAAGTCTTTTCTTATTTACACATTCAGAAGTCTTCTAGATAGGGAAAAAAATAAGACTATAAAACTTCAATTGCTCCAGTGCAATGAGGGATGCAAAGCTGCACTTTAGCATGAGTGGAAAGCCTTCTGCCATTTAATAACACCTAATAACACATCCATCATTCCTGGCCTAAGAATCAACTTGCACATATAAAACTGGCTAATTATTATTGGCATTTATCTGAGATAGTAATTTTCTAGATGGCTTCTAAAACTTTGTGCCAGATTTTAGGGTGAGTTTCGAGCTGACATCCATAAAAATACTCTGCCATTTTGAAGTTTTTTGAGGGACAGATGATCATGGAAGGCCTGCAGTAAAATCCTTGCATTGCTTGACAATTCCTTCCAAAGCTGGGAAACAGTGCCGTGCTGCCTGATGTTAACCTGACAAAATATCCTCCAGGAAGAGCTAGTCTGTGTTGTCCCTCTCCCTATCCCTATGCTGCAGATGCAGGTGTGCTTACTACTACTCCCGAAAGCACTGCCAAAACTAACTTCTGCTGTGGCAGGTTGCTCACAAAGCTCTTTGAGCGCGAGATGTCAAATACTGTTATCCGTGGTCACCAGCCATACAGAGAGGAGTTCTTTTCATGTGTAGTTGAAAATGTTGTTGGCCAGCCAAAAGCAGGATCATACGATGAAAAAGAATCATGAGATTTTATGAGATAGCAGTTATTTTTGGCCTGCTTCTGCTGTGCATCCAATAAAGTCTCATTGTGCATAGATCCCAATAGGGATCCGATGGATCCCTATATATGACTGCTTAATGCAAAGGAAGTTCAAACTATCCAGAAGCAATCATTTTTCCTAGGTTTACAGCCAGTTGTATTTGTGATCCTGGCTAAATCATAGTACCTGGCATGCCACATTTAATCATGCTTCAGGTGTAGGAACTAGACTCAGTCTCACAGAAGCCTCCTCTGACTGACTTGACTAGCCACAGTCATTTAATCTCCTCCAGATAGGATGGATTGTCTTTGAACTCAGACACCTAAATGATTTTTCTTCCGTTTTCTGAAACAAAAAGATGAGAAAGAAGAGTAATACAATCACAAGTATAAGTGATGGATAGCGTAAATAAGAGTAAATAAATCATAAGCTAGTTTTCAGAGTATTGATGCAGAATAAAAGATTCATGGGTTCAAAATCCATGTCCAATCCAGGGTAAGTGGATAGTCATAGGTGTTTGAAAGCAAACACTTTTTTCTCCAGGTACCTCTTTATAAAGAGAATCTCAGTAACTTGTGAGTATATCTATGTGGGCTCAGGCTTACTGTCACACTACACTGGAGACTCCTTCATCTGAGAATTTATTTCATGCCTTCTAGGTCTTGTGCTCGAACCAGAATTCCCCTAGGAACATCAGGCAGGAGTTCAAACATCTTCAAGTCAACTAGCAAAAAACAGACTGTTTGTTGGGAACTTAAGATTAAGCAACAGAAGAGAATTTTTTCTTTATGGTTGCCCCCAAGGACTTAAATGGGCAAACAGTTGCTGGAGTATGTTTAAAGACCTAGCTTTTATTTACTATATGCACAAATCTCTTACCTTTTCTGTATCCATTTTGCTGTCTGCAATATTAGAACTAGATTTATTACACTTTGGGCACCTATGCCACATGGTGTTATCTAATCCCTGCTAACATTGCTAAATAAGATTAAAAAATAAAAGTAATAAAGAGTAATTAGGAAGAAATTACAAAGTATAAGCAAAACAAAGAAAACTCGTTCTTTTTAATTAGATTAGAAATTGGAGAAAACAGTGAGCCAGTGATTCAGAAACTGAAAAGCAATTTCCCCATGTTGTGGAAATTAAAGAGAAACTTGCTCTTACAATGAGACAGAAAAATCTTGAATAAGTGAAAGGAGATGACAACATAAGAAGAATGTTTATGGATGTCAACAAAACATAAATAATTTAGATAAACTTTCAGATTTCTAAGTTTTGTTTAATTTAGCAGGTATCAGAAAATATAAACTAGATGATGTTTTCCTTTTCAAATTTAACTACAGTTACTAAATCTCATAAAATACCTCATTTACAGTGTAAGAATCTCAAGTTTACCATTTAAATGCAATAATACCTGGTACAGAACGAGATGTTAAAAAAACTGGTCCCTATTGCTGCTGCAGCAGCACACAGGAACAGCACATGGCTTTGAACTGGAACAGGGGAAAAGTCTGTATCGTACAGGATGAAGTAGAGCTGGCGACACTGTTAGACAGAGGACAACAGCAATGGAGACAGAGCAGATGGGTTCATCGGGTCCCAGCAGCAGGACTGTCTGCTGAGGCAGGTAGGAAGCTTGCCTGCCTCACAGCCATGGACCATCCGAGCTGCCCCATAGGTTGTTTTGGTTCATGCAAAAGGTAAAAATGCTATAGGATAGTGCACAGACACTGTTCTCATGCCAGCTTTAGTCAAGGCCACAGAGGATCACATTTCTGTATATGCCAGGTTTAGGATGAGAGCATATCTGATGTAGGATTGAACTCAGCTTCTGTGAAGTGCAAGCAAATGGCTACTGAGGATTTGCCACTGCTGTGAACAACCTTAAGAAATTATCAGTTTACCCTTCTTCATTAAAGAACCTTCTGTCTGATACTTTTGATTAAATTTTGTCAGGATCCTCAGTTTGGTAAAACCTCTGTCTGAAAGTAACCTTTATACTCCAATAGGCCATCTGAACTTAACAGGATTTCATATGCAAGTGAAACAAATTTATTATTTGCAATATTACAATAAAAACAAACATCTAAAAAACCCTAAAATGAGCAGTTAAGGTTTATCATATTCAGCCCAGCCTGGCATGCCACAGCGGTCTCCTGAGCACGTACCTGTAGATGTAGGCTTTATCCAGGATAGCTTCCAACCGATCATTGAATTCGAAGAATGTGTTATGCTGAATGGAAAACAAATGAATGTAATCCAACTATGATCTTTTACCATAGAGGTTTTACCAATAGTCCTGACACTAGCTCACATATGCATTTTGAAAGCAAAGGATTTGTCAGTAGTCTTTTTTTGAACAGTTTCTTTGAACTCTTTCTTTGAGTCAATAGTTACTTTCTTTGAATATTTAGCTTAAAGGTGAACTGCAAAGCAAAGATGAGCATTGAATTAGATATCGTTTCTGGTGTTGATTACAGAGATAACCTTGCTCTTTTGGTCGGGCCACTGCTGCTGAATAACTTCGCTTCCTCAAGTGTACATATTTGCATGGGCAATTTTATCAGAGAGAATTACACATATAAAAATCCCCTTTCCTCTCTTCAGTTAGTGATGATATTTATCAGCAACCACATATTAGACTATGTCATATAGTAACATTTGCTGTTGTACTGCATTTCTCCAGTTATTTATAGTATAAGTGTTAGCTCTTAATATTCCCATGTGCCTTTTCTTTGTTTCTGTGTGGCACATGCCTGCTTGCTGAGCACTAGGTCCTGCTTCACTCTTCATTTTTTCATACTGACTCGGTTCTGATTTGTGGATGTTTGAATTTTTGCTGAAAGCTGAATTGAAAACTATCCTCGTCTTGTTCTCAGAATTCTTGCTTCTCCCTCTGCCTTTAACTGAACAGCCATTTCTATGCACTAACAGTCATTTTTGTATGTATGTGACACACCAACACATTGTTCCATGTCAAGCATAACTGCATAAAAGATTTTTAAGTAAAAAAGACTTTCTCACTGTTACTTGTGTCTATCAATATGTGCTTTGGATGTGTAGATACGCATCCAAAGGAGGAGGAAGAGTGCAGTTTGTTGCCTAACCCCTTCACAGCCCCTCCGTGGCACACTCACATATCTTTAGATTCAATAACGAAAGTGAGTTTGTGCTTATTAAATGCACTATATCAAATATTCTCTTCTTTGCTTTTCAGCAGTTGACATTAAGGTGCTTAATGTCACCCGAAGGAGATGTTGACAGAGAGCGAACAGGTAAAAGAAGAGGAAAATACATTACAGGTACTTACAGATCTTGACTAGTTTTAAACTAATGTTTTTGATCTTTGAAAATCATGTAAGAAATTTAATAAATTTAATTTTAACCATGGAAGCAAACAAGTCTCACTCACAAAACACATTTTTAAACACAGAGAAGAATAAAATCAAGAGAAAAACAGAATAAGGACTTAAACTAGCTAGACTATATCTTGTATTTGTTTATGGCTTGTTTACTGAAGCTGTAGCTCAGAGCCTCAAAAATTTTAAACGTGATTTCCAACTTTAAAGTTCCTTAATCTTAAATATTATGAAGAACTTTCCATTGGGTTTTAAAGGCATTTATATGTTAGCCATCTCAAACATCTTACCTCAAAGATCTTACCTTTAGGAACCTGTTTGCTCTAAATGCTGGGTTAAATCCGAAGAAGAAGTATAAAACTTCAAATGGCAACACTGATAACACATCAAGCTGTTGAAGAGCACAGGTCAGTTTAAACTTCACAATAATCCTGATGCCTTTAATTGCTGTCAGAAACCTACTTTGCATCATGATTGAGCATCAGCATTGAGCCATCAGCATGCCATGCTCATAATTTCTAAAGTACTGTCAGTGAAGCTTATCTCTTTGAAAACAATAACAGTTTTGCTCTGCTCTACTTTTTAGTCCCTTGTGTCTGAGATTTTTATCTATTTCATGGAAGTTACCAGCAGCAACTCAGTTATTTGACTATTAATGCATTTGGTTATTTCCATTATGGCTCTGACAAGACGATGTGCTCCAGTGTGCATGTGGCTGGGCAGAGGAAGGTAGGGAAAGCCAGTGCTTCTTAGTAGTCATATGGCTTTTAAAGTCAGGCTACCTAAGCAATCTAGTGAAACGTGGCAAATTAGACTCCTTGCTTCCAACTTGCGACAGCCACGTATTGCATACAACAGAGTCACCGGAGTCCTGTAGGATTTTTTTTTTTTTTTTTTTTTAATATCTGCATTTGGATGCTCCTGCTTCCCAGCAGTCACAATAGTCTTTGAGCATCTTCCAGGAGTCTAGCAATGGTGTGATTACGGTTTTAAATCTGCCTACACTATTCTTTCCAGGAATACTGGAAAGCTCTGGGAAACTTGGCTTTTCCTTTTCACATTCTGTATCTTGAGACATCTTGGTTTGTTGTTGCCGACATGGTTTGGGAATGAAAGACAATGTGGAACTGAAGGCTTCATCTCACTGTCATCAGAAATGCCTCTGCCCTGATAGACACAACTCATGCTGGCAACAACTAAACCAGCAAACACTATGCTTTGATTCCATGCAGGTAAGACACAGCTAAAATCTGAACTATGCAAAACAAAACAAAATGTGAACAACTTATTGGGATCAAACAGATTCTTGCAACCTCTCCCTCTCTCAGACTTATGCCTAACAGCAGGCAAAATTTAGTCTTTAGTCTTTCAACATCAGTTACTGCTAATCAGTAGTTAATTAGATGACAGATTCCCAAATTATATCTATGTCTTGCAGGTAGGGAGAACACTTAACTCCCATTAGTTTCTGCAGGAATCAAGAATACTAAACATATTGCAAGAAGAAGCATAAAATAAAACCAGGTACAAATATAATATGTATAAATATAGTAAATGCATATATAATTATATATAGTATATATTTAATTATATATATTTATTCATACATATAAAAATATAAAAAATAATAAAACCAAAGCTCTTGCTTCAAGCTTGACTGTCCCTTCTGCTTATTTACTCATAGGTGTTTATATGGGCTTTGAATTTTGAAAGTACTTTTGCATAGCTTAACTTCAGGCAAAGATTTTTTTTTTTCAGAAGCGCAGACTCTGTGTCACAGAGGTGTATATGTTCGAGGAATTCAACAGAGTCCATGCTCTGTGTGAGCAAAAACAGTATTTAGGAATAAAATAAGCAATTTTCCTAAATGAAATGGCTCTTTGTTTTTATACAGTGAAATGAAAATCAAAAAACTTCTTATTTTGAATTTTTTATTTACTTGAGTGATCAATAACATGTTCATTACCTCAGTGTACTTCCTAGAGTTCACTAAATAGAGTTATCATCCATTTTTTAAACTGTTAATTTTGTTTAATGAATCTCAGACAAGCCGTGTTGTTGCCTTTGCTTGTGCAACTGGATGACCTCACTCTGCAAGAAATGCATTAAGACACAGAATTTCATTAATTTTATTTTATTCAACTGTTATTGCTTATGATTAGCATTTATAGTTGTTTATAATAATTCTATTTTATAATTAGACACTCTTTACGAAGACGTCAACACTAGCTTCAGCTGGTGAGGATGAAATGCCCTATGCCTTCTGATGGCCTTCTTAATTCAAGAATGGTTTTGATGAATTGAAGTACCCTGTGAGATGTTATAGACAGTATGAAAAGCACCGAAATACAACTGCAGTAACACGGGGTCTACTTACCCGAAACTTCACGGTGCTGTGGTAGAATTTCTTCATTTCCACTTTGTCTGTCTATAGCGAAAATAAAATGGAAAAAAGCAAGAACATTATGTCAGGAATGAGTGCTGCTATGCATAATAATAGCACTCTTCTGATAATAGGGATGATAACAGTTATATTACTAATGGTATAAAATCATGAATGGAGAAATATCTGTAGGAGAAAGTCATATTTTTATTAAACCAGTTTATATTAGACCAGCCTGTATTAGATCTACTTGAAAAAAAAATAGGTCTGAGAGTTGTATCTTTTCCAATCTGGTTTACTAAAATACGTTGCATTTTCCCACAAAATTTTACTCTCAAGATCTCTCTACACATTGGTACTTGACCCAACATCCTTCAATTTCAGGGTCAAAAGCTTCTTTTGACTTCAGTGATTCCAAGAAAAAAGCAAAGAAGGTTTCTGATAGTGCTGAACAAAATTAGCTCACTGAAAGCTAAATGAATGTGGCATCATTAGCATTTTAATAATCAACATTGCATTCATTAGAAATGATTAGCTATTTATTTTGAAATTGCTCTCCATGGGAACTGATGCGAGTACCTTATTAAGAAAGGCTAATCAAAAGCATCTAAAGAAATGTATCTATTATTATACTTACTGTATTTATATCAGAGTCACTTTAAAAATAGCTTTAAAATTGTAAGGATATTTCCATGCCAGCTTTTCATTATTATCATTGTAAGCATTAAAATAAATGCAAGAGATCAGGCTGCAGATGATCTCTTCAAGCACTAAAATATATGAATGTTACAGAAAGCTTCAAGTGAAATAAAAAGTAAGTTTCCATGTCAGACTTTTAGCCTTGTTCACAAACCTTGACTTTTGTGAGATTTAGACAAGATTGCCAGGTACTGAATGGTACACATTACACACACTGCATTTTAATATCTACCCAAACTACATTTATATAGGCCTGTCTGAGATCCCCTTGTAAAGGTATTAGCAATATCTTGCGCTCCTACTGTGTAAAATGTTACATAAAAAGCACTGAACTAAAGCTGGTTTCAAATTACCCCTGAGAACATATTCTGTCTGTTAGGAATAGTATGGCTGTACTGAAATTATCTGCACTTTTTTTGTACATTAGGTTTTCTTCAATAGAAGTTAAAGACTCAAAATTGGGAAGTTTCTAAAGAAAAGAGAATGTTCCAGATGCCCTTTGATATGCTAGGGGAAAGGTTTTAACTTTTTTAGACACTTACTTACAGTTTTATTTTTTTTATTATTGCATAAAAATATGGCAAATCAGAATTAAAATTGAATGTATCACAAAACACTTCAAATAAATGATTTAAAGCATCTTGAAACTACAGGGATTTGCTTTAATTTTGACAAAAAAAAATCAAAATCTCATAACCTGTGACAAATTATTCATATCCAGCCCAGTCCTAGAGAAATCCACACTGTCTTCAGCTATAATTTCTGTACAATATGAATGGAAAGATGCTATTTCAGGCACATATAGGTACGTGTCATATTCCTATAACCCCTGATTTCAGTGAAGCTGCACCACGCTGCACCACAGGCTTTGCCCGTTCTGACTACTCACATCTCTTATTGTCACAACTGCTTTTCTTTCTTAAGAACTTTTGTGTCTAGAATTGCAAGACTCACACAGAATATAGACAATGTTTCCTTCTTCCAGAACAGAACAGCGAAACGACGGTAAAGAACAGTATTAACATATTCTGGTATATAAAAATACTACATGGATTTAATATAGTAGGAAAAAATGTATCTGGTAGTTTAAGGATTTTTTGTAACGCACTTCAAATCACAACTATTGCCTGTGGAAGTCCTACCTCCAGTACTTACTATTATATCTCCACCTTTTAAAAATTGCACTCGAGGCTGGAAAACCAATAGGTCACACAGGTAACACATGTCACAAATGATGTCTATGGCAAGCCAATATATTATATTACTTGGGGTTTGATATGGAAACACAAACCGCAGAGGAATAAACCAGCAGTTCCAGTTATAAGCAACTGTTACAAGCATGAGCCACGCTACATAACGACGATCTGGAAGACAAAACAGTGAACACACAGGCATGAATTCAGACTCATTTCTCTTTCTTTTAGACTTTGTTAGTCTAGAGCAGGGTCTGGGAACTTTTCTCTATCATTGTCCCTCTTTTAATGGCTCAGACTCCTAAAGCAATAGATGTTGGAACTGGGAGTCACACAGAGACAGAGTGAAAAAGGATGAGTTCATGAGTGAAGATAGAATTTAAGCCATTTGAAGAAGTTCCATTTATCCCTTGGCTTGGAAGGACTGCATGCGCATGATATGAGTGATATGAGTGACAAAAAGATTATTTGGCCTTAACAAATAGGCAAATGCTGGATCAAGCATCAGGAGGTTTGGGTTTTAATTATGATCGTTTTACCTATCAACTTTGGGGTACTGCAGAAATCACACATAGAGCTTTCCTGTGCCTCTACTGCTGCTGTTTGCTTTCATGTCCTCTGGTAGTTTGATCTGAATGATCTGTAGGGCACAATCTCGGTGTCCCTCTAAGGTGCACACCAAAGCATGGGTCTTATGGGGTTTGCAGGTGCTGTGTGATGCTGAGGGGCTTTACATCTTTGGCAGATTCTCTTGGCAGCTTTATTTTACCTGTGTATGAGTCTATGCTGTCTGGTAGCTGTAGATATTCCATGTATTTTTTCAGTGGAGGCTTTTTGAATTTGCAGCACAGCATGTCACAGTAATGATCCTCCTCTGGCTTTGCTTCTGCTTCCTCTTTCTTTTCTTCTTTTTTTTCTTCTTTTGGTGGTGGAGGAGGAGGCTTCTTTTTTGATGGTGCTAACAACGTAAGAATGTCATAAAAGGCAACGTTTTGATAATGGTGCAGTTGCTACGCCCAGTTTCAACATACACAAGAGTCTCAGCATCGCAAAAATGCTGGTAAAAACACTTGGCAATGACTATCACTAAAATTCACTAAAATACTGAATGCTTTACAAAGCAGATAGATTGGAGAATAAAATCACCATTGATTTAGTCATGCTGAGCTTTCACCAGCATGGCACTTTATGTTACAAAATGAAGTACCTATACCTATACTAGCGTATACTGTCCTTGGACAGTACTCACAACCAATGCCATAAAAGGTGGATGAGATCTAAGGTAACCAGCATTCATCAGTGTGCCTGGTTCTTCCATGCCAGTTGTAAATAATGTATATGAACAGGGTGGAGATGAGGAAAGGTGAATGTGCCACGGCTCTCCTGTTTTGAAAACAAATATGCAAGAAGCAGCAGATGAAACTAGTAAGAAGCCCATGGTTTTGTTGGTCTGCAGGCTTGTAACAGCTATGTGTTAGTCTTTTGAGACCAGTTATTCCATCTTTGTGCTGGATAATTTCGTCTACACATTTGCCCCATTCATTTTGGGGGGTTTACTTCTGAGCAGGATACTATCTTTTGCAGTAAATTGGTAAATTGTATCTCTAATGATTTAGAAAATAAATGATTGCAGGACCTATAGGGGGATAAAACAGGTTAGCTAAATAATTTTAAGAATCAATTTTCTTTATAAGTACTATTTTTTTTCAAGCTTGTTCAAATTCAGGTAAACAATTGACGTCTTCTGAAAATCTGAAATAGAATATAAAATTTCCAAACTCCATCTCTTGTGAGAAGGAAAAAAAAAGCATAAAAACTTTCCTCTAAAGAGGAAAAACATCCTATGTTACTTTGTGTTTCATATATTGTCAAAGATCAATGTTTAAATTCAGATGAGTTTGCTCTATCCAAATAATGGACCTATCTTCCTCGGTGTGTCTGGGAGATTACTGTCATAGATTGAACTTTATTTACTTTTACACAATAAATCTAAACTCAGAGTCACCTATATTTACTTCTAAGATATGTGTTTTTCAGTATTACAGATTCATCCCCATGAATTTGAATATCTATAGGCTATTTTAAAGTATATAAAACTGCTTGACAGGGATTGCTCTAGACATTGTCCTAAATTTCTCTCCAACTGATGGGATACGAAGGAGTTCAACCTATGGACCTGTCTTATTCTAGACCATTATGGATAAATTGACTTCAATAAGTACAAACTGATTTATTTCTGTGGTTGAGCACCTGACATTCTATGCTATATTTACTGAAAATTTTACTCCAGAATTTATTTTTTCCCAGAAGAATTTTTGTCTTTATACCAATCAAGTGAACAGGTATTTATTGCATTCTAAAATCACTTACAAGCTGTCGGGCTGCCTTCAGGTGAGGACAGCACTGGATCTTTCAGCCTCTCCTTGTAGGCTGTTGTCCTTTCCCGCATTTTTCTGACAATCACTTGAAGTTGGCCATCGGCATACTCATTTGTTAGGAAACCTTGATGTGGTGCCTTCTGTATGCTAATTAAAACAAAAGGGGAAAAAAAACACAACGTACTGGAAAGAAATGGAAGGAAACTGTGCTAATTCTAGAATATGAGAAGTCAGATATTAAGACTGGATCTCTTTTGGTCACAATGCTTATTTGCTTCCTTTAATTCACAGAGTACTATCTGATTGCTATCTGATTATAATCTGATTAGTATCTCTCTACTGGAGATATTCAGGAGTGCCAACCAGCTGGAAGCTGGGCCATGCATTGGACTACTCCTATGTGGAGAAAAGGACACAGAGTAGAGAGAATATGCCTAATTTCTGCTGTGGAGTCCAGATATGGATGTATGCATTTGGATGTAGGATTTGGAAGTATTTCTTACCATAAATTTCTGCCAAAGAGGACCAGAAAATGTTTCTAGCTCCATAAAATAACTCTAATTTGGAAACGTATCAGAAATTAAATAAAAATTATGCATTCTGTAAAATTGAATTGTGGTTCCTTTTTATGAAATATAAAATTATGAAAATAAAAATTGTTGATACGTATAAAACTGATTTATAACCACACTATAGTGGCAATAAAGCTTCACAAACATGCAACTAGCTGACAGATCCTGCTGCTATCCTAAAAAATATTAAAATGGTACTGTAAAATGCCACAATGAAGCATTAGATCTTGGCCATGATTCTAAGCAATTGGTTTGCTGGTCTGTGGAGGAATTCACCACTGGCAAAATGGGCTGGATAACAACTGGTAAAAAAAGACTATGAGGGCATCTATATGTGTGAGTGGAGCACTCAAAACATCTGAGAGGATATTTATCCCAAACTGGTCCTGCTAAAAAGGCTGATGGGTTTCAGAGACAGCCAGTCCCGCTGTGACTGACATGTGCCAGGTTGTGGCCTCTCCTCACTGGTCAAAACTGCTGCCCCTGTTGCTAAATCCTGTCATTTTATTTCAGTGTACATAAGATAGAGTGGAGATTTGGGATTTTTTTTTTTTTTGGTTGTTCCTTAAAGATTTTTGACCCTCTGTCCAAGATACGGGTGTGAAGTGTCAACCACTTGAGGAAACCTTCCTAGAGGTAAGGGAAGGAAAGTGATATTAACACCCTGAGTAGGGGAGAAGTGAAAAACATTGCTTGGTGATCTTTGAAAAAGCTCTATGTCCCTTCAAGATGTAAAACTGCTTCTGTGTTCCTAACAGGAGTTGTAATTAAGAGGAGAGTGTGGGAATGGGATTTGAGAAGCTTTATAAGAAGCACAGCCTTTATGACACACAGCACATATCACAGTGGCTAAGGAAGCGTAAGCTAAGAATGTGAAATCCCATCAAAATAAAATATTGGATAAAATAAAGATAAATCATTAGTAGAAGCAGCAGCAGAAAACTGGAAATAGGTGTTTAGCATTCCTCTAGTCTAAGTTTTCTGTAGTTTCTACTTCTTAAAATTCCCCCATTCGGAGATTAATCAAACAGTTCTGATGTACTTTGCAATCTCATCACAATCTCTTTAGTCACCTATTCCCTTTGCTCTGACCATCTGTGGCAAACTAAATTCTTTCTTGTTTTGAGATAACATGTCACAATTAGTCTTCTAGTTTCTATGCAAAGAATTTCAAATAATTCTTACTTTAGCCTTTTAATGTATTTTTTCAGGTCATTAGCTATTTTATAATAAAATAAAATTATCATCAATGTCCTGTCAAGGGCCCCTTCTCCTATCCCTATGGGATAAGCCTGTAAGTATGGCATTTTCTTGTTAGTTTTTCAGTTCAACTGAACTGAACAGTTCAGCTTTTCCAACACAAATTTAAGTCTTCTCTGTTATAAATTTGGTGCTTTATTATGCTGTATAGTCCAGTGAAAGTATGTTGCTAGTTTGTACTGCTTTGAAGCTATATGAATCTGTTTGAAGTTATATGTTCTATAAATAATGATAAATTGATGTTCTATGCTATACTTTACATTTGGTTTGCATTATTTTCTCTTCTATTATATTTTCTGCTAAAGAAATGCTTACCTTAAATTTTCTGTGGCTAATGGAAATGGAAGAGACTGCATGTTGTAAACTGCTTACTTGAAGATGTGTATTGCCCAAACACTTAGTGGGGAGCTGCACTTTAATTTGTCTCAGAAAATGAAGCTTATTCAAACTGCACTCCATCTCTCATGGTAAGTGGGGCTTTACCGTGACATGTGAGACCAGCACCATGCACCCAACTTGCAGTGCATGCAGGACTCAGTGGGATTTGAGGTCCAGCTCTGCATTCCCTCTGCATTGGCTTGAGTGAATCCTGCTGTCCCAGATGCTATCCTTTTTTACTCTTCTCTCTGTGTTTGAAGCACACTATGTGCGCACTTTTTCCATGTGGCAAACTTCAGATTAGCTTGACCAAAATACGTTTTATAAATTCCTATAATAACACGCAGAGACAGCAGAACCTTCACAGTAGAGCCAGCAGGAAGGAGAGCTCATTTTCTAAGTCAGAGTCACTGCTGTGGTCATTCTCCTCCTTAAAAAGACTACATATAATATCAAATAATATTAATATTTAATATAATTAATATAATTAAATAATATTATTTTTTCATTACGCTGTATTGCAATATTTTCTAGTTCTGGTTTATTCCTACTCAGATTTTGCATCTGTGAGAGAGATTAGTTTGACTTTACGCTTTTAACACGATCTGTTAAAGAGAATATTATTCTGGATCCATAATTATATTATTTTCACCTCAAAGTTTTAATTAAAGAGTGTATTGATTTCAAATTGATCTCCTTTGGGCTTTATTCTGAGTGTGAAAGTTCTCAAGGGAGGATCAAACTTGTAGGTGTCAACCGATTCCTGGATTGTGTCTGCCTATATTATGTAGCTCTATAGATTGTGCCATACAGGGACAGATCTGTACCTTCAAAGCTAAATCTGCCTTCTTACCAATATGCTGTTTTGCTGGGCAGATGGATATTTTGACTTCAGTTGCCTAGGCTGAGTTGTTTCTAAAACGATGAATTATAGGTCCGGGTCTATGTTACCTACTACATCACAAAGGCTTATAGAGAATGCAAATGCTTATCATACCCTGCAGAAGTAATGACTTCACATGGTCCACGAATGAACAAGTCAGGAGCACAGCTAATGAGCTGTTTAGTAGTTTTGTTATTGCCTTAACCATACTGTGTTTAATAATAGCAATGTATGTAAAAATAATAATATATGTTTCTTATTTTGTAGATCCTATCTGTCCTGTGAATCAGACTACAGTGTCTTAATTCTTCCCAAGTCAAGAGAAAAGATTTAGACATCTATTGCATAGCAGAAGAAAGAGCTCTTGAAAGAACAGGCTACCGAAATATTGCATTGAGTATATTAATGTATGCAACATCTGTTAGGTGGCAGGACTTTGAAGTTTTCTGTTAAGAGTTAATATAAAAGAAGGATTAATAAGTGCGGAGTTATTGAAGAATAAATGGAGTTTGCTTGTGTTCAGTTTGCAGTCTAGAGTTTAATTCTTTCTCTCTTCTTGGCCTTGACACTAAATATCTAAATTTAACTCCATTTCTTATCTAGCAGGTCAACACTGAGAAAATATATTTCATAAATGTATGCTGCTATCCAAAAAAAATCCATACCCCTTTTTGTTGAACTCAGTCACAAGCCTTTTTTTGTAGCACTTAAAAAATGTCCTCCTGTGTACCTGGAAATAAAACTCTTCATCTTGCAGTAGAGATTTTCATGCTTTTATTGAGCACTGACATTATGATTTACGATCATATTTACAACTGGTGTTTTGAACACATAATTTGTAGTCTTTAATAAATTATGTAGAACATCTCATCCAAATAACCAGTTTTCAGAAGGACATGACAATGCATGGCTATAAAACTGATCATAAAACATGACTGTGTAGATGAGAAAGATTTCAGTGTGATTGAATAATGTAGTTCTAGGCATTAGTGAAAGGTCTTGATTCAAAGACACATCCCCAGCATGCTCTGATAAACCTTGTGTGGGTAGAGTTCGGAGATTTGAATCCTCTATCTGTCCCTCCATTCCAAGTCTAAAATAACACACCTGGGAAACCTCATGGTTCTATAAGGAAAAATAATGTTAGTCATCTAGGAGGTAAAGGAATGGAAGTATTCAAAAAGGCTGACTAATGTTTCTCATTATACTCTCTTTATAGCCAAAAGAAAGAGACAGGTTTCTCTGAGGAGAAGTTCAGAATGACTGAGCTAAGCTCTTGTTCTGAATTGCCTGCAAAATGAGCCTATCCTTCTCCCTTAGCGCCCCAGGAAGCCTGTGAAGATTTAAAAGTGTGTTTTAATATTTTCATTAATGACCTTGGTACCAAATGTAGTAGAGTGCTAATGACACTTGATAGGATATTGAATTAGGATGATTACAAAGCACAGAGTAGATCTGATTTCTATACAGGAAGAATGGAATTATTTGAACTGGATAACAGAAATGAGAGCAAACTTAATGGGTACATAATGCAGTCATGCATTTATGAACAAACTGTAAAAAATTCTTCTGAGAATGGGGGGATCATAAATTGCAGAAGATTGAGAAGTATCCAAGGGCTTTAATCAACATCAGGATGTCCATGAGCCATACCTTAAACTGGCATATATGTAACCCTAGAATGCCTTTGAGATGTGTACCCAGTAAAGTGCAGGAAACATTAATATGAGGATAAAAGTCATCGGCGCGGCTTGTTTAAACCAGCTGTACTCAAAAGGTGAATTCACACAGGAAGCAGTATAGAGAAGTGCTATAGGAATGACCAGAGCTCTTGAGAATTTGACTTCTGAAAGGTCACCAGACAACTAGCAAAGCAAACAAAGAGGCACTAGGATTGTTGACTGTAAATTCAAAATGTTGGAGGATGAGGGAAAAAAGATGAAGAATCTCTCTTCCCTTGAGATGAAGAATAGAATTTTTAGGAGAACAAATGTAAACAGAAGAATTGTGAATTAAAACGAGTTAATGATCAGAAGAAAATTTCTAAGACTTCATAGACTGAGATTTTAGGCAGCCTTCTAATATGAGGATCAGTTGAAACAAATGTGACAAATTTTAAGATGGTATTTGCTGAGTTCATGAAAACTGCTGTAGACAACAATTCCTGAGAACGTACAGAATGGATCTTTTTACCAAATAAGCTTGAAATGTGTAGAGGGAGAAAGTGAATGTGTGATTTTACCTATACAGGTGGCACCACACGTGTTACTACCAAAATCTGAACCGCCCAAGTGCTACCAATGTGAACTGAGGTACTGACAGTGTTATTTTACAGTCTTGAAAGAAACTGTTGACAGTTTAGATTGCTTAAAACTTCAGAAAGCTCTAAATTCAATTTAAATTTTCAGTAACACTCCTAAAAAATGCATATTTTTTATCTTTCTATGCCTCATCATCTCTTCTTTTCTAGGAGGAAAGTGGAACAAATAAATCTTTCAGTGATCCAGTGAAAACATATCTTCCCCTACTTGCTGCCCTGTTTCGGAATGATGCCAGTAAGTTAATTTTCCTTTGTAATAAGAGAGGATAAAATATATTTTTATTTTCAATCTGTTTTAGGATTGCATTATGTTTCACTATGCAACTTGAACTTAAAGGGCTGTTTGTTAGTTTTTCTTAGCTATTTGATTAATATAAATATAATGATAACGTGACCACTACTTGGATTAGTAACTTTGGTTACATGTACAAGCAAAGAAAGGCCATAATCAATAAACTTCATATTGACACTGCGTAAACAGAACTAGCCATTTTAATTGATGACTTCCCCTCAATGTTTGTACACTGATTTTGGCCTTAAGCAAATATTCTTGAAGTCAAATGTAGAGATATATCATTTATCAGCTCTCTTGTTCTGCATTCATACAGTAAAATGGATACAGAAGCAAGAACTTTTAAGGACGTCTTTGCTATTCAGAGTTATTTGGTGGCAACGATCTCAGAATCAACTGATTTACATAGCACAGTCTGTTGACTAATCACCAGGGCTGCATGTGGTTTCTCTTGCTCAGTTCAAAGGTTTTTCACAGCAGCTTCTTTGACAATCCTCTTACTCAACTGGTCACAACAGACTGTGGCTCCTTTAATCTCCTTTATAGTACTCCAAGGAGAATTCAGTCTCAGTGTTGAATACACAGAACTCTGGCTAAGATTAAAATGTGAATAAAATTTATTTTAATTACTATTTTGCAGCATTAACTACTGAAAATAAAACAGGATTAATGTAGCAAGTATGAACTTTTAAAATCACCTTTCTTCAATGTAACTAGTGATATAAACAAGTTCAGTTGCACTGAATATTTACTGTGGTTTTTAAAAAAGACAGCACCAGATAGGAAACTAATTGCTCTAGAACAAGGATAACATTGTAGGAAAGAAACCTCTTACAAGATGGTCTCACTTATTTATGTGTCTGATGCTGTTGTACCACTGGGGCTCTCTTACTTGGAAGTTATTAAATCTCCTCTATGTGGAGCATCTGCCTCTTATCAGGGTTTTTTTTATAGTTAGTTTTTAATGCATATATATGATAACTATTATGTTCAAACACTTTCAGATTCATAACCATTTACTGAAGCATACAATATTTGATGACTAAGGAAAAGATTGCGTTCATCAGAGTATCACCCAGTACTGTATAAAGCCGAACAACATTGAGAACAAATTCTTCTTTAAACTTGGCATTCTACATATTTATTAGTGAGCATTAATTAATATGATAGCTATTTCATAATCTTCTTAAATAATTTATCCCCATGCTTCACTATCTTCAGTCTTAGAATTTTCACCCATATCTAAGATAATTCTGTTTTGATGAAATTTGCCACATGCACTGTGAATAAGGGGAAAAATGTACAACAACAACTCTTTTATTTTTTTTTAAAGTTATTTTCTCTCTGTACTTTTCAACAGTGATTTTAGAAAATCAGTTATTTGCTTGTGTACAATGGAAACTTCTTGAAAAAAGAAAAATTTTGGCTGTTCCGAATGAGAAAGCTTTGGAAAGGGTCATCCATGTATGTAAGAACCCCAGTTCATTTCCTAGTTCTCTTTACCAAGCCTGACTCACTGCTGTGAAAGCCAGTTTTAAAGAGTTGGCAGTTCCCTGGCTCCAGCAGTTTCTCTTTCAGAGGATGGGAATAATGTTTATCATAGTCCCTGGGAGGAGGTAAGTACTCAGGGACCAAGGTGTGAGGTGAGTAAATTTTTTTTAGCCCAAACGAACCTCGGTAAGCTTTAATCCCACCTGCAAGGATGAAACAAAGACATGGTGGCACAGACTCAGCTTTGTAAACAGTGAAAGACTTTTACAATATACTGAAGTTTATGCCATCTCTGACTGTAACCTGCACCATTAAACTAAAATTAGCTAGGGGCAACCAATTTTTTTAGTGGTCTTATTTTCTCTAGTGGTAATTTGTAGTATGTGCCTGTGTAAAAGCATTAGTTTCATGTAGCTTTCATAGTGTCATGAAGAAACATACTCAGAGAGAGCAAGAAACCAGTCCTCCGTGATGACTTTTAATAGCCTCTGCTCTAAGAACATCCTTTTACTATCTCCAATCCCCAACCACATTAATTTCTAAATTCTGCAACAAATTAAGTAGTTTTCCTGCAGACAACAGACTTTTATCATCATAAATTTTCAGGACAATTTGTTGTGGTCACTAAGAAAGCCTGCCAGGCTCCTCCGATTTCTTATCTGTTCTTTCTTCGTAGCGCTGCCTGTCACTGTTTGCTGTTTCTGATTTCCTTCTTGCAAGTCCTCACATCAACATACCCCAACACATCCTTTGTAGCATGCTGCTGTCATGCTATACAACATGGGATGCTTTTGTCTTAAATGGCTAACATTTGGAAAAGGAATATGTAACTGGATACAGGATATAGCAATAAAAATGTTGGAAAAGTTTAATTATAGGCATGAATACTAACACAGTTTATAAAGTAATAATCAGTTTTCCTTTGCTAAATGATACTAAATGGTAATACTAAACCATTTTTTTTCTTAAATTATAAGTCTGTTAGCTTTATCAAGGGAGACACTGATATGTTTACAACTGTTTAGTGCACTTATACAACACACAATAATTTATCTGTCAGTGATAGTTCCTTTGACTGTTTCTCAGGCATTGATTCAACAAATGGTAGCAGAGAGAATATTTTTAATAGCTTATTTTTTTTTCCTTTACAAAACGATATATATTTTTATTTTGAAAATGTTAGATCAGGAAAGGATTTATAAAAAATGCTCATAATTAAAGAAGTAAATCAGCAACAAAGCATGAGAAACGATACCCTTGTTTTCTTAACAGATTCTAAGATTATTTTTCTCATTTTTACACTCAGAAAGAGATAAATAACTGAAGCTTAATTTAAAATACTGAAAGGAAAAGAAAAAGAAAAAATAAATAGTATTCCAATCTTCACTATGACATTCCTGTCATTTTACTTGCTTCCTTTAATCCTCGGGGACAAACTTTGATATTTGCTACCTTTTTAACTTCAGGCAATCTACCTGATTGTCCTAAAAAGTGAGTTGCATTAAACAACATGTGTAACTGCATCCTGCAATACAGATGGAATTTATATTTCTAGGAAAATGTATCTCAGCTATGATTCCAGAAAGTTTCACCCATTTTTGGTACACCAGGCAGTACATCACAACCTTTCTATTTAATTTACAGGTTCTTAATTTATCCAATAAATAAATTCAAATTCATGCAATAAAAGTGACAAGCTCTGAAAGACCTGCAGAGGTAGGATATAAGTGCTAAGAAAAATATTTTGATTTTTTTATATGCTAATGTCTTTCTGGCAAGAATAGTAAAATATACAGGATATCTTCCATCTGTTTGCAATTTTAACTACTGCAATGATTAACTGGAAACATCTAGAGAAAGATACTAGAGTCTTTATAAAATATTTTTGTGTCTATACTTCAACTGTGATCTTTCAGAAGTGCTCAGCATTGGCCTTGTTTTACTTTCAAGTCAATTGGAATTAGTACCACGAGTATCATCTTTCTGAGTCCCTCATGTTCCTGCTTTAAATAAGGAAGTCTTTGCAGTGGGTTGACATTGGGTCTGTTTCTTCAGCGTGCTGACATTTCATTCCTGAGATAGGATACAGTTGCTCTAAGATGCATCAGCTGCGTTACTGGATGTGTTGCAACTAGTGAATGGCAAGCACTAATAAACATGGTAATTTTCTTGGTTGAGGCAATTGAGCTAAATGAAGTTCATTACTCACTAAGAACAGGCTACCAGCAGGAGTTCTTTTATTAACCTGTCTATGCACCGCAGAGCAAATTGCCTCTTAATCTCTGTTTGTTTTGTTATCTTTTTTTGCTATTAGCCAAATTGGAGAAGAAGAAAATATCCTTTATGGCTCTGAGAGAGACAGGTATAACCTACTCGACAATAGGATGTGGCTATGAGAAGGGCAAAAAACAAGACAGAATTTGGTCTACATGAATCACATTCCCTCATATGGCAGTTTGCAACACTGGAGCTCCCTTTATTATTTCTTTTTTTTGAAATGTTGAAAGTTGGAGAATCAGAAGCAGGTGTTTACTGTGTGGGAATGCTAAATGCATTTCATTGAATTGTTATATTTTATTAAAATGCATTAAAATGCATTTTATTTTATTTAAACATGTTTTATTCCTAACACCTAGATTCTGCAGGTGGCATGTGAGATATAAATTTTGTTCCTCCTAACAGTATTCCCCAGACTATGTAAGATACTGCCAAGAAACCTAAAAGCATCTGAAGTGCTGGTTACACAGCATGTTTTTTTTTCATTATATGCTCTTAGATATGTGGCCTGTGAATACAGATTGTCATTTTACACAGCATTTCACAGTTCATGATCCCTGGGCTTTGGAATACTGCCCTAATATTAATATTAATAGTCAACGGTAATCACCTAGGTAATCTGGGGAGATGAAACACTTGCACCTTTAGCCTGGCTTAAAGGATTTGAAAGACACAGAGGAGAAAGCAGGTCAGAGAAGCCCTTTTTACTCCTCCATTTTCGTTTTGTGCACCATTTTTCACCCCCTGCACTTTCTCAGACTTGCTGCAGCTTGTTCATCTTCTCAGGAGTCCAGATATTTGCTACTATTTCCTGGCCAAGGGGATTGGCCTCCCCTTTGCTCTTTGCAGTAACCACAAGCTAGATGCTGTGTTGGTTCCCAGCCCGCGGTGCAGTGTCACACAAGGACCTAACATTCACCTGTCCTATATGATCATCTCCTTTATGATCATCTGCATCATATCTTTTCTTTTAAATTGTTGGAGTTCAAATTCCAAAGAGTTCCCCCCACCATGGTTTTCTTTTGTGTACAAACGGCAATATTCCTCTCCTTGCAGAGACTTGCATCAAAGTCAGAAAAGCCTATGGATATCTATAACATTCCTTGAACTTTGGAGCTGCTGGGGTATGGACTTCTGAAGTTGTCTTATTGTAGAAAAATAATATTGATAATCCTTTTTTCAAAGATTTTTTTTTGTTGTTTTCTTATGGTTTAAGACCAGAAGAAACTATCAGATGGCCTAGTCTACGCTATTTATCACAGTCTATTGCTCTCAGGGTCTCAGTCCTGCTGACTTGGGGCAAGGCAGCTAGCTGCTTGCCAGCCTTCCTGTGCGCTCATGGGGTACTTGTGCTCAGCATTAGCCCACTTGAGAAGTGATTTGTTCCCAGTTGGATGGCAGCTGATCTAGCTGGCCATGTGGCTGCACACGCACAGGACAGGGAGCGCAAAGACGTGGGCAGAGTAAAAACAAAAAAGATGCCGCAGGTTTTAGTCATCAGGGTGATCTCAGATTGCCAGAAACTGTTCATCAATTGCGTACATGACTGTGGCTTTTATAAATTGGATTTAAGTCTTGGTCAAATGCACTGCAGGAATATGTCCTCCTCTGGGTTAAAATCTTAACAAAAAAATGCATCCTTAAAATAAACAATAAGAAAATCAGCAGAGGTTGTATAAGTAAGGTTATGATAGCGAGGTTATGAAAGGAAGGGTCCTGAGAGTGCCCCCTGTCCTGGAGCTTTGGCTGCGGGGCTCAGGGCCAGCCCAGGGCTGTCCCTCTGCCTTGGTGTCCGAGCGGGAGGCTCCTGGGCCGCTGCAGGGAGGCCTCAGCACAGGCCTCGCCTCCTGGTCCCTGCTGTTCCCTGGCAATACTTGGCATTTGCAGAAGAGCTGCAGAAAATACTGTGTGTAATTTTTATCCTGCATTTTAAAAGTTTATTGGATTGTGTATGTGTTTATATGTTTTTATAAGCCCTCCGCAAAAGTAATCTTGATATAGTATAGAGGTTGCAATTAATGTTTTATGCTAGTTCCACGTTAATAAGACTCCTCTGAGTGCAAATTACATTCTGAATGTTCCTCTATTTCCTTACTTCTTGCTGTGAAGAGACTGCGTACACTTAGCCCTCCCTTCCAAACAGAGCTTATTATTGCTCAGCAGATAGCTATTCATGGAAATAACCTATTACTCTGTTATATTAGCATTAAAGATGGAGGAGAGAAACAATTTATTAATCGACTAGGAAGACCGGTGTGGAATCCTGTCTAAGCCATTAGGAAACAGACATTAAAAGTTTCAGTCATTCTGTCATAATTCAGTGCCTTGGCACATCAACCATTCAAGCGTGTCTCCTCTTTCAGACATAGAGTTGAGATGGATGTAGGCAAAACAGAGTTATGCCTCTCTGCTCTTTATTAATGTCCATCACAATGCATTTTTATATTTGAAAAATGAGAAAGTGCTGAGAGGGAAAGCCAAGACATTTTTTTTTTCATGTGGATAAACAGTTTCAGTGGGAATTCTCAGTCAAAGCTAAGTCACATAGCAAAAGAATAAACCCGTTTGTTCTTTCAGAGGAGATTCACAACACTATTTTCTTGTTAATAGATAGCAGAGGTGGTGTTTAACCATGAGTAAAAAGCCAGCCTAGTGCCAATGAATTGAAGGGTGTATACGGTTAGTGCACAGTCTCATGAACTGTCATACATATACGTGATCCAACAGATTTCAGTAAGTTAATTATATTAGTGTAAGACTGCAGTATTGCATAGTTGCAGGCATGGGCCTAAGTCTTCAACATTTAAAGTCCTATATGGGAGTTCATTATCACCCCTTGATATTATGTATGGAGAGATATTATGAATGGACATGATCTAGACAAAAGCTGTGCAATTTCAAACAAGTCAAATGTGTTGGAACAAAAGCTGCACCCTTAATTGTATGTAATGACAAAGACTGAAGTCATTATTGCCTGCCTTCTTTTCTGTTCCTTTATTTTGTTCTGTTCCTTTCCTATATTTGATCCTGTGCAGATGAATTAAATAAATATATGTTACAGAGGATAAATTCAAATCCTTTCTATTAATACAACTTCCATCAGCACTGAGCTGTTTTGTATAGATATGATTTGTGAACAGATACCTATGCATATATATATATGTGCTCATATATTACGGATTGACCCCTGCATTATCTCTTATTATGGATATTATTAATAACCTATGGGTATTTTTCCAATGTGCATATTGATGATTTCCTATTACGAAGAAATTCCATCAATCTGACTCTTGGAGAATGATTAAAATAGTTTATATAAGTCAAAACATAGTGTCAGGGCCGTCACAGGCATTAATGGCCCTGAGCAGCCTTACCTGGGACTCCACCCAGGTCTGTGGGCTCTTTTTAAGATCCAGTGTGGGTCTTCAGTCCTTGCCCTAGTAATGTTGTAGCCGTGGCTGTCTGCAGTCTCATAAACTGTGGGCAGACTGCTTTGTCTCCTGCATGGTCCTAGGACCTGTACTTAGTCCTCTGAATAGTCTACGGACCTGTGTGTTGTAATTTGTCTCTAGTCCTGTCCTTGGCCCTATCCCTGGATGGTCTTAGGAGCCATTGCTACAGCCTTGCTCAATCCTATCTCTTTCCTTTTGCTCTTGACTGGACTCCCTGGATAGAAGCTGGGCTTGGTTCATCACTTTGCCTTGTGATATACTGTGGGTGCTGTTATAAGGACCTAACTGAGCTTGCCATGTTGAGAGTCTGTGGGACTATACCTTGTTGGTAAGGGTGTTGCTTGTGTTAGGGTCACCCTTAGTTCCCAACTCTCCTTCACTTCAAAGCATCTGGACATTGCTGCTCGCTGACACAAAGCTAGTCAAAATATGATATTCAAACAGGAGTTAAGAACATTGCACCAACCATTTCAGTCTCTATTTTGGTGAAAGAAGGGAAATGAGAAAATGGAGATAACTGTGGTCTTCCACCACCTAGTAGGTGGTTTATATAGGACATGTACCCAAACTGTTCTTGGAGGTAAAGAAAGAGAAGCAAGTTAGAGCAAGCGAAACAATGATTAGATGTAACATAATAATTTTGTTATGCAGGGGTCAAACATCGGACCAGATTGTCCAGAGATTTTGTCTAGCTCTGTCCTTGGAGGTAGGTATTCATTACTGGGCTAGACAAGGCTCTGAGCAACCTGATCTAACTTAGAAATTGAAACTAAAATCAAAGTTGGCCCTCATTAGCAGCAGGTTGGACTGGGTACTTTCTGATTTCCTACCTGAAATGTTCTATGAAGCTATGGTTCTGTAATGAGAATAGATTACTCCAAGATTTTTGTTTTCTGGACTTCACATTTATTTTTATTTTAGCAAAATGAATTTGTTGAAATTAAATGTCAGCAGGTTGAACAGATTAACTCTTCCTCTCAGCTTGGTGTCATCTGCAAACTTGCTGAGGGTGCACTCAATCCCCTCATTCAGATCACCTTTATAGTCTCATTTGTTTGTTTCTTCTTGAGGAGAGACTTGAGCAGTTCTCTAGTTGCAGATGCTAATAGATATTTAAAGGTATAACTGAACAAAAAGTACATGCAGGGTAAAAATCTCTCATATTACGATGATATAGCAAATATTTCAGCTCTTCAGGGTAGTATCCAATGACTTTCACAGTATAATGGCACTAACTTATCAATAACAATGTTAGAATTAGCATATATGGGTATTTCACTGCAGACAGAGCAAGTCCCTTTCCTCATTTCTGCAATTTAGAATGAGAAACAGAAAAATCTATCAAAAGCACTTACTAAATGGAAACTTCTTATGTGTGGCTGCCTTAGATTTAAAATTATATACATAATCTGTTCTCTTTAATTTCTTACAGTGTGCTGAATGCAGTGGAAGGACTTTTAAAGAACACGCAAAATTGAAAACTGTTCTTATATGTCAGGAAAAAAACTCATGGTTTGTAATTGAATTTACTCACTTGGCATCTTCTTTCTCACCACTGAGTTGACCCTGTTCCTTTTCAGTTGTTTTATCTGGTTCAGCTGACTTTTCAGGTACTGAAGGCTCAGGTGGTGTTTTTGGAACAGTATCTGCAGAGGAAAAGGTTGCAATTTTTGAATACCAATTATTAAAGAATTATGATAGCGCTTTTGGAACAATCACAGCTTGACTGCCATTTTTTTCTTCAATGGACTGTATGTTGCAGATTCTGGGACCTGAGTTTGAGTAATTTCCTGCAGAAATGTATTTCAGTGCCAATCGTACAGGATATGCTTATGCAGAATTTATCTTTTAGAAGATGTAAATTCTTTGTGGTTTTAAATGTAGATATGTCTCTAACCAGGACAATAATGGTCAATACGGTGCTTGTTGCTTTTAAACAAAGACTCATGCAATATTATGAAATTAGTCGAAATAGTGTGTCTGAGTGTTTATTTTTAATAGATAGAGGACAAATAGATAAATCTCTCCATAAATAAATCATAAAATTCAGGAGGAAAAATAAACTATGGCTTTTTTTAATGTTAGTGACATTATTTTTACTCCAGTGTTTGGACTGCATTATCTATAGAGCATGACAGATCTATTTGTTGCTTAGTAAATTATGATTGAAATACATCGTTAAGAATGTAAATACATACAACTTTTTTAACGAAAAGTGAAAAAAATCCTTCTTGCTAATCTTTAAAAAAAATAATTGTAACAAATATGAAGGAATAGACTAGCCAGCTTCACTTTTCTGTATGCATATGGTATATTCCCTTATAATTTAAGTGCCCTTATATGATTAATTCTTCTAATTAGTCTTATTTCTTTATTTTAAATTTTCATGGTTAAAAATAATTGGAGAGCTGTCATCAATCTGACACTTTGCATAAAGGAGGAACAACTCCATCCTTCATGAATACTTTAAGTAATATGATTATAGAGAAAAAGGCTTGGCAGCAGAACATCATAGCAAATAAATCTGGAGCCTGTTATGTCTACTTCATTTTAAATTCAAGAGAGTTGAAAAAAGTCAAGCCTTGAGTATTTCATGCAAATAGCATAAGAATAATTTTTTGATAGCTAATCTCCACATTTAGAGAGTTGTTACTCATTTCAGAGGGGTTCAAGCTATTATGCCAGCAACTGTTAAGATGCTCAGTCAAAAGGTGATTGCTTGAAATAGTATTTAAAAAAAAGAAAAAGCACTAGAAAAGTGAAGGACAGTGGATCAATTTGTTTGCAGCAACTCGATAAGCCAAACTACCCTCCCAGTGCCATTAGTTTCGGATTTGGGATAGTTTTTTCTTCCAGGCATTACTTAGGAGCATACACAACTGTTTCTAATCTGACTTGCCCAGATTTTGACCAGATGGACGGTTGATTAGAAGACCAGTGGGGTATTGCTAGAGATATTATTTTTTCTCAGTTTTTAGGTTAAGAAGCGAGAATGCGCTGCGTGTGTCCTGTTGCTCTTACAAGAATGCATTTATTAAACAAGATCAAAGACAAGACCTACAGGGAGGTCCTTTGAGGGTGACTCTCTTTACCTAGAGGGTAGGAAGAAACCAGAAAGATTTAATCCAGAGTCAAAGAAAGAACTGAAGAGAAGGCAAAGAAATCCATGTTCCCTAGCCAACTGGATTTTGGATTAGTAAGTTTATAGGTTAATTTTCAAACTATCTCTGGGAGAAATGTAGCACTATCGAATTATGAAGAGACAGTCTGTAGGGCTTCTACTACTTATCAGCTATAAGCTGGGAAGATTTTTGTGAGGGATTCCATTTAAAACTCTGACATTCAACTGGAAATCCTCCAAATCAGGATTTATGGCTTAAGTTGATAACAGTATCTTGCCTGCTTCATGGAAATGCAGGTTATTACTTCCTTTCTGTAGCCCCTGATGTTGTGGTAATATCTTGAGGAAAAAGTCTGCAGGAAATCTAGCTCTGGGGAGTGCTTCATTTTTTCTTGAAGGGTCCTCCAATCCAGGGGACTTTCAAGGTACAGATTAACACACATTCAGGGAAGAATTGGGGTCAACAGATAACTGTTGCTGTTCTTTTCTCAATGGAGGTCCAAGCAGAGGCAAAAGGGTTTGTTTCCACTAGATTACAGGCATTCAGGGTTTCAAAATGCTTCTCTGGGAGTCGAGGTCACAAAGGCCTTTTTAGAAGGGAGGAATTTTAAAATGTATTCAAGCTCCTATCACAGTGAATAGATCCTTATAGTGGAACAAAATTTATTTTTTCCTAAAATTTTCACAGATGTCTTCTGCAGGAAAATCTAGAGAGAGCTGCAGTTACAAAATATTAAGGGATTTTGGAACTATTTATGTCTGACTAATTTTTAAGTCTTGACATGGGTGATTTATTCAGAAAAGAGTCTGATAAATTCTGCTTAACCCATTAAAATTTTATTCAGCCCTTGCCCCAGGTAATTTTTATGAATGATACTACGGACTCTGCGCTTGCCACACTGTGGTTTTGTGCTCAACATTACAAGATGATGTAGAAAAGAAGATGCAAGAGCCCAAAAACTTCAACCTTCATTGTTTTTCTACTCTCTTCTGAATTAATGGATTACAGTTTCCCCCTTTTCCTTCCCCTCCCAAAAAACTATATGCTAAAGTCTTACAGGAATCTATTCTCAACATTTCTATAATTATCCTATTTTGGTAATTTTATCAATCATAGTAATTGACCATAACTGCATCTACTACCAAGTGATACACCTTGATAGAAACAGTCAGTAGAGTGAAATGGCTTGAAGGTCTGGCATCAACCCTATTTGGGAGGTGCTATTTTTCAAACCAGGGCTACAGTGGTCCTTTGGACTGAATGTCCATCAACAGCTTGCCCATACTAGTTGCACTTGTAGAGTGCTGCTTCCGGTTTGGCTCTACCCTAAAGAAATTCAGTTATGCACTCCTAGAGTGCTCCGTGTGAAAAAAAATAAAATGCAGTGGGGTACAATCAGGAGATTCCTTTCAGAAATGTATTCTTCATGTAAAATAATATGGTAGACACAGTACTTAGAGTAAATGGCTCTAGCATTACATAGGCTGTTTCCAGAATAATAAAATGGATATGGGAAAGGAAGACCAGAAGGTCACAAAAAAATATGGTGTTTGCCTCCAATAGCAGAAAAATAATGTCTTCTCATGCACTTAGTAATGGAGTCATTGATGCTCAAGTTCAGTCCGAGATCTCAAGACACACAGGCCATTGGCTGAGGACTCTACTCACACTGATGGGAAAAACTATAAATAAGTGAATATTTCCAGCTTCCATAGGTTTTAGAGTTCATGAATATTCCAGGACAAGCACAAGGAGTTTGCCATAAAATTAGGATGTTTAGGCCTGGCATCGCTGCCAGCTGTGTGTCAAATTGCAGTTGTTTCTTTCTGTGTGAAACTGTGACATTTAAAAAGCCCTAGGTTCTTTTTTTATGTTTAAAGAATTTAGCTCATACCTCTCTGACTTAGGGGAAAAAGAGCCAAGGTGTGTCTTTAAGGGATGCTGTGGTAGTCATTTTAGAAAATTTACCTAATTGATTTCTATAAGCAATAACAATCATCCCGCAGATTGTGTGGCCTACAGGACAGCAAAGAAAAATTATGTTGGCATTACTGTGTTACATAAATTTGGTTATGGTAAAGAAATCACCAAGAGTGAGAAAAAGGAGGCAGAATTATGGCAAGGTGCAAACATTTAAAGTGATGTTCAAAAGATAAAGGGAAAGCAGGGGATTTGAGTTTTTCTCCAAGGATGTCTGTTCCTGCTCTACTGGAATAGAGCTAGGGACAGCTAACGTTGACTCTGCGTTAGGAGTGGGAGTTACAGAATGAAGTCCACATCATATTCTAGGCCATTTGGACATTCTATTAGAATACTCTAATTTAAAATTGAATTTGGAAATGTGATGCTGGTTGTCTTTAAGATGGAGCAGAAAGTGGTAATTGTGAAAATATATATATGGGCAAAATACTGCTCAAAGAAATACTGAAGAAACGTAGCTTGTTAAATCAATACATTCCCTAAGATCTCAGTGTTTCAATGACCTATCTGGGATAACAAGGAGAAGGAGCAAGAGGCTGCTTATGAGACCTTTTCTTTTCTTTTTTTTTTTTTTTTTACTATTTCAAATTTTTCTTGTTTTCCACATCTTTCTTCTTCCAAAATATGCTTAGAACAAGAAAAAAATCCTATAGAAAGGATATTGGCTAGATTTAGTGTCTTACTAACAATACTGCTATCTTAATCAGGTATTATTACACCTTCACTGCTTACTCTTGTGATAGGGATTTTGTTCCTCCAGTAAAATGACACTGGAACAGTGTTGCCAGATTAAGTTACAGTAGCTAAAATATCTTTGCCCTTTTAAGGAATCTACCCAGCTGAGTTTTGTGTTGTTCACCTTCTTGTTCACATTTTCAGAAAACAATTTTTATCTTCATCTTTCATTGCATTGTTTTGAATAAAGAGTCTTGACAATCATCTACTCCATTTCCACTTCTTATCTTCTACCTCTGTCTCTGCTTCTCTCTTTCACACACAGAGTCACTCAATCATTCTTGCAGAATATTCTGTAGCAGAATATTTCACATTTGTGCTTCGGAAAGGTAAGATTTCCCCAGGGTTCTCAGCCAACTCCACTGCATCGTGTTGGCAAGCCTGACCAGTATCTGCTCCATGCTTCCTCTCACTTTCTAGTATACATGGAGGCAAAACTTGTCAAATACCTTCTTCTACCATTAACTTTTTAGTGACTTTTAAAAAACATGTTAGTATTCTAAAAGAAACTGGTGTTAAAGAAATCCTACATTATCTCACAATGATAGTATCTTACTAACTACAGTTAATTACCATGCTATATAAGTAATAGAGTTATAAACCTTAACAATCCGTTCGGATGTTTATTGCCAACATTAATGCTGGCAATTCTTACTTAAGGAACATTTAATGTTATTCTTTCATATTCCCACAGCGCAGAAAAAAAGTCCCCAAAGTTTAATTGGATGGAAGTATCTTGATCAGCTTCTCAGTGGTTAAGAGAAACACAGAAGATAATTAGTTATGGGAGAGAAAAAGCCATTATACTTTGTGTAAAAGAAAAGAAAAAGCAAGATACTTTGGGCAATCCTCTGTCTTTGTTTTGTTGAATCTATAGATTCAACGGTGGCATGGAAACCTTATGTAACAATATTTGTTTACAGAGGGTAGTGGTATTTTAGTTTACAGACAATAATGCTGGCAATTTTAACAAAGTATAGAAATACTTGAGGACTGACACGATCATGTGAAATGGGGAACACACTGCAAGAAGAAATGGGTAGAGCCCAATAGCAGGAGGCAGAGAAGCTGATGATAATCTGCTTTTTAGCTAACTCAGTGACATATATACCATTGAAATAATTCTGAGCACGTACAATGTGTGATTTTTTTTCATTTCCATTTTTTGAAAACCATTATTCTGGTTGAATGTCTAAATAGGCTCTTAAATATTATCACCTGCTAAATAATGTGAAGAACACGTTCGCTTAAATAGCAGGAGTAAAGAATGACCTTGTAGATAATGCAGTAGGGTAGAAATTGAGAGATCTGGGTAACAAACTTTCTGAGTTACTTCTGTCATATTAGTTAATCATTTGCCTGATTGTCCTTGCCCAACAGGGGTGTTCTGGGGCTATATCCATAAATATTTGAGAGATGCACACATAATATGGCTAGAGAGTCATAAAAATGTCAGAGAAAAATAAATACACAAGAAACCTATGAACGAAGTAGAGAATAAGATTTATTTCTGACATTACAAACTACACACCTTCATGACTTTTCAAGTAAAACTTTCTGAATGGATGCTGTGTGCAGGGAAGGATGACTTGAAAATCAATGTGGCTGAAATGAAGCAATCAGTAAACAAGTCTATCTTAAATCTTAACTAAACCTTCATCTTTAGTTGGGAGCAGTAGTGTTATAAAATAAAGTATTTTTTCCACACAAAGACAGACAGACAATGGATTTGTTTTCCTAGCATTAGCCTTGTCACTCATGTGAAAAGTGAAGTTCTGAAAGAAATTAAAAGGCTTCACATCAGCAGGATTGGAAGCAAGCTGATTAAACGTATTCAAGTTCTTGATCATCTTAAAAAAATACATTTTCTGGGAATAATAGTTCCATATTGACTGAATGTCGGTGAAGAGTACAGAGGATGAGAAGATAGGATTACTATATAAAAGGCTCTTTGCATTGACAGGTTTTGTCCATTGAGCTGCAGCACATTATACTAAAATGCTATACGTGATTAGTATCTTGGGATACAAACGACATACTTAACCCTGGATTTTGAGATGCTAGGGGACAAATTTGGCAAAATAGTTTACAGGTCAGGTTCATAGCAGACCAAACGCAGTTTTCAGTTGTGAAAGTCCATATTTAATTCCAAGATACCTACTCTTACAAGTCTTTGGATTATACTCCAGGCAGAGTTAACTGGTACCTAGTTAGCAAAAAGTAGCTGGGGCTTGACAGTCACAGGATTTTGTTCCTCTCACAAAATAACAGAATCACAGAATCACAGAATGGTTGCGATTGGGAGGGACCTCGAGGGATCATCTAGTCCAACCCCCCAGCTGCAGCAGGGACACCTAAAGCACAAATCACCTTTATTTCTAAATGCAAGGGGAGAAAGTGATTACCTTTTATATAGCAGTCCATGATCAAAACTTTCATAGAGAAAGAAGAAATCTTGGCTCTGGACCTTCTTGGGCATAGGCTCAGACAACTTTTACAAGTACTGTCTCACTCTTAGCTTCAACAATGTTGTAATATAAACAGATGCTGAAATCAAAGCCCTCTCCTCCTGCTCCTATAAAGTTAATGCTTAACTGATAGGTTAGAGCCAGTCTCCATGTTGTGTTCCATCTTCTTAGTCTTCACATTTGTCACATTCTCTTCTGCATGGATACCCAGCTATTCGGAAGATCAGAGAACTTCCTCCCTTCTTTCTCTAGTTCACACTTAATATGGGTTAGGATACTCTCCTGAAACATGAAAGGTTTGAACTCTCTTAGTATGAGACAGTGATGTTTAACAACTAGGCTATATATGAAAGGCAGAAAGTATCACCAGCTTCTGCTCTTTTGTTTGTTTAGCTAAAATTTTTGTGGAAAAGTGAATGTTACTTTAGTATCTAAGCAGAACTGTAGATGATAATTAGTTTTTGGAGAAAAAGTCAGGAACAAAGTTCCTCACAGAAGCTAATTCAGACATGGTATTTCAAATTCCTTTCTTTAGACTGAAACTGTGATCACCACTTAGGATACTACAGATTTTCTGAGTCTGGCAGATGCAACAAATTCTGCTGTACACTGTAGCATGATGCTTACATTTCATTTGTGAAAGGTACCAATCCTTTACATAACCTCTGAATATTTTCCAAGGCATCTAGATGGTCAGAGATTGAGGTACTACTGAAAATTCACATGGTAATCTCTAAATGAGAGACTCCGTCTTCACCATGATCTAGAGGTACATTTGTAGCATAGATGGAAATACATCTGACAGTTTTAGTCTAGCTTTCTTGATCGGATAATACAAACAAGAAGGCTATGTCAGTGGGAGTTTTAGTAAATGTATCTGTGCATCTGGATAAATTCTGTTGAGATGGTTGTTGTAGAAGTCAGAAGACAAACCACAGAAGATTGGGAATAATTACTCCAGGTTCTAGTTAGGAGGAAGAGAGAAGGAGATGGAAAGAGGACAGTTTTCAGAAAAGTAGTATGTATGTGTGGAACTGAGAAAGGTTTAGAGAATGGGGAATGAGGAATGAGTTGGAAAGAATCATGAAGGAAGAGAACAGGAATAGAAAAGAACTATAAAACAGGGAATGATAATACAGACACCAGCTAGCCAGGGGGAGGCTTGATATGACTCACAAAATAGTGTAACCATCAGCAGACCTACCAAACAACTGTGTGTAAAACAAGTGAAGCATTTGTATAGCCATTTATGGGAGGTAATACATATGCAAAGAAACTGTAGCAATAGAGCTCAATAACACAGAGAACCTGTGATTAAGTGAATCAGACTGTTAAATCTATAAACAAATGCAAAGAATAAGTTAAAAAAAAATCTGTTATGGAACAAACCCACAAAACACAAGGAATTAATTACGGAGTAAGATAGTTATGAAGAGAATTAATCACAAAGTAAGCAAGTGAAAGAGAGAGAGAGGGCAAGTGAGGAGGTGGAGATGAAGCAATGAGTAGCCAACAAAGAAGCCAAAAGTACCAGGTGTTGCTGACTGATGCAAATGGCCAGGTTTCAACCAAACAGGTTCCAATTTTGCTTCCTGCTGAGCTCTCATCTGTGCTGGGAACATGATGATGCCTCATGATGTGCTTGCAGGAAGGGAGAAGGTGATGGCTAGTCTCGGCCATGTGAGGAGGAGGAGGGGTAGGAGTAAGTCCTGCTGATGCTCTTGGTTTCTACTTCAGGACTGTAGAGCTGTAACAACAGACTATGACTAGAGGTTTTTCTGGTGAATTTTATTCTGAGAGACTCTGCTTAGAAATCTGAAAAAGCTTTTCTCTGTCTAGCTATCTTTAACTCCTCCTCCATTTAAGTGGCCTTCCCTAGCCAGTTTTGGATGGGCCCTGGCTGTGTTGTTTATAGCTGTCTCTGAATTTGAGTGTTCACTCCAAAATGCTGCCTGGTCTTCTGTCATTTGTTTCATTATAGATATGATTTGTTCTCTTCTTCCAGCTGATGCCCACATGTTTTTAGGCTGTGATAGAGAGCTCACTAAATTACACAGCATGAACTGCTTGAGACCAGTCTTGCTTTTCTGGCAGCAGATAATGGAGTCTCTTATTCAGTTTGGATAGTGAGGATTTATGTATGGGCTGTATGTGGGATTCATAGATTTACCCTAAAGTGTGGTTCCTGGGTATGTTCTGGGGATTGTTTCACTAACTATCTGGCTCACTAATACACACAAGGAAAAGGAGAAACTGTCCTGTGTTGGAAATGCTGTTTGAAAATGAGGGTCCAAACACCCTCTAGTAAACTTTGAATTGAAAAACAAATATGGAGTTTACTGAGGCAGTATGTTGTCCGTCAAAATTTGATGAGGTGGTTGCTTTCTATGCCACTGATTCTTTTTTTTTATATTTCATAAGCAAAATTTTGTAGTTTAGTACTCCAAAATATAGACTCATCAGTTATATTAATCTCTAAAAATTAGATTGGATTTTGGATGTCAACAGGAGAATTTTCTACAAACAGACTTCATTATATTATATGGGATAGTATCGGTGATTTAATGTTGTTAAAAAGCCACAGAACAGATCAGATGTTTTTTTCAGTGGGTGGCTTATTGCTACAGTTAACTCATGTCAGATTTTGTTTTCCATTGATTTAGTGCTACAGTCATTTATAACAGCATAATTACATTAAATTGACTTTGTTTAAAGTTGGATGTATCAAGAAAGAAATAGTGATACTGGTTAATATTAGATGAAGTGCCAGCAGGGATAATGCAAGTTTCCTTGCGATCTTTTTCTAGTGTTCCTCTCACCTTAAGTCATCTTTATCATAGAATATTGAAGGTTTCTCAGCCTATGCTTTGCTGTTGCAGTGAAGAGAGCTTCAGAAGGAATAACAAAGTGAGGGGAGAGAAGGAGCAAATGGCTGCCAAAAACCCTGGATGCAGTGATGTTGCCAGTATGGGAAGATGGAAAGAAAGCAGCTGGTACCTCTGAGACTCCAAGGGAGGACAGAGAGGACATGGCCCATCCTTAGCATCCTGTTTTGGTAGCGGTTGCAGCAGTCATTTGGGCTTTTTCAAGACCCTGGCATAAAGTCTTGAGAGGCTATACAAAAATAAAAGGAGACAGGACGCTGGGGGCAACATGACAAATAGTCATGGTCATGTTGCTACTCTGTTCAGCAACCAGCTTCTTAGTCAAATAAGCAGCTTATGTTATTGCTGTGAGCTCTATGTTCCTGTGTTCCAGTCCTTGCTATCTTCTGCACGGTCATGATAAATCATTTTCAATAGCAATTTTGTTTGGAGGAAGATCATAGAATCATAGAATGCTTAAGGTTGGAAGGGACCTCTAGAGACCATCTAGTCCAACCCCCCTGCACACGCAGGGTCACCTAGAGCACGTGGCACAGGACTGCGTCCAAGCGGGTTTTGAAGATCTCCAGAGAAGGAGACTCCACAACCTCTCTGGGCAGCCTGTTCCAGTGCTCTGTCACCCTCACTGTTAAAATTTTTTTCCTTAAGTTCCTGTGGAACTTTTGGTGCTTCAGTTTGTGACCATTACCTCTAGTTCTGTCGGTGGCCACCACTGAAAAGAGACCAGCACCATCCTCCTCGCTGCCTCCCTTGAGGTGCTTATAGACACTGCTCAGGTCCCCTCTCAGCCTTCTCCAGGCTGAACAGGCCCAGCTCCCTCAGCCTCTCCTCATAGGGCAGATGTTCCAGGCCCCTGATCATCCTTGTAGCCCTGCGCTGGACTCTCTCCAGCAGCTCCACATCCCTCTTGTACTGGATCTGAATGACTTTTCTCACAGTCAAGAAAAAATACATAAAAATATATGCAGTTTTCTCTCTTAGGCTAGTAAACACCTTTATTTTATAGTAAGTTTTCCAAGATGATATCAAGCTTAAAGTAAAAGGAATAGCTTTTTGTTAGCCTAGCTGTTAAAAGTGGGCAAGTTTATGAAGGGAGTGTATGCTTGAAAGCTTATATTCTTTTATTGTTGTTGGACAGTGCTAGTATTACTGTAACAAATTATTGCTTGGGGTCAATAGGATTTCAGAGTTCTTAATTTCTTCCAGAAATAAAAAAAAATAAAATCAGCCTCTGGCAGAACATAGCATTCAGAAGAGGAATGATGTTACTTACAGCCTTAAACCCATACATATATTTTGTCCAGGCAATCTCTGAGCTCTAATACGTGGATTATTACTGACCTTGTTTTGGTCCCGGTCCTCCATTCTTATTGGCCTCTGCTTTCTGTGGATCATCTTTCTTTTCAATCTTTAGGAAATAAAAGGAAATATTAGAAAACACAGACTCAAACTGTTGGGAATACAAATGATTAATATTTGAATAGGGACTTAGAAACCCAAGTTCACATATACTCTGCATTGTTTCTGTGTATTCTGTGAGTTCTTAGACAAGAATTTCCATCCAGGTTCACACACAAGCTTAGATGCAGAGGTTAGAGTGATCTCTTCAGACCTACTGCACGATCTTGCTTAGCCTTCAGTTACACTGCTGTACACCCCAGAGTCTCCTTCACATTGCCAAGGCTGGTGTGTCCAAAGCTGCTGATCATCAGCCCAGTCTGTGTCCTTCCATTCACCTTCTGCCTAAAATTTCTACAGGGCCAATAGACCAGCTATCGATTAAATGATGTAATTCAATCCTCACAAAATACAGACGATGTCAACTTTTGCTGCAAAAGTCTCACTGCCTCCCTCACACATTGGTGTAGACCAAGTCCTCATTCACAGCATGTGCTTTTCTCCACCTTGGCTTGGACAGGGGTCTAAAGAGGAGAAGGAACTGAGAAGGTGGGGAAATCTTATGTGTACACAGTGCTATGTGACAGCACGCTGCTTAGTCAAGCCCGTGGGCATTTATTAAAGCTGAATTTGTCTGGTGTTTATCATGATGATTAATAAAGGGAGATATTAGATATGGTAGGCATATGGAAATCAATTTATTTCAAGAGACTTCAGTGCTTCTTGGTTTTTTTTCTCCCTCTTCAGACTTGTCTTGCTCTTTTTTCGAATCATTGAGATTAATTTAGGGTTTGTCTCTCTCTGCAAGCATTATTTTCTTGTCTGCTTCTATTCAGAGAATCTGATATTGAATTTCTAATATATATTTAAACAAAAAAAAAACCTCATCGAATCTTGGTCCATACTGAAGGAATCTGGATGATCTTTTGCTTTGAAGGTTATTTTCTCCATTTCAGACTTTCTCCCATTAGCATAAGACGATTCCTTCTTTCTTTTTTAGGTGAGAATATATATCTCTATGGACAGAATGCTTTAATTTTTGACCCATTTTCCACCTGCTCCAGCCTCCTCCTTCCTCCCAACCCTCAACTGCATCTTTACATGGTGGATGCTAATGGGGTGTGATCTGTTTATTGCTCTGAATGTATGGAAACCTTCTAGTCAGATGTTATCCACGACCCTAGGAAAACCTAGATATATTCCACTCTCTCCTCCCCATCATTCTGGTTTGTTTGCCAAGTGAAGTACGATGCTACACAGAATTTAGCCATTCAGATTCAGGAATTATTTTTCTTATTTAAGAAAATGTTTTATTGAAAAAAATACCAGAAAACTGACATGCAGAACTTGAGACAAGAATGAACACTATTCATCATGGCCCAGCTGCTATTTGAACTGCTATTTGTTTTACTTTGAGCGGTCTTGCAAGATGAAGATGTAATAACTGTACAGCTTAGTAAATGCTTGTTTTTCTCACCAGTACTAATTTATGTTTTTTAGGACCTTTGAAGCCTGGAATCTGGAATTTGCCCTGTAGCTCATTATCTTCTTCATCCCAATAAAACACAGCCAGTTCTACTCTTAGGAATCCTGACATGACACCCATTAAAATAACTAGGACTATTCCATCCTGCAATAGAAACTTTCCCTAAAGTAGTATAACTGAAAACTTAGTCCACACATGTCTACACACGCTTTCTCATAAGACTGCTTTATCAACTTTCATGTGAATGGCTAATATCTTACATAGATTCTGAAAAAATGTGGTTTTGCTTTCTTAATTATTTGGTTAAACCTAGACTGTAGCAAATTTGGATTGTGAAGTTTTGATTATATCACACTCTAAAAAGAAAAGTGCCGGGGAGAGGGAACCACTGAACATTTTGTGTGACATTTTAGCAAAACATAATTTTTTAAAGCTGACAAGTAAAGGAATATCTTTTTTTCTGCCTCATTTTAAAATATTGCATTAATTAATATTGAAAGAATGAGTTAATTTTTATAGTAAAGAAGCATTAAAAAATAAACTACAGGATAATATAACCATCTTTTATTTTTTAAAATGGAATGAATTAGTAAAAACAACCCAAATAAAATGTTTTAAAACCTACCGGATTACTTTTCTGTTTCAACAGTTAAAGGGAAAGAAACTGATACAGATCTCTATGTGATTCCTGTATTTAAAAATAATATACTGTCATTTTCTGTCAGCATGGAACCAGATGGAGAGGAATAAATACATCAGCACATCAGAAATAGCCACATTAGTATTTCCAATACCTCAGTTCAAATACTGATCAGGACTCATGTAAGCTTATACTATAGAAGGTTAGTTCCCTTTGGAAAGCAACTCACAAATGGAGCAAATATATATATATTCTTCATTTAAAAAGTCTGGTAGGTGGGAAGAAATAAAGGCATTTATTTGATTCAGCTAAACACTGATTGGTATCCAGTATTGTAAGAACGTTTGAAAATCTCAACTTTGACTATGCAATTGAACTGCATAGATAGTTTCCAAAGAAAATCTAGTATTAAGGAATCTATGAACAATAAAGGCTGTACCTGGCCTGCAGATGGCTGGGGTTGAGGAGGTGGAGGGACGCCTTCATTTTTGACCTCTGGTTCCTCAGGTGATAATTTTGCTCTAGAAAATATTAATCTTATTTTATTAAACATCTTTTTCATTTAACTGTCTTGAAATCTCTGCAGCTCCTTTATCATGAACAAGTATAGCACTTGTTTTCTTCTTGCCTCCAGTAATCAAGCCAATTAGACCTTTAATCAGGTTTAAGTCTGATTAATGCCTTAAAGCAAGTCCCAGTCTGTTCAAGTGACTGCTATTTCTTACCACTTGTACTTTTGCTGCAGAGTAAGTTGCTTCTAGATCTAATGATTAAATGGTTGAACTATGTATAGAGATGCAACTTCTCGTGCATAAATTCGAAAGATAGTGAAAGCTTTCTGGTTAGAGTAGCTCAGTGCTCTGTTTTGTGTGTTGTGTATTTAATATTTAGTTTATATCTTTAGACTTAGAACGGAAATTTTTTCCTAAAGAAACCTGTGGTTTGGAAAGGAAATGAGAAAGGTTAATTAATGAATAATCTTCACACCATACTAGCTACACAGCAGAATACATGAGCTCGCAAGAGGTTTTGTTTCTCTGCAGTCCTGCAGTTTTGATACATTCTTTTAAGACATAATGACACTTTAACAGTGTTCAGTCAGTATTTGTTTTAGCAAGTTAATTTTTGCTTTATTCTATTATTTTTATTTGAAAAATTGGAAGTTAGTTCTTCTATTCCTTTTTCTGTTTTCCAACATGTTTGCAGACAATGCCACATTATGCAATATCTTGCTTTTAATTATGATGAAATTAAAATTTATGTGAATACTGTCCTACAGATTAATAAAATACAACTTTCTAGTTTTTTTTATAACAAAGGTATGATTTTGAGTTTGTATAGATTTCAGATCATCCTGTATAATTCTTTACAAAATTAAACATGATTTGGCTTATAGATAAAACTCAATTTTAGATGTCTGTAACACTATGTTGATTTAATAAAATTTAATGATCCCTTCTTGTTCTTAATTTCACTTTATTCATTACAGGCCCATATGTTTACTTCAAGCACTGAATTTGGACTAATAGCTTATGGCTCACTTAGAAAATCATCAAGGCATCAAAATGTAGAACATATTCAATAATGATATGAAAGTATTGAAAATATAATAATTACATGTGGTTGTCAAGCATTGTCTCCATTATGATGTTTCTAGTGTCTGTCAAGATGGGTGTCTAAACCTTATTTTATTATGGCATTATCTGTAAGAACGAGCCAACAAACAACACTAATCAATCTGCAAGCCTTGCTCCTAGATTGACACCTACGAGGTAGACTTTTGAAAATTGAATTGGACTTCAGTCCTAAGAAGGAAAAAAATAATAAACAACCCACATGCACGAATTTATAGTTAGATATAGCAACAGGTTTTGAATTTCTGCCTTTTTTTTTTTTTTGAAGATCTGCAGTCTGACTTACCTTGAAACACAGCTCTTTCTGATGCCCCAGCTTGTTTTAAAAATAGTGTTTGGAATAACTAAAAACAAATCTGAAGTATTTTTCATTTAATTATGTAAGTCAGGACGTAGAGAGCTTTTCTTTTGGATCTGTAGTTCTGCCTTGATCTTCCTTGTAAATGGCTCATAGTAGAAGAATATCAGGAAAATTCTTAGAATACGAGTTAGTTTTTCCTCTATCAATAAATTATGTGAGATTTTAGTGGATTAAACTAACTGTTGTAGGGAACTGCTCAATTGATACATACAAAATATAACTGCAGACTGAACCTTTTCTAGGCCAACTGTTATCTCATAAAAAATGAAATTCTTTTTGTTATTAAAAATTTATAGAATAAGCAACTTTGTTTTTTGATTATTTCAAATGCTAAAGGTGCACATAAAAACAGAATATGCTGAAAATGTAGAGCATTTATTAAAAGAAAATGCACATTTATGTTAAATACTTCTGCAAAATTATCCATTTTCCCCCTTTAAAATGTGTCAAGAAATAATTTTAGTTTTTATTAGAGCTTTGCACCATTTTAATTTATAATTAAAAGGCGTCCAAAATGTAACAGACATTAAAAAGAAAGTGCCTTTGGGAACCTGCTAATAACTATTGACATCCATGACTAATGAATGTTACACTGGCTTAGTCTGTGACTAATGAAATAAATGTTTGGATGCCCCGTATACGATACAGCTCGGTAAACAATGTTCAGGCCACAACAACAAACCTGATATACTGATACCAGCAGAGGTACAAGTTCACTTCTGGAGTCCAAAGGGTGATTAACCTGCTCCAGTATTTGGTGTCTCTTTTATGCTCTGTGGCCATTTAGTTATTTTTATCAGTCTCTGAACACGCTAAAAGCACTTCAGTTAATTGAACATCATGATGTGCTGTTAAGTAAGAAGATTAACAGTGCAGCCGGCAAAGCAGATAGTCTGCATCCAATTAGCTTCTGAGCTCTGTTGGCTCTGGCTAGTGTTTATTGCATGCTGTATTTATGGCAAAACTTACTTACAGAGTTTAGGGATTTCAAGCCTGTCTCATGCTTTTGTTAGCTACAGGTGGAACACATATTTGTTAATGATGTCCCTTCTTAAGTCACAAAGATTACTTCAAAAACTTGCAAGGTTGAAATGTATTTTAACTCCTCATGAAACTATCACTTTTTGTTTCAAAGAACAATTTTTCTTTTCAAGGAAATGTTAGTTGCTCCACCACTTAAAGATGTGGCATATTCACAGAGTTTTCCAAACTTTTGACAATGTTTTTCCTCCAGGCATTTTTTTTTTAAATGAAGGCATAAATTTGAAAGCAGAGACCCACAAACTGGATCTTATGTGCTTAACTTGTATAAGAAAGTATTCCCCATGAAATAAGGCAGGTATCTTATAAACAGAGGTCATTTAAATATCAAATATTCACTTAATTTGTAATCACTGCTAAAGTAGCCTTGAATCTTGTAAATCCTTTTTTTTTTTTTCCCACTGTGCCATTTGAAGGACCACTAAAGAATGAAGTACTACTTAAATCATAACAGTATACACAGAGGAGCAGGACTTCTTCCCTCTGAATGGTCAGAGCAGTATCCTTGCTGCCTTTGCCTGATATTTGTTATAAAATGCACAAAAGACCTGTGAACAGAGACTTAGCTGCTGTTTTTTTCATAGACATATCTATGAGAGTGAACTCTAAAGGCTGCTTTGCCTTCCTCAGCAGGCAGCTGCTCCAGTTGTGGGGATGTTCAGATCAATAGATACCATCTGAAGTTTTTCTTTTTGTATTAGATCACTGTGGTGGGCTACAAAGATCACAGCCCCTGTTTCACTTCCACTCACAGCTTCCCATGATGCAAAATGTAATGTGCAAATGTTTTCCATAGCTATCTGACATTAGAGCTTGTCTCTGCAACTCAAGGATTTTGACAGCTAAAATGAGGACATATTTCTTCAGAGCTCCATAATAGTAGTCAGACAACAACTGCATTAACTTTTCTTTTTATATTTATCATGATTTTCTCTCTCCACCGTTTAAGATTTGACAATTATTTTGCCTATTTTCTGTTTTTTTTTTTTTAAATCACAATATGTATTTATCCACACTCCTTAATTCCATGCTCCTTTCTATTTTTCTTAAAAAAACAATCTGTAGTTCACATTTTTAATAGCTACTTGTTGTCCTATTTTTAAAATCAGATGACACTGACTATGATCTGACTCACTGTGCTTCAGTTAGGAGAATGGGTTATGCTTTTAACGGGTCTGCCAGGGTCTGTCTCTCTTTAAGTATATTATGTTATTGTAATCACCAGATTAGATACTTAGTGTAGATACTATCACTATAGCAGTCAGAGAAGTATGGTTAGAAATAATTAAGATAAATATCTAAGAAGCATTTAGTAACTGCATATGCCAGGATATAGTTTACCTAAAAGATGATTTTTCACTGTTTTGATATAGCTATATTTGCACTAATTCATAAGGTTTTTCTTGTGTTGCAGTTTGTCTATTGGCACGAAAGTATTAGATGCAGCCTCTGCAGCCTGTGTTTGAAGCGGTAATAGGTTTTATGGCCTGGGGGAATTTGGAAATGTACAACGATCTTGATTTTTTTCATCTTCCGGAAATGTAGATTCTACTTTTTCCTTTCAAATTTAGTTCTCTATGTCAAACACAATTGACAGGATTCCATCAGCTTATAAAAGCAAACAGATGGGAATCACTTCTGCAGCAATAGGCTGGAAAAGACAGGGTGCTAATATTCCCTATTCCTTTTCACATTTCTGTATATAAAATTACTCAGTTAAAGTTGGAGGCATATCCTAAAGGTATACCTTTCAGAATCTTTCCCATATCTTTGCTGACCCTGAGTGTGACATTATCTTCATCATGTCATAACTTGATGGATGGGTTGGAGGAGGCAAAAAATTGATAGTCAACCTGCCAAAATTATAATGGTTGATACTGCTTCTTGCTAGTGATTTTTTTTTTTTTGATGAAAGTAACAGTGTTAATCAGAGAGGAATGGGGCATAGGACAGAAGGAAAAGAATAAGTCTGCTCGTATTTAAACTTAACTTTCTTTGGGCTGCACTTTCATGGAGATAGGAGAAAAGGGTTTTGTCTATCCATAGAAAGTGCTTTATTTTTAACCTTTTTTTTTAAAGGACAAAATCATTCCCACCAGTGGGTATTTATATCTGTACTTTTTACATATCTTTATGAGTAGAATTTCTTCAGCAAAAGCACATTTTAATGTGACTGGTGTTAGCTCACAAGAAAGCTCTGTGAGCTTCGGTAGTTCTCTTTCTCACTTATAAGTGTATATAGACCCAGTCACTAGACCTGAGGGAGCAAATATTGCTCTCCTCTGCTCCAAAAAAAAAAAAAAAAAAAAAGAATATCTCCTTCATAAACTTTATTATAGTAGAATTGTATTTATTGAGGCAGAATCTCTGTTCTTGTAACAGTCTTGAGCTGTAGTCATTTAAGCAACTGAATGAAGAAAGCTCTATAGTCACTTAAGGATTATAGTTTTATATGCGGTTTGAAGAGGAGGCCAAATGTGGTAAGAGATGAATCCCCTTGTGTTCCTGCTGATCCTCAAAGGTTAGAGGGACTGGAGGAGGCTGGACTCATGTCTTAATAAGGATACCAAATATTGTGGTAACTACAGGCGCGACTCTATCAGTACCGGATTCACAAACAGTCTGTTGACCGCAGGTCCAATCGTCTTCCAAACAGCGAATCGAGTTCACAGATAGTATGATCAGCTATAGGCCCAACTCTGGTAGTATCGGGTTCATGAATGGTCTCTCATATGTTTTGTCCGATTGCCTTTGAAGTAAGTAATTGAGTTCATGAATAGCACAATTTATTCAAATGCAACGTTTAAAGAACAGGTTTCAAATGTCAGTACAGGAAGTTCACTACTACAGTGTGGGGTTCTTAACTAGTGTCTAGTGCACAAATGCGCAACCATCACTCACCCAGAAGATGGGATAGGGCTCTCAGTCTTGAGGAGCCTCCTCAAGCAGTGTCCTGACCCGAAGGGAGGAAAGGGGTTCAGCCTGTCAACTGATCCAGAAGTTAAGATGGAGTTTTCCCTCTCTCCTCTTCCTTCTTCCTTATTTCCTCTTCCTCCTTTCCCCATTCCTTCTTGCTCAGTTCTTACCACCCCATTCTTTCTACTATATCCCTCCTTAATTCTCCTTTTATATATTTTCTTTTACATTTAGGTGGAGCTTGAGTGACTCTAGTCATACTTTCGTTATTGATTGATTTAAAAAGTCTCCTGAGTTAATCGAAAATCTAGAGAGAGCATGGTCAGTGAGGATTGTACGTTCCTTGGAAGCGGGTAACTTCTGGGATGGGGTTGTGCATTTGTACTGTAATGAGATTAGAATGAGGAGAAGTTTGAGAAAAGTCCATTGGAAGGGAGTGATCTGCCACCATTGTTCGCCCAGCACCAGACATCACATTATGTGACTTATCAGCTGCATGGTGCGACCAGGCTGCCACCTCTACAGGGGGTACAACAGCGTTTGGCCGCGGCGTCCTCACTCCGCTACATCCTCCATTCACTCATTGTCTGCAGGGCACCATCAGGTTTCCACCTCCGCAGGGAAGCCAACAAAGTTTGGCCATGGTGTCTCCATTCTGCTCCACTCTTCGTTTACTCTTATTAGTATGTGCTAGAAGGGCAGATTATGTTGCCAAGGGAATCGTGGAGAAGTAGATTCCGCACATACCAACCATCCTGGAAGTGGTAACTCTCTCTCACCTCAAGCAAACCTCTATAATACCATAACTTCTGTTAGGCCCTAGTTTTTCTCTAAGTTCCCCTTTCTCAAGCATTTCTCTCACAGTGAGTTTATACTCACAACTAGAAGATACGAGTCACTACCTAGTCACTGTGCTTGTGTGATCCTACAACCACCTGGCCATGACTGAACTTCTCAACTGTTTATTACTGTTTCTTTCTAAGAAGATTGTAATTCTGTATCTGCCTTTCTGCATAGTTTGTATAGGAAGACCATAGTGGACAAAGTTGATAGTGTTTATCTTCATTATTTTTAAGCAACTACTAAGAAACTCATCAGGTGAGTTTAACTCTCTTAACTATGAATTTACCAGATAAAGGAAAATTAAATATACATGAAAGGCAGATATTGAGTCATTGCATCATTGCATCTGTTCTGTTTAAGAACTGAAAGCCATTTAACATTAGGTGAAGAGCAGACACCACAAAGCAAGATTGAACTCTCCTGATTTTATTTTTTTTCAATGTGCAATCTTGTTCTTGGTGACCAATCTCCTCTCAACATTTCTCACTTACGTTTTCCTTTAGTAAAAGAAGGGAAAATGACTTAAAAGGAGAAAATATGTTAATTTTGTCTATACTTTGGGAAGAGTTAAGTTTCTCTTTGCAACAAAATTGAGAATTGAGGTCAAGTTTAAGAAACAAAAGCAAATATGATAATTTTTAAGTGGTGTGCTCCTTTTTTTTTCTATAAGAGTATTTTACTTTTCAACTATTTTAGTAATAAAAGCTTGGCATACTTTTTGAAGAGGAACTGGGGAGATGGACACGTTTCATAATTTGAATTAAAAAGGATGCACAGGTGTGTAACAGACACCTGTGGGAAACAGTAGCAATAAGCAGGGAGGATAAACATCTGTGATTGGTAACTGCTTTTCTATACTCTCTTGTAAGCAAATTATCACTGTGGGGGGAGGGGAGAGCAATGCATTTGGAGTTCTTTGTGCCAGAAATGTCATCACTTTTATAATGTTAACACTTCTATCTGAGGGAACTGGAAATACCAAGGAAATTAGTTATAAATTACATCTCTTTTGGAAAGCTGAAATTCTCTGTGTTATCAAAAGGACGAAAGCTCTAAGAAGTCTGTAATGTATTCCTCTAAACTCGTCGTGTTTTCTATGTACCCTTAAAGCGTCCTCTTCCCACTGCAGTGACACTAAACCTTATATTTTTGATGATATAAATATTTAAAGCATGCCACCAACACAAACAATCTAATCTAGTCAACAACATTGCAACAAACAGAGAGCTGAGTGCTGCAGAAGCTGTGGCTTAGGAGAGAAAGAAAATTCTTTAAATATGGAAGCAATATGGTCTAGTTCATAAAGTATTAAATTAGGCTTTACCCCAGTTTCAACCAGTACTCAAAATTTTATGCTTCTCTTTCTAAAGGCAAAACTGAACACCTTCTCCTGAATCAATATTATTGTATAAATTACAGTTCAGACTGAAGCAAAAGAGGGAGGACAAACAAGAGAGAGTATGACTCCCATACTCCCCTGATTTGGGAAGGGAGGAACAAGGTTGTAGCTTCTGCTATAAAGACTTAGGAATTTTATACAAATAATTAAATACGAGACTCACTGGACTGCACAGAACTCGTAAGGGTGAAAATCAAAAGGTCAAACTGCAGAATAAATCTGACTTGTATGGCACTGCATGGCCCTTTTGGCCTGGAGCCTTAGAGGTCTCTAGAGGTCCTTTCCAACCTTAACGATTCTATGATTCTATGATCGTCTCTTTAACGAGTATTCCCACCTCTCCACAAAACCATCTTTCTTTATTTGTAAGATTAACTCTACACAGTAATCACATAGTTTATCCAAGGAGAAGGCTATATTAATATTATCTAGCTCACTGTATTGAAACCAGGCTGCTATTCCAAATGGGTGGAAGCTATCTATCTTGTATGTCTTCACAGAGCCGTGGTGTGATTTTCATATATACGCTGGAGATAGTTCCTTCCACTAGCATTTTCTTTCTTCTACTTAACCATCAGCTATCATGCTGTCATGCTCTTTGATTCTGGGCCTGCCAGCACACAGTTAACTTTAAAGAAAAGAAAATTATTTTGCTGAAGTTACGGGGGAAAAAAAAAGAATCTGATGGGATTATTTTTATGCTTAAAGTTCACCATAGCCATAAGTCTTCACAAGACTGAGTCTTAAGTGTCAGAAGTTATACTTGAATGTTCTCAGACTCCAAAGTACCATGTGTTGGAGATAAGCCCAGATAGAGACATTCTAAAGGCAGAATAATCTTTTTGGTGGTAAGGTGCAATAAAATATTTGCTTTTTCAAGGTCACCAGTGCTGGAATTCTATTTCTATTTAAGGAGGGGAAGAAAAAAAAAAGAAAAAAAAAAAAGCACGAAACTCTGGAGTGTTTGAAATACAGACTCGTTAAAAATGTTTTTTTTTTCCCTCTCATATATTAGGCTTAGCTAATGAATTTGATATTCTCTCAGGTTAAAGCTTGTTCTTGAAACAATGCAAATTTTAGCAATGTGGAAGAAAAGATTTATTTAGTATTTAAAGGCTCAGTCAGGACTGTAAAAGCTGGAAAGAAGCCATTTTCCTTCTGCTATAGAGTTAGCTTTCACTGCTACAGCACTGCCATGTCTTCTTGGGATAAAATATGCCTTTTTTTTTGTATTCCACCAGCCATTTATCAAAAGCACTACTAAGTTCCTGATTAAGCAGTTTATGAATAGCTGTAAATTTTATTAGGAAAAGCAAAAGATTTGTGTGTCTTTTTAACATTATAGTTTTTCCAGAGTTATAAAGCAGTGGTCAGTTTTTCTTCAGATGGAATCCTGGAAAAATTGTTCTGAGTTACTACTTTCTTGTTCATTCCTGTGCAGCTGTTTAGCTTTTAGTCTAGACCCTCTGTATTTAGAGGGATCTGACTGCTGGAAGTGAGCACCGGGAACCCCCTATTCTACTCCCACATACTATATGTATTATACATACTATATGTATTATATCCGTTGCCCTTGCCCTGCTCTATACCTTGCTGTGTGCCCCTGCACACACTGTAGTGCCAAATCTGGATAAAAGCTTGGGGTCTGCAGTTTCATGCATGCTTTTCATGTTAGTAAATCAGAAGTGCTCTACTATTTGTGAAGTGTTTCTGCAAAGTGTATCTGCCAAGGTGTTTCGCTGATTAGCTTCCTGTGAAGTTGATATACACTGTTCTGGTATAGAGCACACATACATTTTGTGGAGACAGTTCTGAATGCTTGGGGAGCAGGCAGGGTGAGTTTACAACTGTAGAAGGATTCAGAGCCTCCTGCTGCATCCCTGGCTCCCTACATGATAGCGCTTGGCTGTTCATGAAGTTATTTTACCAATGGATAACACTACACTGGAAGTGGCGTCATGTGTCACCAGGTTTCCCTTCCCTACCCCAGGTAGCCATCATGTATTAGGGTGCCTTCTGGAAACTAGGGAAACTCTTAGTTATTAACCAGACTTTCGCCTCTCACCTCTTCCATTTTACGGTTGTTCTGAAAATGTAAGTAGCCTGTAGTTAAAGTACTGATTTGTTCTGCCATTTCTCACAAACAACCAAAGTCTGCTTTCAGCACTTTTCTTGCTTTAGTGATGCCCTTGGGCACAAATGATGGGGAAATTGTCTGATAATTGCACCGCTGTCAGCTGGACAAAGTGAAATCTTTTTCATATGCTCTCAGCTGTACCATTTCTGAAGGGACAAAAGAAGTAAAAAGCAATAGCAAACATTTTTCTTTTCTAAGTGTGCAGATATGATCCTGGACTCATGGAAGGAGCAGTCTGTTTGTAAGATAATGTCATGTCTATACAATTCCTTTTGACACAGACAGAAAAATTGTATCTTGCTATTTGTAAATAAAACAAGTAGTGCATACTGAATATACAAACATATTAATAACAGATGTTTCTCCAAGTGTTTACTTTTTGGGTAGGAGCAGGCAGAATTTGTTGTACTGGTTCTGTATCACAATAGTGTCAGATATGTAAGTCCTATATGAAGAACTAGACATAAAAGTTTATGCAGTCGCATTGGATTCAGTAGACTAACCATGTCCAAAGCTACAAATGACTTTGATCTACTTTGATCTACTCCACAGTACAAGCGGGATGTGGAGCTGCTGGAGAGAGTCCAGCACAGGGCTACAAGGATGATCAGGGGCCTGGAACATCTGCCCTATGAGGAGAGGCTGAGGGAGCTGGGCCTGTTCAGCCTGGAGAAGAGAAGGCTGAGAGGGGATCTAATCAGTGTCTATAAGTACCTCAAGGGAGGCAGTGAGGAGGATGGTGCTGGCCTCTTTTCAGTGGTGGCCACTGACAGAACTAGAGGTAATGGCCACAAACTGAAGCACCAGAAGTTCCACAGGAACTTAAGGAAAAATTTCTTAACAGTGAGGGTGACAGAGCCCTGGAACAGGTTGCCCAGAGAGGTTGTGGAGTCTCCTTCTCTGGAGATCTTCAAAACCCTCTTGGACGCAGTCCTGTGCCACGTGCTCTAGGTGACCCTGCGTGTGCAGGGGGGTTGGACTAGATGACGTCTAGAGGTCCCTTCCAACCTTAAGGATTCTATGGTTCTATGACTTACTGTACTGCCAAAGCCAGATGCTCCTTCTAGGAAAATACAATAACCTCAGCAACCTAGCATGCTGTATCCTTTGTAGCAGGATCCCAATAAGCAGTGCCTTTCTTGCCAAGTCTTTGTGTTCTACTAATTGTTTCTTAATCCTTCTGAGTATTTTATCTTCTCTCCTTTTTTATGGATATTTACCATTTTGACACGTCTGTACAGTGGATGGTAGTTTGGGAAAGGTATCCAATTATTGGTCTGCTGTGTATACAAAGCTCTTACAGGATATGGTGTATTTTACTGCTGGAACCTAAAAAAATTCTTCTCATTTTATTTCATAGTTGGAAAAAGTCTTCAGAAAAATAAATTATTTTGTGGTATATAGTGACAGAAATATCCTAGGGAGATGTTTTTGCCTTGAGATGCCTTTGTTAATAAAATGCAAGGTTCAGAAATGCAAATCACTTTTTTCCACACCACCACATTTGCTTTAAGAGATCTTATTCCTCAGGCTTCCGTTTTAATATAATTTTGTGCAATTTATAAATATTCCCTCTTCTCTGTTGTACCATAAATGTTGCTGATCTGTGGACAATGTATGACAAAAAACATGGTTTGAATGGTAATGATCAAAAGCTGCTGTCATTGCATGAAAAAACGAGGAAAGAATTATATAGGAGCAATAGTTCTCAGTTGTGTGGAGCCTATTTATATATATATATATATTGTCTTTTCAAATCATCGTCCTCCATTATTTGTCTACATGCTAGTTTTCTCAATAGGAAATCATGATGCGCTTAACAGATGGGTGGTAGAGACTTGTACAGGCTCTTGTAAATAAAGACAATTAGTATACGATTATAGTAATAAAGCTAAAGGAAGAGAAAGTGTAATGATCCAACCATAATGATTCTGTGATTCTAAAGGAAGACTTCATATTTCATATAAACAATGTATTGCGAGAGAGATATTTTACATCTTTCTCCTGAAGTCGTCAGTGTTTTTAGGCCTGCATTTGTTCTTCCTCAGCATTTACGCCACCCTGTTATCACAACATCTGAGTACCTGCCCACCTCGTAACATACTTATTTGCATTTCTTCTCTGTATCTCAAAGCGGTGCTACTATCTCACTGGAGGGCTGAAATGCAGAGGCTGGGATTCATCCTCCTGAAGGCAGAATATGCCCTTTTATGCCTTTCTTATCACAACATCACAGGAAGAACCAGGGCAACTAGATTCTGAGTTGGACAGCTGAGATAACAGCCTGCAGAGGACCTGTAGATATCACTTAACATGGTCACTTAGAGACCTTATAGCAAAGCAGGGACATGAACATAAATCTTAAGAGTTCTTCTCTAATGAATTGTCAAATATTCTCTTCTCAAAAGGAGTAGTGCATGTTAGCCCTACCAAACTCACGGCACATGAGGGTTACTATTGTACCCTTCTGAGTATGCTTCCCATCTTCCCATATACAGCCTTTCCATGTTCTGGATAGAGTCACCAAGTGCTGTTACTGTAATTTCAGGTTTATAGTTCTCCTTCACCATCGTTATGTGCCTTTTCCTTTCTGCACCCTGCAAAGCCATTGCTGCTGTTAGAATTTTGCTTTTTTTACCTCTGCAAAGATTATTCAGAGAATAATATGGAGAAGTGTGCAGGTTTTTTCACTTGTTTTCCTTCTAAGGTCGACAGTTTGATGCATAATCCTATAATGGTGCTCTGGCTTTGTTTGAAATATTCATTCACCTAGTTGATGTTCTCTAGATACCAACCATAGTTACTAGATAAGACAGACATGAACAAGGGGAAACATTAGAAAGCAGTATCTATGTCACTTGTTTTTCCTGTGGATAAGCTATCAGAAGAAAATTTGTCCATTAACCTACCACCCACTCTTCCTAATGTTAAGGAAATTAATATTATATGAGAATATTATGTGCTAAATATATAGATGAAGCTTAAAAATATGACAAATTCTATTGATGCTAAAACATAGAGTTTCTGATTCTTGCTGTATATAGGATGTTATGATATTAGAGAAGGTATAATTCACAATTCAATACACAATTCAATACACGAATTAAAGGTGGTCTCTTGTACTAAGAGTTAATGGCATAGCAGATAGGCAAAAAGGAGTCAGGACATTTTTGTAAATCTAAGAAAAATATGCATGTATAGGAAATTTAATGATGTGTTCTCACTTGAAATGAGAATTTAACAATAGCTTAGCTGAAGAGAACAGGTTGTGTTCCACACTTGGCCTGAGCATAGAAAGAATAATTAAAAAGGAAGAGGGAGAGAAGTAGGAATAAGCAAGCTATTGAAAATGAGAATGATTTCAGTTTTCATTAGATTTCTGCATTTTTTTTATTCAAAAGAAAGAGATGTAAATTAAAGAGATTTTGAGAAGAAAATCCTTAAACAAGATGCACAGTTTTCTAGAGAACCTTACAATAAGCAGAGGGAAAAATGCTGCATCTTTGAAAGGAAGCTAGTGGAGTAGTTACTGAGGCATAAACAAGAGAAGGCTCAAATATATTGGGTTCTTAAACAAAGCATATTTCAAAAATAGTAAATTCAATTTTCAACCTTGCAATCAATCATTCATATTACACCTATTATGAAGGAAAAGAAAGTCCTTGCCTTCAAACCCATGCAAGGTGAAAGATTTCAAAGAATAAATCCCAGTGGATTTGTGTTTCTGCAACATTTATTTCCTATTTTCACCATTTACTGGTTCAGAACATTTTCAATACTCCTTAGTTTATAAAAGGTCCATGAGAGGTTAATGGGAGTTCTTACTAGAAGAACCTATTTAAGGATGGATGAATTCTTATCCACTGTCTTGAGACAGAATAGGAGTTTAAATGAAAGAGAGCCCCATCATTAAGTCTGTCCTTGTCAAATCCATTTTATGTATAGTTGGGCCACTGTCACATAAATAAGCTTTTATATGGCATTGTATTATATACACCATATATATCACTGAGTACTGTTTGCCAAGCTTTGCATCTCCCATCTATGCAAAATGATAAAATGCTGCTGATTGTATGCTTAATTTCTTGTCTTTTTGCTTGAACTTGGATGGTGTTATGTCTGTGTGCTCTTTCACAACAGTTTTTTTTTTTGTTTGTTTGAACTTGGAGAAATGATAAAATATGAATTGGAAATAAATATCTAGTATTGCTCTTATAATTGCAGCAGGGAAAGCCCAGGGCTTCAGCTTAAATTCCCTTGGAGATGGGCAAAGAAAGAAAATCCAGGACAATACTCCTAGAGCAGCTGCATGTCTTGTTTGAAGTTATGGAAGAAGCAGACCAAGAATTAATATATTAATTAATATATTCTGAAAATGAGTTTGGCGTAGCAACATTAAAAAAAAACCTCCCCCCTCTACCCTCTCTTCCTTCCATCGCTTTGAGTTTATTATAATCTCAAAGAAGGGAATTAGAGGTATTAGGAAATTTTACAGTGGAAAGGCTTTCTTTTTATTTTTTATCAGAAAATATTGCTTCATCAAAACAAAAACTTTTCCTGGAAAACCTTGTACAAACTCTGACAGGGAACAAACTTCAAGTGAAGGAGGAAATTTATCATCAAAAGTAAAGCCAAAGAGAAGCTGATTATTTATTTTTTTAACAAGGTATCTGGTGGTACAGTGGACTAGGTTTGTATCTTGATTTATAACCTGGATAGAGCAAAAAGCGTCAGAAGCAGAACCATTCAGCTCTATGGATGTTCTCATTTTTTTTGAGATTTGGGGCAATTCCAAACCACGTTAATGCAGAAACGTGAATCTCCCCCCTTCCACCCTCACCCCACACCTCTCTCATCCTGCCATCACGAAGGTTGGAACATGGTTACAGTTAAGTAGTTGAAAAACTCTCACTTCTTTTCCTTAAAAGTTCCTTCTGCAATAGAAATGTTACAGAAATAGTTAAATCTCTCACAGTAAAGTTGAATTGCTTAGTATCAATATCAGAGCTGAATGGTAAAGAATCTAAGCAGGGCTAAATCGACAGTTTTTCAAGTTGTAAATTTTTGAGTTAGGATCCAATATTTGAAGAAAAGCTCACTCAGTCATATAACCAAATTGATTAGGAGAGTGCAGGAGGAGTTCCCATATGAAACAGGAGCTGGCTGACAATCAGACACGCTGCTGGACAAGGTGGATCATTAATTTATGCTGAGGGAACTGTTCTTATTCAATACTCCTTTTCCTGTAAATTTATAGTTTTTTGATTTGTACTGTTCTATTTTTTAATAGTGAGAAATCATTTTTTCTTTGCCAAAGGTATTATTGACTGTGAAATTAACTAATAATAGTCCTACATTCACTCCATTACAGGTAACTGCTCTTGTTCTTTTATCTATGCGTATTTCTAACTCACCGGAAAGATGCTCTTTATTCTGCTTATAAATGGTTTTGTACTTGCCAATGTAAGCATGAAAGATTCCAAGTCTGAACAAAAAATAAACATAAATCGAGTATCTCTGTCTTGTGGGACATGTTCTAAATTGATGAATTACTAGAAGCTATTCCCAAGACTTTACAGTCTTCAAATTTCTCAAATAAATCTCAAGCGATTTTCAGATCAGGTAAGTAATACAGCGAGTATACTATTTTCCTTGTTCTGCTTTACTTTAAGGTCAAAAGTATAGGGAGCTTTTAGGAACATTATGCGAAGTTTTCACAGAATCAGAAGACAAAAAAAAAAAAAGCACTTCTATGGGAAGATATTTTATTAGTATTCACATATTCTTTTTCAGTGTTTCTGTGACTTGGAAATTTTAACTACTCAATAGAAATACGATTTTAAGTGTAACTTACAATAGCAATGTGACAATGCTTTGAGACGGACTTTTAAATAAAATGAGGCTCTGTATGGTCTTATTACCTGTCTTTAGTTCACTTTATATATATATATATATATATATATATATATATAGGTCAATTTACCCAAACATGACAAAATCTTAAGAGTAGAAAATTCTCACAGATTGGATAGAGATCCAATCTAGTGCCCCTGCAGATGCTGCAGATGGGTTTTAGCCCTGAGCTGGTCAAAGAGAAATCAGCCAGCCAAGAAGTCTATGAATACTTATCAGCCTGTCCACTGCTCTGAGTCAACTAGCTGCAAAGAGGTGCTCAGGCAAAGAGGTGGGTCAGGGTTAAGGACAAGTCTGAGAGACGAAGGTGGGAAAAGGGCTGGAATTAACTAAGCTGGGGAGAAATGTTATAGGAGAGACATTCAGAGGCTACTGGGCTTTCTGTTCTTTATGCTTCATAGGAAATAGCTTGGAAGGCAAATGATGACCAAAGGAGTATCTATCTTTTAACATTTTAATGAGAAAAAACAATTACATACAGGAAAATACCTATTTAGGGTTACTAAGGGCTATTATTTTTCAAGAAAAACTTTGAGAAATAATGTTTTAGGGGGTTCATACAAAGCCTATTATCCTTTTATCATAATCTGTGCTTTGGAGCAGGCTCTCTGTCTTCAGAGCCCCAAATCATCTCTCCACTTACAAAATCACTTTTCAACATTTCAGGAACACAAAAGGAAGTACTGTGAGGTTAATAAGTGCCTTTAATGCACAATACATCCCAGTAGTAGATATTTTGAATAATCTTCTCTAGTTGTTTTGCAGTTCTGTCTTCATCACCTTCTTTAATATATATTCTAACCATGAAGAATTTCTGCTGAGCATTTAAAAGGGTTATGTGGATGGGACCTCAAGACAGGAAAATACAGATTTTGTTCAGTGTTAATTTCACTTCCCTTGAAGTAGAGTGATAAAAGCAGGGAACTGGAAGAAATTAGTAACACTTAAGTAAAAGGAACATGAAAGATTCTCAGTCCATGTAACTCAAATAATTATAAAGGGTAAATCTCTTGACTTTTCTTCTTCAGTGTTAAAAGACTTTTTTTTTTCTTTTAGAATCGACAAGATCAAATAGTTTTAGACTTAGACTGACCTGCTTTTAAGTTTCTTATGATTATCTGTGGATTAGAAGAAAATCATCCTATACATGTTTGGAGCCTGATCCTCCTCCTTAGATTAAACTTAAATGAAGGCAACCTTCTTTGAAGATGGTGGAGTTACTCCAATGTAAAATTGGCTCAGTTGTGAGGGTAATCAGGCCAGTTAGTGGTACTACAGAACAGATCATGGCAGTTTTACCTGTGGGAAGCAGATAAAGTCACTTTAGTCTCTGCAGGATGTCTCTCTCGCAGCACTTAAGAGAGTACAATCAATAGAGTAAATACATTGGTCACATTCTGAAATTTGTACTTACCTAAGGCAATTATTAGCAGTTTCAGTTTCCCGTGTTCAAAATGTTTAAAGGGGAGATATGCAGCTTTGCATACTGACAGCCAAAGGATGGCAGATATGCACATGAAGGCAAATGCCATCCTAGTGAGAAAAAAAGAAAGTAAAATCAGGTCAGATAGAGTCCTGATCAGCTTGGAGATGTCTTCCCCATGGTCTCTCTAATCTGTTTATGTTTGAAAGATGATCATTACCATTGTCTAATGTGAAAAGCACAGCTGTCTTCAGGCCGAATCTTGTACCTCAGCATAGGGGCTTCAGATACAGCTACTGATAGTCCCTTACTGAGTGAGTGAATGATGCAAGTGTTGTGCTTCCTCTTCAGAAAAATCTATACATCTCCAGTTTGTCACTATGAAAAGTTCAGTTATTACTGAAATGATTTGACTATTATAGTACACAGACAGTGATAATGCTTTCTTCCTTAAAGCTATATGGTACTAGTTCTTACCACAGTAAGTAACTTCCTTTCAGACATACCAGTGCCATGCAGAAATCACCAGAACATCTCTGGAGGAGCTAGATGAGGTAAGCTATACAAGTAAGCAGGTTCATAGTTTTCAGATAGGTAAATTAGTTTGCAGGGAATACCGGAACAGTTACTAGACAGTTTCTGTATCTCACCTGCTGCCCTACAAGAACATCAATAAGGCTCATTGGTCCACCTGGTGTTGCTCCAGCTCACCTAGCTTCCTCCACATTCAGCAGTAGTTAGTGGAGTCTAGTCAGAACCACGTCCTTATTTACACCTATGATCTTTGCATGTAATTTCCCATAAATTAGGATATTTAGCTGTAATGAGAAAATATTTACATAGATGTTCTTAAAACTGTCATTTTTCAAAAAATAGTGTGAAATTTTGAACTGCAAAATCTAGAGGAAAAATGATTTAACAAATGAAAACCAATTTAGCTGCCACTTAAAAATGTCATTAACTGATGTAAATAACACATTACGCATATAGAAGCATCTTATTTACTAACAGTTTAGGATAGTAAATAATTCCTTACCGATGATAAAAAGAACCAGCTTTGAATTATACTGTCCAAACACATGCAGAAAATATTGCCTGATCAGACTGTATAAATCCTAATATTTAATGGCTTTGTCTTTTACATTGAAAAACAGAGGAAGCAGATTTTCTTCAGTCTTTCAGGGTAACATTCTCCCCTGCGGAAGGAGGAGCATGAAGCTTGGGCATCACTGCCTACACACTGCTACACCCAGCGATATGTAAACAGTGAGATGCTTTTTACAAGGGAGCGAAATAGCCTTAGTGCAGCTGTGTCTCTTTTTTCTCCACTTAAAATCATTGGTAATATTGCCACTGACCTGGAGGCCCTGGAACAAAGCTTGCTCATAAAATGATATTGTTTCTGACCAACAGACCACATGGTTGGGGAATCTTCCCATGCTCATCATGCATAGGTTTTTGATTTTCTCCTCTGCCTTGTATGTGTCTGTAGGGACAAATTCAGATCTTACTCCGTAACAATATGGGCCAAATTTTCATCTGTTCTTTTGTTAGTTTAGAGAACTGACGACCTTCAAAAAGATACAAAAATGTGCTATATAAAACCTGAAATCCTAAAATCTGTGAGCCTTGCAAAGATTCATTCCAGGTCTGATAAAGGTTTGAGGTCTATCAAACAGTGGCAACAAATAATCCAAGAATTGCAATATTAAGTGTAGGAAATCAAGACATAATAGTGCGGAATTCTGTGCTTGACTCTTTCTTGAAGCTATTATAAGAGATCATTTTGAGATTAGAATTGAACAGGACAATAGCAGGAAGCTATAAATTGTGAACTAAATTCTGATTTTCAGACTATGCTCCATTTTCCTTTGGAGTGTCATGGAAAATACGGAAAAAAATGAAGTATAGAGAAGGATATAAAGCAGGACAGAAAAGAGGATCTATTGAATTAGGTTTTGAGATCAAACAAAATACTTCATCATGGGGAAAAATTAATAGTAGTTTAAAAGCATTTGAATGTGGATTGCTTTGCTTTTACATGTACAGGTGAAACAGAAGTGTTAAGAAACAACTAAGCATTTTTTTTTCTGAGAACTAAGCATGTCTTTCTGAGCTCGAGAACTTCCAAACTTGCTCTTACAAACAAACAAATGAAAATAGCCTAAAATGAAACCTCAGGCTTGTCTCTCCTGAATTTACCTGCAGAATTCCAAGCAGACTTTAACAATGCCTGTTTGGGATCTTTAGGTCTAGGCAGTCCTCTAGGGTTGTCCTTTAGGACATTCGTGCAGCTGTAACACAGTTGGTGCAGCAGTGTTACCATATACGACAGGCGCAGTGCTTGGATGGTGAAGAGACTTCTGGAGGTCACCTAGACCCAACTCCTGATCAATCCAGACATAGAATATACTGCTCAGGATCTTGTCCAGTCAAGATATAAATACCTTCAAGGATGAAATTACATAAACAGGTAAGCGATTATGTTTGACCATCTTTGCTTTTTTTTTTTTTTTTCAGCCTACTACTGGCGTCTAAAACCTCTCATCCTATTGCTGTGCACCAACCATCTGACTCCATCTTCTCTCTACACCATTTGAGGATGGGAGACTGCAGCTCTATGACCATCAGACTTCTCTTTGAAACTGAGCAAACCCAGTTTTCTCAGCTTCACTTTACATACCATGTGCTCCAGCCCTGTAACCATCTAGATGGGCTTTTTTTCAGCATGCCGAATATGCATCCCTCTGTTAATTCCTGTTACACAGGAAGGACAGAGATCAGGGATTTATTATTATATTATTTTGGATTATAGCTGCAACATCCGTTCACTGATTATAAAGAATAGGAAAGACATGAACATGAGTGTGCTGCCTTCTGAGTATGATCCTTCTCTTTCACCTTCCATTTCTGCTGCTTAGGGAAATATTTCAACAGCAAAAGTAGCTGTTCATCTGCAGCCCAAGTATTTTTGTAATTCCAGACAAAAGCTTTTAGAACTGAATTGAAATGATGAATCTGAACAACCTGGGACAAACAAGGTTGCTAGGAAGACAAACATTATTTACCCAGGGAATTTAAAAAGAGGAACACATTTAAAACCAGCTGTGTAAGGTATGGAAATAATTATCTGAGACACTCATATAATCTTAATTCTGCCTTATTCCCTCACTTGGAGAGAAAAAAGAAATGTGTGGTCAAGTTACTTGTTTTAGTCTAAGTTCCTAAACACTAAAATGCCAAAATCAGACTTGTAGGGATCTGCATGATGCCAGAAAAGGGCAATACTAGTGTGCTACTCTCCAAGGCCTAGAACCATAGTGCTTAGGCCATCTTTCAGCTCACACAAAGTGCTCCCCAATAGAAGAACTCTAAAATAATATGAAAAATCTGTTTCATGAAAGTGGTGTTTTTTTTTTTTAATCAGAGAATAGAGAAATACTGCTAATCAGTCTAATTTATAGAATATAAGAGCTTATAGATAGCTATACATTACAAAGATATACTCACATACTTCATTTAAATATATATTTTATGTGCTAATTGTATTTGCAGTGATTGAAATTTTCTATTAATATTAAACAGATTAAATATTTCCCCCTTTTCCCCTATATTGTTTGTAAAAGGTCAATGTGCATTTTAACAAGGAGAACCTCAAAGTCCAGAAAGGCAAAAAGCAGAGTTTGCATGCAGAGAGATCTGTAGTCAAATACAGAATACATATTAATAAAGGACACTTCTTATTTCATAAGTTTTTCTATTATTATATTTATAAATCTATTTTTTTTCTCTTCCCTCTGGCAGTCTCATGTCTCATCTCTTCAAATTGTTAATGTTAGAGGAAATATGAAATCTATAATCTAAGGGTAACTAAAATCAAGTTTTAAAATTCTGAAGCACAGAAACAGAAGGATAATTCAGTGCAGAAGCTGTTGTGGAACTGAGCCATTAAAGTAAGTTGAACATCTCTGACTTTTAAATAAACTTGATGATGTAGCTAAGTGGATTTTGGCAAAAGTTTCAGAAGTGCTAGGTATGACAGGAAACCTAGGTGCCATGGCGCATATCCCTGAGAAAACTCAGACTGGGAGCTCATTCCAACAGTGAATTTTTCAACTCTGAGTTAAGTCAGGACCTAACTTCAAATTCACAAGAACATGCCAAGCACCAGGTGCCTAAATAGGCCAACAGATTCTGCCACACAGGAGGATCTCTGAAGCTCTGTCCCACCTGCATTTAGCAACTGAGAGCACACATTTTTGTGGGATTAGCTGGATCATCTTTGTATCCTACAATACAGTCAAAGGTTATGTCATGCGGGGAGGGACAAGGGGAGGTGCAAGAGACTTGTGGTGTCCTAGGCTTGCATTTCCAGTGTAACAGGAGAGCTCCAGTACATGGCATGAGAGACACACACAGCAATGAAGGTGGTTCTCCTCCTTTCCGTTAAGGCAGAACCATTCTGCAGTGGAGAACACAAGAATCAAGGGACAGTGAGAAAAAGCAAGCACCAGGGAGCCTGCCTGTACATCGAGGTTAGGATATGTGGTAAGAAAAGGCCTAGAGGCTGTAAATCCTTACTCCCAAGGGTATTCTGTGCATTTTGAATCAAGTGGTTATTGAACAAAGGCCCATATTCATCCAGTTGGTAGAGTACTCCCATGGAATAACTCTTTGATCTGCAGAAGGAGTCAGCTCAGCTGTCCTGCTCTGCAGGGAAAAGCTGTGGGCTATGAAGTGTAGGCTTAGCAGCATCCCTGTCTCCTCAGACTGTCTTTAAAGTGAACAGCTGGAATTGCAATGTTTGTAATTAAAGTTCATAGCATTTCTTTGACATTATGCTGCTTAGGCTATCCTTGTAGACATGCCTAGTGTGTGAATCCTGAGCAGTCCTGCTTGAGAAACAGGCAGCACAAGTGTCCGAATTTACAGGATGCAAAGACTTCTGCTTAATATTTCTGATTAAATTAGTAAATTTTAAGGTGCTTTAACTTATTGCCAAAAAAAAAAAAAATCTTTAAAGGAGTGGTGACTGAAGTTTTCAGTTCTCACTTAAGCGGTTCCATACAACTAATTTTCACATAGCACTTCTTTATTTTTAAACAAAATTTTTGGCACTTACCTTCCACCTCTGTAACATGTGGAGAGCACTGTTCTCCTACTGGGAAGGAGTGTTGGGAAAGTAAATGCTACAAACTCTGAGGTGGAATGTGACAAGTGGTGAGGTGATATATTAGCATTGGGTTAGATAAGAACCTTAAATACATGTGTCTGCTCTTTGTCTTAGTAGGGATAGCAAGATGACAGAAACATTAGCAAATCAACAGGGTTTCCAGAAATCTTTTCTTTTCAAGCTCATATATTCAGGAGTTCTCTGTGTCGGCTCCAGTTACAGCACACAAGCAAATGCCATTTCTCTACCCTTAAGTCAAGAGTCATAGTGCTAAAAACTAGGGAGCGTCAGCTAAGATGGTCTGAATGTTCATCGAGTCCCTAAAAGCAGGCTGGAAATTCACATAGGTCTCCAAATGCCGCAGGCTGACATTTACTTTTTCTGATCTGCTTTCTGACTGTTTTAGTTGGTTTCAGTAAAGCCTGGAATCTGATGCCAACAACTCCAGCAGAACAGTGTGACCGTACATGTAAACAGTGACCACACGAAAGAAATGCAGAGCAAAGTAAGGCAAGTCAGAACATCATGAGCAACAAAATGATTCATATAAGTTGCAGCCTGCTGTTTTGAGGCACAGCGACTTACAGCCATTTTTTCCATACTCTTTTTTTCTGGATTTGTACTACTTATTTTACGAAAAGTGAACTGTTCCTGTGTGTTTTTTGTTTAATTTTTGCTAAGCTACCATTCAGTGTTTCCATAACATAAGAAGACACTGAAAGGAATCAATTATTTGATGGTCTATTATTGTTATTATTATTTTCAGTGACAGTATTTATGTGGGCAGATCTTCTTGGTGGTCATAAGGAAATTTTTTCACTCCCTGTGGAGTTTTGGAAGGATGTTTCTTTCATTGATGAATGTCTGTAAAAACACATATTGTTTTTAATTTTTCAGTGTTTTTGGCTGCCAACTCACCCACTCATGTCCATACTCCTTCATAGCTTTCTTCTTTTCCTGGCCTCATAAATATTGACTGTGCAGAACTGACTTTTTTTTTCTTTTTTCCTGTCCTGTGTTAGACTACGAGCTCTTTAGAGTGAGAAACATGATACTTATATCTGTCATAGTGCAGATTTACATTGTTTGATTACTTAAACACTTTACAATATGAATATTACAAAGGGATTTTATTTTCTTCCCCCTTTTACCCTGATTAGTGTTTCCCTGCCTAGCAACGGCTGCTGTTTCCTCCTCCTTCGGCTTCTGAAATAGAAGAGTAAACAGGTCTACTAATAATAGAGAACATGGGGAAGAGTTTGTATAAACCGAAATGTAAAATAGCTGATGTTAAAAACATACTGCATCGCAATATGCCTTCAGTCATGCCTCGTGTCAACGTCCTTACCTCAGACTGTTTGAATGAGACTGAGGCAACTAAAATAAGTAGTTCCATCTTGCCTGTGAGGATAATACAGTGGCAATCAGATTAGAGTCTTCCTCACCAGCATGGCTAATAAATATATGCATTGTTTGAATAATACAGTTTATTTGAAATAAAGATTGAGAGAAACAAAACATTTCCTGGGGTTCTTTTCATAGAATCATAGAATCATAGAATCATAGAATGCTTAGGGTTGGAAGGGACCTCTAGAGATCATCTAGTCCAACCCCCCTGCATACGCAGGGACACCTAAAGCACGTGGCACAGGACTGCATCCAAGCGGGTTTTGAAGATCTCCAGAGAAGGAGACTCCACAACCTCTCTGGGCAGCCTGTTCCAGTGCTCTGTCACCCTCACTGTTAAGAAATTTTTCCTTAAGTTCCTATGGAATTTTTGATGTTTCAGTTTCCGGCCATTTCCTCCAGTCCTATCAGTGGCCACCACTGAAAAGAGACCATCCCCGTCCTCTGCACTCCCTCCCTTGAGGTATTTATATACACTGATTAGATCCCCTCTCAGCCTTCTCTTTTACACAGGAACATTCTGAAATATCAAGTAAAACTGAGAGGTGAAATCAATGCCTGTGTTCTAAAGATTATTCTGAAGGTAACTACAAAAATTTTACTCTTCAAGAAGGCATATTCAGGTATCAACAGGAATTTAACATATGCTAAGGACAAGTACTGAATTGTACCTTTAATACATTTGCAATATTGTTTTAAATTTTGCACATACAGCCTCAAAATATATGAGTGTCATTAGAATATCTGAAATGAAGTTTTATTTTTATAGTTAGACAAAACACATGGTGCAATATTTTCTGATGTGAAATTAAATAGAAGCTTCTATTCTTGAGCTGCAATCTTCACTGGGATCATAGAGGAACATAAGTCCCTAGGCTCCAGCTTTCAAGGATTAGGACAGCGGTCATAGCATTTGACCATAGCAACATGCCTTCATTAACAGACATTTGCCAGATGTTGCAGTACTTACGAATGTTCATATGGGACCACACCAAAAACCATTTTAACCCAATATCGTGTCTTTGGAAACAGTCAAAAGGGAATGCCTAGGAAAAATTGTGTGAGAAGTGGAAAGATACTTAGAACATATAGCACTTCCCTGATGATCTCGTCTTGGACGGTTACCAGTCTTTTTTCGATCAGATTTCTCCAACCAAATGTCATTCCTGTGTAATTACTAAGCCTCAATGCTTTTATCTTCCATGATTTTGTTGAGTGTTCCACTGACCATTTAACTTTTGTAAAACTGTAAAGAGGTCTTTGTTTAGATTCTATAGCTAAATTGATAGATGACAAGAAGGGAAAGGCCTAGAGATCTCCATATACAAAAGGAAAGCAGATACATATACTTTCAAACATCACTTTTTTTCTGTATTTTAAAATTCCTTTCCTTCTTTCGCAACTTATATGATTTTTCCTTTTTTATTTAAAAGCATTCTAACTACCTTAGTTACATCTGGTTGTGTGTGTAGGTAGGTTTGGTTCCACTCTAGTAAAATCTGAATTGCATGCTTCTTTGGATTTTATTGAAAGAGTGAAAACAAATCTTGTGTATAAAGTGCTGGAGAATCTGTAAGGATGTGGTAACACTTCCATTACCTGGAATGGAGATACTGGGAATACCAGTATAACAAATTGCAAATTGATGTAATAGTTTCAAACGTCTGATTTTTCCTTGTGACCGATTTGAATCATAAAATTTCCAGCATATGGCAGAGAAGGAATGTAAAACCATATGGACCCAGCACTGGGACTCTGTTCCTGAGAAAAACCACTTGGTTATTTTTATACTGGGCAGAAGGTGTCAATACCCCAGAACGATGAAGCTGTCCAGCCACCAGATGCAGTTAGAAGGAATATGGCTGAAACAGGGCATATATATATTTTGGCTGTCTCACTTTAGAAGTTAACTTTGTGAAGTTCTTCTGTTCTCCACCACTTCCAAAAAAAGGAACCATAATCTGGGAGAAAAGCAAGGAGAAAAATTGAGCAACTCCTTCATACAGAAGGGAAAGAGCCATCATCTCTTGTTTCTCCTAGTTACCATCTCTGCTCCTTGTCCCCACAACTCTAAAGCTCTTCATTCACTAACTTCAGCCCTGGAGCCTATGAACTTCCCAGCTAGTAAGGTGGAATCTAGTCACACGCTGGAAAAAATGACTGAGTTGTTTGTCTTGGTTTTGATCAGTGCAAGGGACACTAATTAAAGCTGTTCTTATTTTTCCCCTAAATGTGGTATTCTAATAGATTTCAATGGATATTTGTATATTTAAAATAATTAAACTTGTTAACTCCTGGAAGAATCTTAAGTCATTTTTTTTTCAATACAAATTCCCCATATCCTGCATAAGTAATGACTTTTCGATCCATATTGGACTTTTCCAAAATAGATTCTTATAAATATTTTGTATAACTACATGACATGTCACTTGATTAGTCTTTAGAACTTTTCCAGTTGATTATAAGAATATTCATTTTTCAATATTATTACAAACTAAGCATTATCGGTACAGTTTGGGTATCTCTGACCATGTTTTCTGAAGACTATATAGTTTAAGATATTTCAGCCTTTTTTTCCTGTGTGATTTCCACAGAGGTAGCAAGCCTAGATGTTGTATCTTACTCGTTTAGCCATTATAATATCCTAATAAGGAAGTAATCATAACCGCAGGCGCCCAATGAGCTGCCTGGTCACGCGCCGGCCGCGTGGCTGCAGCTCCCGCCTCTCCTGCCCAGCCCCGTGTGCCGGGGAGACGCGGCCGGCACCGGCCCGGGCTGGCTGCGACACATAGCAACATTCCATCATTAAAAAAAGAAAAAAAAAAAAAAATAGAGACTCTCAGGGTGGGCTATTTCACTTCTGAATCGTTGACCTCTAAGTAAAGGATTGTTAAAAGTTGACATAATTTAGGCATATAGCAGATTTATCCTATTACCCTCAGAGGGTTGGTCTTTATCTACCACTCATAATAAAATACTGTCTGAAATTGAATGCTTTGAGTAATTGAAATTCTGGCCTTAACTTCCTACCAGCTGCTATTTTACAGAGAGCTGGAAAGAGTATATTTACCAACTAGGAATTAACATACTCCATTTTTAATTTAATCAAATGTTGCCAGTCAGCGTCACATGCTAGATGCTATTTTCATCAGAAGGAATTTAAAGAACAACAACCTAAAGATTAAAAACCGCTGCCTCTTGAAGATAATAATGTAGTGAATTTTAACAGATTGGTTTAGCAGATGGAGATGCGATATTCACTACAGTAAATTACATTAACATGCTCTCAGACAGAGATGTCACATTTGCCACAGTAATTTACATTAGCATGATTTGAGACAGATTTGATTTCCCCCCAAAAGAATTAGAAATAACATTTTATCATTTCACTTTGTCTTGTGAAATGTAAACAGTAGGTGCCATGGTGAACAGGATAGAAACATGATTTTGCTGTTGCTATTGTGGCTATTGAAAACAGGATACATATGATTCTCTATACAACTACATGAACCCCACATACCAAAACATAAAATAATTTCCGATGATTATTGACACAGAGCAGCAAATGGCTCAGTTACATTATCTTTAACATAATAGATGAATTTGACTTTTTTGGGCACAAATATCTTCATTTCCTTATAGTCTTTTTACCACTGATATAGATCTTGTCACCCACTTTAATAGACTGATGAAAAAGACTCTGAAAAAAAATTAACCATCTCTACCGTGTGTTGTATAGTATCTCCAAGCAGAGGACTGTGTGGATATAACTTCTCAGTCTTATTTCTAATATTTTGTTGAGGATCTGAAAAACATGTTCATAAGGGTCCACTTATGCAAAAGTGGACCCTCAAATCTGCAAAAAATGAGGCTTTGATAGTAATCTTATGGAGAGGAGATAGGGTCAGGAGATATCTCACCAGTTGTTATGCCATGTTTATACGAAGGTTCTGACCTCTTTCTTGGCCTTCTCCAAATTGCAGCCATAAACTCCTAAAATCAGAACAGAACAGAACATACAGATTATTAAACAATTAGAAGAAAGTTAAGCAGCCATCTAAACCTTTCTAGAGGTGCTTTCAAGTTGCACTTCTCTGATTATTATATTTCTGGCTAATAAAAGTAAGAAGCCCAAAGTTTCCCTTTATGTAGTTTCAATGGGATTTTGCTGGTCAGACGGTTAGAGACAAATCTTGCAGAAAACATTTCAGGGTTATTTTAGAAGAGTAACTTGAGGCCATGATGAGGCCAATTCAAGGGTTCATATCCATGATTTGATTCAGAACATAACAAAGTAGACAAGAAAAGTTTAGGAGGCAATCCAAAAACACACAAAAAGCTACATGCAAAGCTCTTGCATCTCTTTTAAAAATGCCATTGGTGCCTGTACACTGAAGGGTACTGTATAAGTCCGGTTGGAGAGAGGCGCATGGGTTTTTATGCACGACTCCATGAGGGTCCTACAATCAAATGCTTCACTCCAAAATTCTGCCAAAAGTCTGGTTGTGGTGCCACATGCTGATATATTCGTTTTTATTTTTATTGTTGGCATAGAAAATTATTTTTGGATTCTTAAGGTTGTAATGCTGCACATTTAAAAATTAGAATATGCCGTGGTTGTGATGGCTTTTTCCCTGGTGTGTAGGCTTGTGCCTAACATTGGGATGATTCATGTTTGCAGTATCTGTAAAGGAGACTGCTGTTTATGGGTTCCTTGCCTCTGTTGTAAGGGTCATATTGATTTAGGCAGCATTACCAGTAGAGTATCTTGCAAAGAGTATGAGTTCTTCCTTGGAAAAGTCAGTGCTAGTTCTGCCTGTTGCCTTGTAGCAGGCAAATTACTTTTTGGTCATTTAAATGCCTGATACTTTGTCTCCTGGGAGCCAGAGTAAGAGACTTGGGTTCTTGTTTGCAGAGTTTGTAATCCCCTGATGGCAACAGAGCTCACTGGGGCCTGGGATGATTGTGCAAGTGCTTTGTGAAGCTCAGTACCTTAAAAACAAGTTGAGTACTTAATACATCAAGTGAGGGGTGCAGATTTCAGGAGACTTGACTGGGGTAACCCATTCTCTTTTCCTTTCTAAAAAGGAGGATTATTGTCATTCCTCATCAATCAGGGACGAGGTAGAAAAATAAAATACAGCTTATGAAACGCAAAGCTAGCATAAGGAAAAGCATCATAGGATATGTTTCCTGGGTCAGTCAGATCCTTCTTAAAGGCTTCATGGTGAAAAGCTGTTATTATAGTGGCAGTTGCTGAAGACAGGGATGAGACCTGGCCTGTGCTAGAAAGCTCTGTTTTTTTAAAGGTTGCTGCAATAAGTAAAGCAGCACACACACTTTAAGCAGAAGTCATGTCATTAAATTTGGTAAGATGTCATACTTTTACCTTAGCAATTGTACCGGTAAAATCTTAAGTAAAGAGTGAGTCACAGCTTGCATAAGAAGAGCCAATTCTTCTACTAACATGTCATGAGAAACGGCCACCAAATGTCTCCTCTCTGAGGGAAACTTCTAAAACATCCTTCCCCCACCTTCCAATTGGGAAATAAAGTATAATTGTTTTTCTCAGAAAATATGTTTGTTGTTTAAACAATCAGAAGATCTTCAGTGATTTAGGTTACAAGAAGTCTTGGTTTCCAGAAATGACAATACTTCTGAAGACCTTGCACAGCTCGTACAAGTTTCTATAACAATATTCCATCAAAAATTAAACAACAAAAGATATAATGTTTTACTGCAAAACATTAAAAAAAAAAGGACTGATAGGCAGTTCAAGACATTTTTTAAGAAGTGCATTAGTATCTTTAAGAATTACATTGTAATATAGACATTGTTTGCAGGTAAGCAAATATAAGGTGTATATATATATATGCATATAGTATAATGAATCTAGACATGACCTGACGTGGCCATGGCTCTTGAAGCCATTCAGCAGCGACAGTTCCTAATCCATAGCTTGTGGGGGAAGGCTCTGCAAGAGCTTCCCGTGTTGCTCACAGTCAGAGGGAGCTGAAAGGTTAAAATTGAGCACAGTAGGAAGAACACAGTATAGGGCTGTTTTCTAAATGACACTTTCATGGAATTGTTACTCAAGGACAAATGATGGCTGAGAAATCCTGTTCTGCACATTTTAGTTAAACTAAAGGAAAACGTTTCAAAAGAATTCAAAGGCTGGCAAGTGAAAAATTTTGGATGCTTTTGAAAACGTTACTCTAAATTCCTAAATATATTAAATATAATAAATACCCTTGCTAGAGTTGCAAAATATGTTTTTTATCTGGGATCTATTGAACAGTTTCTTTTTAACTACTCTGAAAAAAATAACCTCAATCTTACATTTTTCATGGTATAACATACAACAGAAACAGAAAGGATGAGCTGAGGTTATTTGATAAATATTCTGCACTTGCAGGTGAGTTTTGACGGAATGTCACAACTTGTTTTCCATTTAATTCCTAGCAATTGCAAGTATAGAATGTCTTCTGAATTAACAGCCTGGAGACATTCAGATTTCACATTTTAATTCATTTACACTTATATTACAGTCCTTTTTTTCCTCCTTTCCTTGAAAACTATACTACTGTAACTTTATTTTTTATTCACTTTATAAAAATTAAATCTACATACCTGCTCTGAGATCTTCTCTTTAGACATCAGTCACTGCTTCCCGTACTGGTATGGCTGATGCTATTCCTTAATTTGGCATACAAGTTTATATTCAACCTGTGAGTAAATCTAATTAAATGAGACCTGTGCAGATTTTCATGAGTTTGTTTTTAATTCAATGCATTACTCAGCAAATCTTCTGCCATGCGGCAACAGTGCAGTTATTTAAAATATCCCCTAGTGTCTTACGTCCTGGATACACTTGTTGGGAGGCATGAGGAGAGCAGATAGGATAAAGAGTGCATGTTAAATTATGCCAGTGGGGTGGATGCAAGTAAGTAATGATTGTGCTGAATGAAGGTATTTATTTTTCTGCTATTGCTACTGTTATTAGCAAAACTCTTGCTGGTTTAAGATTGGGAACCAGCTGGGCCTACATTTAAGAATAATTGTTGTTGCTGTACTGTGGAATGCCTTATGAATTCCTGCTGGGCTTGTAATTAATCCAGAGTGAACTGGGAAGGTTACAAATCCATGCTGCTTGCTTGATTCTTCTCAGTGGTTGAGGAGTTTCTTGGACTTGGACCTTTGCATTTGGATTGACCTATATGTCTGGTAAAAATGTGTTAAAAAATGTGCTAAACTGAGTGCAGCGAGGTTAGACTTCTGCTCACCAACTTCTGTTTTGCTTTGCTCCTTTGAAAAAAAAATAATTGATGAGGAGAAAATCTACCTTTTTCTTCAGAATGGAAAAGAGAAAGGCGTTTGTGGACAGTTCTTAACATCAGTTCACATCTGAGACCCCATTTTCTCCCCTCGCTAGCAGGGGGATGAGGTAGTGGGTGGCATCTTGGCTTATGGCATATTTTTTGTCTTGAAATTAATGATCAAAAGTACCTGTGCTGTTAGGCTTGACTCATGGTATAGAAGGCAGTAGGGCTTCATTTTTCCTCAGAATCTTCCAGTCAGTGATGACAGTGTAAGACTGCTCAATGGTGCTGTAAAACTTAGCACAAAAGCAACAGAGATGTGAGTTTCAGCCCTAGGCTCCACCGCAGCTTCACATGAGTTGTCGTCACTCATCCTAAAGATGTTATCCTGGCAAAGATGATCATTTGAGCTGAAGAAAATCAGAGATAAAATCTTCAGAGCTGTGAAAGGCCTCAGGGACAGCGAAGTTGAGAAGGCTGTAGCGTAGCAATAGAAACAGCTTGATAAAAGGAAGAAATCTGTTTTATTGCTTGTTTTAGAGTCTATTCTCACAAGCCCTGAATTCAGTGATACGCCTCGTGATAGCTCAGCTTCAACTATGTAGCATTTGAGGCAATGGTGCTGATAGCTGTAGGTGGTACTGGGGATACTGCAAGTTCTTAGATATGCTGAAGTCTAATACTGAAGGCAGTTTCGCCTGAATGACAGTACCCCAACCATGGGAGTCACAGAATCCCAGAATGGTTTAAGTTGGAAGGGACCTCTGAAGATCAGCCAGTCCAATCCCCCTGCTCAAGCACAGTGACCTAGAGCATATTGCCCAGGACCATATCCTGGTGACTTTTGAATATGATGAATAAATTGAGGAGGATTGGGCCGCGTATTAACCTGTTACTTACTCACCTGTTACGGATTAAGCATCTAAAAGCTAGACATCTAAATCTTAGATTGATACGTGAAACTTTACCTACTGGAAAAGAAAAAGGAGTAAGGATCTCTAGAGATCAGTCCATCTCCTAAAACAGGTCAGATGGTTTACCTTAAATGCATCCTTGTCTAAGTGTCTGAAGTTATATAAAGCAAAATCTCAATCTCTGATTCATTTAATATCTCCCTGAACAGTAACTCAGTACAGAAAGTCATTAAGCCTTTTCCTTGATTCCTTTAATGTGTTCACAAGCTGAGAGCTCCTGGTTGTCCTATCCTTTGAACTCTTGTTACCTTGGAAAGGAGATGAAGTTGTATTTTGGGGCTTGTTCTTTATCTGAGAACAAATCTGAGTTCTGAGGGAAGCTTTCTAAAATTGGCATCTCTGTAAGGAAGTTTTGCATACTATTTCCTAGTTAAGAAAGGAAGACTATGTATGAGAAGTCTAAGGAAGGACAGTTACTATGATCTGACCTTGCAAATTCTGAAGACCATATGATAATGTGATATCCTTCTCCAGCACCCTAGGAAATCACAGCTCAGGAGACTGTGCAACAAGGTTAGCTTTTATGAGGAACTTACACTGTGGCATGGCTGTTTCAGTCAAACAGCAGTGCCTGGGAATTCTTGTGGTCTTTTCTCTGCTGCTGATTCAACATGTGCTCTATCGTGTGCCGTTAAACCTGATGGTCTTTCTCTGTTACAAAGGAGAAATGCTTGCGCTCACTTACAAAGCAGGAGGAGGAGAAGCTTCTTGGTCTCCGGAACCACAGATAGAAGCATAAAAGAGTAGCAGGACTCTTAAAAGATACCACTGAACATTAAAAAAAAAAAAAAAAAAAAAAAAAAGCATTGGATGTTACGTAATATATAAAACCTGGATTTCTGTGTATACGCATATGCACAGTGTATATAAACATAACCAGGTGCATTGCAGATGATGATGCAAAAGATAAGCAAATGAAGGAGTGATAAGTGGCTTGGGTAGCAGGGGGCTGGACTCAGAAATACTGAAAATCCAGCCAGGAGGCTTATTTGTATGGTCCAGAAAGGCCGTGAAAAAGGCAATACAGTCTCTAAAGTAATAATGTGTGTTTTGTGCTGTTATGCTACCGTGTAAAATGGTGCCATTCTGGTCTTGTTTAAAATCTCCCTGGTAGGCATTTTGTAGAGGTATAAATCTCTGTTCAGAGGGTGATACAGCAGAGAATATAAACCCCTGGGTCTAATTGCTGGTATAATCCTATCGAAACTTGATTAGAGTTTTCTGCTGTCTTTGCCAGTTGAATGTTTTAATAGTGAATTGCCCCGGTTACAGTCTCAGTTAAGCTTCTGTGTGACTCAGCTGCTGCGAATTGCTTCTTCAGCAACAGACATTGATAAAGTTTTGCTCTTTAGGAGGTGTAATTCAATTCTGGCGTAAGTGAGGGCTATGAAATGGATTGTTGAAGCTGTTACTCCACTCCAGAGCTTGGACTTTGGATGTGAACTCACATATAAGACGTGATGATCACAGAGAATCTCACCGGGAGGGCTCTGTCTTCCTGGCAGATTTTAAATTAGCCTTATTTTTGCCTTGCTATCTTGACAGGCTGCTGGTACTTTTCTTAGACTAAGGACAGTTCTTGCAGAGTACATCATTTATGTATAACTAGTTCTAATGTCCAAAGCTTTTAACAACATATCGAATAACAAAAAGGCAGATCTTTGCTTTCAGTCAATATACTTCATCATTTTGTCCTCTCCTTTGAAAAACACTCTTATCACAGCATTTAAAAAAACAATGTATGGTCCCAAACAATTGCTCCAAAATGTTTTTTCGGTTATTTCTTACAGATTGCCAATTATAAAAGACACTACTTATTTGGGGAAATCTATTATTTGTTGCATTTCCTACAAACTAAATAAAAGAGAGAAAAAGAAAAAAAAGCCCAAACCTTCCTTTTTATTTCATTTTTCTTTATGAAAGCTAATAGTTAATCGTGATTCTTTGAAAACGTAAAAATATCCAAAATATCAAACTGGTTGAATCAGGACTTTGCACAAACACCACCTTATATTTCTTGATCAGATGAAGAATTGCAAAAGCAGACTGGTTTTGAAGTGTTTGGGGCGTGATATAAGACACTGTATTATGCTATCTGGTAAAAATGAACTTGTTGTATTCCTTGAGCCTCTCCCCAATTTTCCAGGAAATTCACCTATGCACAATGTTAGAGATAGGCAGATCCAGTGAATTTTATACCTGAAGGGGTTCGTCCCTTTTCAGTTTTGCCAGAACCTAATTGTTCTGTTGCTGGAGAAAATTGCACTCAATTCAGAACTTGGTTGAGAATTCTGTCCTGGAAGTAAGGAAATGAGATGCCAGATGGCTATATGGACTGAGTTTAGAGAAAATAAGGAAGTTCTGTTCCTTCACATTTCAAGAAAAACACTTCTTTCCTGCTTGATTTCAACCTTTTTCAATATAGATATTTTTATCCAATGTAGTTTATAGAAGAATTAGAAAGCTGAGAGAAATAAGATGTAGGGGGAAAAAGTGACATCATCAGGGTTTTTTCCCAGGGTAGTATCCTGATTCTGACTCTGAATCTGCAAGACCTCAACTCCAGCATGAATTTCTAAGTCTCGTAATTGGAGTGCAATGTGGGGTAACAGCAAACCCATGTATTCCCATGAATGGCATCTAGTTTATTGCTGTGCACTATGTCTCGTAGAGTATTTGGTTTCTCTTTTTTTTTTTTTTACCCTTATTTTTTTCTCTTCCTTTTTCAAATTATCATCTCATATTCTGGTTTAACAACAACAACAACTGTATAATAGTAAGGAAGAGTATTTTCATTATCAAGTCAGGGATTCTGAGGCAAGATCTGGTTGTACCATAAAAGAACAGTAGCTTCCTTTATTTATCTAAGGTTATGCTGGGTACGTGCCTGCCATGTGAATTTTTTTTTTAAATAATCCTTTTCATATTCCAGCAGTTTAACAAAGCTATGATTATGAAACATTCACACTGAATAATTTATAAGTTAAAATAACTAAAATTTTAAGAGGTAAAATGAGACATATTGGTCTCATAAAATTTTTTGTCCCAAGGGTTTTTCATTATGCTTAAAGTACAAAATTAACATATGTATAAAAGCTAGAATTCGTTAGATTAAAGAACTTATTCAAGAAGGAATTTAGTTTTCAAAGTATCTTTCATTTACATGAGGGAACTTGACAGTTCTTCCTATTACAATGTAGTAAGATTGGAATCTAACTCTTAATCTTTTTTCATTTTTTTAATAACCTCTCTATTATTTAGGCTAAACTGCAAGACTTTTAAGTATGTTTAGAAATGGCTCAAATAAGACTTTATATCTTAATACTTTTTCTTACATTGGAATTTCTTTGTGCATTAATTTTTAGTGTTGGAAAAGTCTCTAAGTGAACATAACACGTTTTAAGTGTGAAGCACTTCACACTTAAATGAAGCACTTTAATTTTATTCTTAAAATAAAGCTTAGACAGCTTCCCCCCCTCAACTCACAGCTGTCCCTATGTATCATATCTTGATGCTGTCTTTGTCTGATGCACAAAATCTGTAAAAAAGGACCTTGAGCAACAAACTCAACTTTCCTTCCAGTCAAGCACATCTGGAAAAATTCACTGCCTACTGGCACTTTATTTTCCATCATTTGTAAATGCCTTCTTGTTATTGCTCTACTGCTATGCCTTGTAGACTGGTAACAAATTTAAATAGCTTTGAAAAGGACCAATTTCTTATCTCATCTCTGCAGCTCCCAGGTCTTGTAATTGTTACCTCCATTTCTTCTCTCGCTGTACAGGTGTGCTTAACAACCTTGACCTTAAGATGCTTATTTTTACATACAAAATAAAAAGCATGATATATTTGCTATGCTCACAGATAAAATAAATGAACAGAAACATTCTTATCTTTTACACTGCACAACTAATTTCATTAAATAGAAAGTTAAGATCTACTCCTGAAATGCTTTTGTGGAATTCTGGTAACTTCCTCCAAATTCCCATGGATTACATATTTTTAGCAGAAAATGTTTGGTGGGCTTTCTGTCTTGTCATGCTCACTTCTATTTAGTTTTTAGCCTACAACAAGACAACAGCCAGAGAACTTTGTCAAACTGGTTCTAATCAATTCAGAAAATCCCAAAGCACTAAAAGATTTTTAAAAATCAATACAACCAAAATTGCAGTGTGTTTTCCTGTGTATTTTCCCAATGATCATTTTGTGTCCATGGTGAATTAAACTTAAGGTTGATAAAGGCTAAATGTATAAATATATCACAGAATCACAGACTGGTAGAGGTTGGAAGGGACCTCTAGAGATCATCTAGTCCAACCCCCCTGCACACGCAGGGACACCCAGAGCACGTGGCACAGGGTGGCATCCAGGTGCGATTTGAAGATCTCCCGAGAAGGAGACTCCACAACCTCTCTGGGCAGCCTGTTCCAGTGCTCTGTCACCTTCACAGGAAAGTTGTTCTTCCTCACATGGAGATGAAACTTCCTGTGTTTCAATTTGTACCCACTACCCCTTGTCCTATCACTGGCCACCACTGAGAAGATTTTGGTCCCATCCTCCCTACAGTCTCCCCTCAGGTACTTATACATATTGATCAAATCTCCTCTCAGTCTTCTCTAGGCAAAACAGGGCCAGTTCGCTTAGTCTTTCCTCATATGATAGATGCTCCATCCCTTAACCATCTTTGTCACTATGCACTGGACCTTCTCTAGCAGTTGCATATCCCTCTTGTACTGGGGAGCCCAGAACTGCACCCAGTACTCCCAGTGTGGCCTCACCAGAGCTGAGTAGAGGGGCAGGATCCCCTCCCTCCACCTGCTGGCAACGCTCCTCCTGGTGCAGCCAGGATCCCATTGGCCTTCTTGGCCACGAGGGCACATTGCTGCCTCATGGTTAACTTGCTGTCAACCAGGACGCCCAAATCCCCCTCCAAAGGGCAGCTTTCCAGCAGGTCAACCCCTCATCTGTACTGGTGCCTGGGATTATTCCTCCCCAGGTGCAGGACCCTGCCCTTGTCCCTCTTGAATCTCAGGAGGCTCCTCTCTGCCCAACTCTCTAACCTGTCTAGGTTCCTCTGAATGGCAGCACAGCCCTCTGGAGGGTCAGCAATTCTGCCTAGTTTGGTATCATCCGCAAACTTGTTAAGGGCGCACTCTGTGCCATCGTCCAAGTCACTGATGAACAAGTTGAACAGCACTGGGCCCAGTACTGATCCCTGGGGAACGCCACTGGCCACAGGCCTTCAACTAGACTTGGCCCCATTTATCACCATGCGCTGAGCTCTGCCATCCAGCCAGTCGTTAATCCACCATACATATGTATCTGTGTATGAATTTAATTGAGACATTTCAGTAGGAGGTTAAATATTTGATCTGTTTTTTTCATCAGTGTGTGGGTATTTGAGAATTTTAGCAGATCATAATGTCCAAAATGTGTATATTTATGTCTGGCAGTGAACTTCCTCTGTCAGTTCCTGCAAATAAAAACAGTGTTACAGAAGAAATTTTGATTTCATAATGATATTTCTTATCAAATACAGGCAAGAATATATATTGAAGAATCTGACTGAAAGGAATGTATTGCAAAGCATTACATAAGGACTTTTTATTTTTTCCAGGTCAAAGATCAAAATGTAAAGAACATGATTACAAACAAAAGTCCAAAATAGCTTTGCAGAGCTGTAGATTCTAGCAGCCTCCTGCTAATTGCATCTGACCATGTAAATCTTAAATTTGCCCTTTAGGATAGTCACCCAATTTCAGCAAGAAGCTCTATGTGATAACATGAGAGAAGATAATATAACTAAGCACCTAAACTGTATGTAATTCCTGGATCAGAAAATGGGACTTGTGCTACTCTAAGTCTCGGACCCTTGAAAAAATAAAGAAAAAAAGAAAAGAAAAAAAAAAGCCAGATTCTGTAGAATCTGACAGTATGTATGCATTAGCAGTGATCAAAAAAAAAAAAAAAAAAAAAACTAGCTTATCATTTGGTAAATACATGGAAACTTACTATGATCTTATCTTTTAAGAAAGGCTGGCTACAAAATTTTGCTAGCTGCCCATACTGCCCTCCTTGCTCCTCATGGGACTTCTCTGGCTGCATAATCACTAGCTCTCTGAACTCAGTCAGTAACCTAATTAACACAACAATTAATTGAAGAAAAGGATATTCTCAGAAATATGAGTGGGAACTCAATGATATTACTCATTACTTACTGTTTTGCTGCTTCTCCAAATTTCTGCTTGAATGTAGACAATATGAACTCCATATGCAAGTTTGGATACTGAATGTAGGATTTATTTAAGCCAGCTTTAGATATTTCCAGTAAACCTAATTGTGTTGATTAACCTCTGATGTATGTATTATTGCATGTAATATTGATGTCTGAAATGCGTCCGGATGAATCACTCTTGTACTTATTGTAGGTACTTATTTCTCTTCATTGTTTTAAAGGGAAAATATGATTAGCTCATATAAAAATGTCTAAAGGTAGTTAACATAAATTTCACTTCAAATATTTATGCTTGCTACCAGCTCTGGGTCCTGACACAGGTAAAGTATGAAAAGAGAACATGTTGTAAATGCAGGAAGAGGCAAGATTTAAGACATAGGCTTTTCCAGCATTTCCAGTTGCATGGAATCATCATGTTTAGCATACTGGATTTTGCAAACCATACTTTAAATCATCTAATACTTCTTATCCAACATACATGGAAATGAGGCCCTTGGTTCAGAATTGTGAGTTCCATTAGCGAAAGTTGATTCTTAAATGTAATATTTCATTTTGTGAAGTATTGCTCCTGTAATCCCTCTACTGTCTTTGATCCTCATTCAGAATTTCTTGGATGTTGTTTCAGGATTTACCTATAATATTACACTATCCCTCATTAAAAAGTCCTAGGCTTGTTTCTGTCAGCCTTTTTGAAGTGGGATATATGGGGAAATCTGACTTTGCTTAATTCCATTCTTGCTCAGAAAGTCTTTTACCTCCATCTTTGTAAAATCTGATCAGCTTTTTGTGACAACAGGCATGATTGTGTAAAGTTTTGTGAACATTTCATAAATTACACCAGAAGTGTTTGAAGTCCTTGTATGCACTTACCCCTGGCAAAAGCATTATGAGTAAAACATTTTTTTCTACTTTATGGACTTGTAATTTGGTATGTGCAGCAAGCCATCAAACCTGTCGTATAGCACATATGCTCTCCCAACAGTCTTCCCATGCCATTGAAGTGTGATTGTTTTCACTTTATCTTCCATCAATGGAGCAGATACAGCTGGTCATCTTGTAATCTGTCCAAATTTTCATGGAAAAGTCTCATTTTTATATATACATACATTATAATTATGGTGAGACTCTATTTTTCAAAGAAGTAGTAATGATCAGCTCTATTGTGTGACTTGGAAACATAGTTTGCCAGTCTTTAATATCTTTTCTTAAACAAGAGTGTGTCTAACATATAAAGCATTGAATAAAAGGTTTAAATTTTGTCTTGGACAATTAACAAATAGTTCCACATAGCTTTTTAAGCTCCCTAAACATTCATATTACAAGGATATCCTTCCTCGGGAGGTAATGAAAGATCTGGAAATAGCCTGAAACACATGAAAGAAATGTAATAATTAAAGATAAATAAATATAGCTCAGGTGTTTATTTGGTGGAGGGATTTTTTGGGGGGACTGAGGCCTTTTCCATGCAGTGATTTTGCCTCTGAATAAATTTCCTTTCTCTGTGTAGGTAACGCACACCATTTTTTTTGACCCATGAAATGTACATTCTTTTAAAAATGTCCTGATGACTCTAGTATTTAAGTGAGCATTTAAGTAAGGTGGACAGTTGTTCAGATTGATTTTTGCTTATAATGGGAATTTCATCCATCCTTTCTATTATACAAGGGATACTTTTTAAAAGATCTTCTCTATCTCTGAAAATTTCCATGATTATGGATAATATTCAGTATCTCCCATACTCCATATCACCATATTCTATATCCCCCCGAGACCATTCCTCAGCCCAGTCCTGTTCAATTTATTCATCAATGACCTGGATGAAGGCACAGAGTGCTCCCTCAGCAAGTTTGCTGATGATACCAAACTGGGAGGAGTAGCCGATACCCCAGATGGCTGCGCTGCCATCCAGAGGGACCTGGACAGACTGGACGACTGGGCAGTGAAAACCCTCATGCAATTCAACAAGGCCAAGTGCAAGGTCCTGCACCTGGAGAGGAATAACCCCAGACACCAGTACAGGCTGGGGACCGACCTTCTGGAGAGCAGCTCTGCGGAGAAAGACCTGGGTGTCATGGTGGATGACACGTTGACCATGAGGCAGCAGTGTGCCCTCGTGGCCAAGAAGGCCAATGGGATCCTGGGGTGCGTTAAGAAGAGCGTCTCCAGCAGGTTGAGGGAGGTGATCCTGCCCCTCTACTCAGCCCTGGTGAGGCCGCATCTGGAGTATTGTGTCCAGTTCTGGGCTCCACAGTGCAAGAGGGATGTGGAGCTGCTGGAGAGAGTCCAGCGCAGGGCCACAAGGATGATCAGGGCCCTGGAACATCAGCCGTATGAGGAAAGGGCCTGTTCAGCCTGAAAAACTGAACAGGCTGAGAGGGGACCTGATCAGTGTCTATAAATACCTAAACGGAGGGAGTGAGGAGGATGGGGTCTCTTTTCAGTGGTGGCCAGCAACAGAACTAGAGGAAACAGCCAGAAACGGCCAAAAGTTCGGAAAATTTATTAACAGGGTGACAGAGCCCTGGAACAGGCTGCCCAGAGAGGTTGTGGAGTCTCCTTCTCCAGAGATCCTTGGAGGCAATCCTGTGTCACGTGCTTTAGGTGACTCTGAGTGTGCAGGGGCATTGGACTGGATGATCTCTAGAGGTCCCTTCGAACCCTAACGATTCTATGATTCTGTGATTCTCTGATCTCAATTTAGTACGAATATATACTCTTGTGATATATGAGACCAATATGATTTGAACCTGGGGAAAGTTAGTTTATTAGTAAAATTTAGTTTGATAAAATAAAGCATCTTATATTTTCAGGACAAAAGTCATCGCGACAGGTGATGAATTTGTTGTTGTTAGTTCCTTTATTCTTTGTTAGAAATCCAGACTACACTAAGAAATAATGAAAGCATTAGCAGACATGGTACTTCTTCTGACTATGGACCACTAAAATCAGCCAGAAAGTGAAGGTATATTTTCCAAGAATATAGGATAGACATATTTCAGAACTGATATTTTCATAAAACCCTTTAATTTGTAGTTGCTTAATTGATTTCTTTTTCAAATGATGAAACTTTTCATCATGATTCAGTGGAAAAAATTTTAAACTGCAAGAGGATTTCAATATCTGTTTTTTTTTTTTGTTATTTTGAAAAAAAATGCTTGCATTTCCTTGATTAATCCAAAGCTACAAAGGTGGTCCCTGAAGCAGAGTGGAAGGTGAAATGTGCATTGCAAAAGCAAAGGATCGTTCAGGATCTCTTGCTCTGTTGGATCAGGTTCACAATTTGATTTGATATCTGCTAAATTTATTTGTGAATCTATGAATGCAGTCTTAATTGAGACCTTACCTTGACACTGTAGTTTGTATAGGGCTAAGGTAAGATAATTAATTAGTTTAGCAAGCCACTTTCTTAAAGGCATTTACTTGTTAATTTTTAAAAATAATCTATTAAAAGTAGATAGAATGAGTTTATTTTGTCAAATTGCAACATGAGTCACAACCACAAGGATACTGCTAATTTTGTGTAAGATATTTGCACAGGTTTTGAACCTTCTTTAAGATTATACCTAAATGTTTTGATGTTCATAGTGATAAAATATTTGTGACTTTCTCATCTTCTGAATACTAGTAAAACATTCAGCTTAATATTTTATTCTTGTTTGACACAGCTACTAAAATCCTTGTGGCTCATTACATGCTCAGGGAAAGCATGTAATTTGGAAAATAACCCGACTATGGGTTCATAATCTACAAAGTTGCAGATAGGCTTGTGTAATTTAAATACACAATACAGGTAAAACGCTTTTGGATATTGTTATGTTTTTTAAATAAATTAACACTTTGCAGTTCAGTTTTCTCTTGAGAGCATTAATTCCATTCCAGGTTTGGGATTTTGTGTACAATCTGACACCCTACTACTTGCTTCTATTTCCTCTAGATTTCCTCTCCCCACTTCTTGCATTAATTTATGAGTTATACCAGCCTCTTTTTTAAGCAGTGTCTACCTCCTGTATCTTCCTACTCCCGACATTAAAATGTCCTGCACTTTACACTTTACACGTATTGGAGCTCTGTCTTCCTGACCATGAGATTCCACCAGAAAATAAAAGCGAAAATTTCGGGTTTGAGGCTATTATGATGTTTGTGCATCTCAAGCTACCGATCAAATGCAAAATGGCTACCTCCAGAGGAGATCTGTCCATTAAACTCCACCTTTTGCTTAATGGGCTTAATTGTCCTTGCCTTCAGAAAATAAATGAGAAAAAAAAATCCATTCTGATGTTAATTATAATCATGATAAACTGTTTTGGAAAAGACTAAGTTCCACCCCCCTCCCTATGTAGTCTATTAGACATAACTTACACAATTCTTACACAATTCAATACACTTTTTAGAGCAATGGTTAAAACAAAATTAAATCTCTTCAACTCTGTAGTTACATTGTGCTTCTTCACCATGACCTGAAGCTCTTTTCTAACATCAGATGTTGAACATACAACAACGTACATAGGATCCGTTATAATTCATAACATCTAAAGGGAGCCCTTTAAACTTTCTGAAAGAATCTGCATTTTGTTGTCTTTGGCATCAAAGATTCTTTCTTCAAAGATTCTTTTTAACAGACTCTGTTGTGAGAGATTACACTGGATTTTGATTATCTAATTCCTAATCCAACATCCCAACTTTCCCATAGCTTGAGATTCCTATGTCTCTCCTATCTGAAGAACTAAATATTTTCCAGTATGCAAAACAGTGTTACGCTTGTAAGTCTATAGGCTGTAGATCTGAGAGCAGACTGTAAATAACTTGCATTACTAAAACAGAACATGCCTAAATTTGAAATTTTTAGGCTGAAAATCTTTGCTAATTTGTACTAGATAGTGGTACTTAAACCTTTTAGTTGCACTTGAGTACTAGTCTGGAAATCATGGAAACGTCTTAATTTTAATAAAACCAACTGTCAAATGTCTCAGTTCCTTCTCACACCTTATTAAGATCCAGAGCGTAGATCTGTCTCTACCTGATGCAGGTCTGGTAAGCATTGTCAGAGTGTGTCAAACACACCAGGTTAGACAGATTTAAATATGGCAACAGCTTGCTTTTCAGAGACGTCACTAGGGATTCCATCCTTTACATACCAGAGATCCAGGTGTAAACCATGCATTCAGAAGGAAAAACATTCAGTTCCTCTTGCCAGGAGATTCAGACTCAGATATCCTTTGGGAGTTTACCTCAACCACAAGTCTATGGGCTGAAGAAAAAAGGTTTTCTATGCTGTAATGAAACATAACAAATCAGAAAAGGATCCTGAGGTAGAAACAGTAAATGAGTATGCCAACCTCCTGCCGAGAACATGAAATTGCTTTTTTGAGAGAAAGTAAACATACATTCACATCCCTTTGCCTAAAAACTGTTCATTTTACATAGTTATCGGGCAAATAATACGAAAAAAATTCCATAGCTGAAAGTATATGCGTGCATTACCATCCAAAAAGGAAGACCCATTTTTCTTCTTTATGCTTTTAAATGAAATGCCTTCGGCTTCCTACATCCTAGAAGGATGAAGAATGAAGAAGAGTGAAGGATTCTGGGCTGTGGATTCAGAGAAGGTGCTTCATGCTAGTGCTAAAGACCTTTTAGTTCCTTGAAATGAGACAAGAAATAAGGAAAAGGTCCACCCCATACCACCATGAGCAAGGAACAACTTCCTTACAAACATTGTACTCAGGAGTAACACAGATTGCTTTCTTAAGGATGATTTTGAATTGAGATCTGACCTATGATTAGGAAATATGAGTGATGCTTAGTGAAAGGCAGAATGAAACTTATGGGAAAAGAAAAGGAGAGGATAAATGGGAGAATGAAGCCACAGTCATTAGCAAGACATGATTTGCACCTTGATGGACATTAAGGGAACCTCACATTAGTTGGCCTGATTATGATCTCAGATTCTCTTCTAGAATTGTTTTCTTCAGCAGAACTACTTGCTCATTGTGATATAAGGCACAACAGAACTAAGCCTATTGTGTGAGCAGGGATTAGTGAGATGTAAAGATTACAAGAGCAGGCATATGTTTTATTAACAAAACACTGCCTAGAAGTCCAGGAAGCTGAGAAAGATTTTTTTTTCTGGCCAAACTAGTGCCTCTCTGCATCAGGTCTGCTGCAGTTTATGGCCCACTCCCAAATCCATCTGTAGTGAAGGCAAGACCACCATATCTGAAGTGTTTTTTTTTCTTTTTCTATCCTGCCAAATAATCTATCTTACAAATATACTCTTCAGAAAAGTTCTTAAATATTTCATTAAATCCTTGCACTTTCCTAACCCTTTTCCTAAGCCGGTCATGACCGAAGAATTCAGACCTTTATACAGCATCCTTAAAAAAAAAGACTATGTTTGCATTATTGTGAACAAAACCACAAGAACCAAAATAACACTAATATCTATTACACTACAAAATTTTCTGATGAAAGAAATCAAACATAATAATATTTTCACAATAATCATTGAGTCTGGAACAAGGAAGATTAATATTCAAACTAACCCTTCATAGTACTATACATCAAAATCTCTGTCACAATGTCCTAAAAAAAAAAAAAAAAAAGATATCAGCCTTGGTCTTGGGGATTATTTCTCTTTCCTATTTGTTACAAAGACTGTAACCCAAAAAACCCAACCGAATAAATACTAGCTCCAGGGAATAAAAATTGCAAAGTCCTAAGAGTATCTTATTCTTTAAGTATTTAGATAAACCTACTTTTGTAGGTATTAGGTATTTTCATGATGGTAAAGAACAACTTTTTACCTCCTTTTTTTTTTTTTCCCCTAAAATGTAGTAAATTAAGATTTGTAAAAAAATAGAAAATTCCTTTCTCTTCTGCCATGCCTTTCTACAAGCAACAGCTTTCCTTCCTAGTCCTTGGTCACTGGGGATTGCTGCATCCATACGCACATCAGCTGTGCAGCATAGAGACTGTAAAACTTGCTACTGTTTGGTACTCTGGGGAAAAGTGGCAGTAGATGAAGCAGAAAGTTTTGAAAAAATTGCCAACTCTATGAAAGGGGAATGTTTTGCTTAGTCAGTCATGCTACTTGTAGCAAGATTTAAATAATAAAAAATAAGCCCATAGATTTACAAAACTGGATTGAAGTTGTAAAAAGTTAAACAATAACATATGCTATTAAAATTTATTTAACAAGATTTGCTCTAACTGTTTCAGCATCTCCACTGACCTTCAGATCTGACAAAAGAAAAATCCTTTTAGGATGAACATGTCTTTGAGAGTTCTGAGAGGTATAGTTTTTCAGCTTGTATTTTTGAAGGTGTTTACTGGAGTACTTCAAGCTAGGGTTTTGAGTAAAACATTTCTTTCTCATTCTTAGATGAAATTCCCTGAACATCTCTTTTCCTGTTTATTATCCTGTTTTCATTTCCTGTAAACTAGCATCGGGTCTTGCAAGTAACTAAGTCCACTCTTTCCTGTCTTCTTCCTTAAGATTTGTTGATTAATATTTCTGCACCTTAATTAGCACATTCCTGTCTTCAGGTTTCTTTCTTCCATTGCTGACTTCTGAGAAGATACTGGTTAAACAGTATTATGAGAAATATCTGTGCTCAGTTTTCTTACTGAATCCCTAATTTTACCTCATGCCTTATGCAAATGTTAAACATGCAATAACAGATGGTTATTGCAGATGGAAATTGGCACTAGTTTGCTCTGACTGGATAACAAGTCCCCCTATCTCCGACTGTTCTGGTTTTAGGTGGAAACTCCTGGAGATCTTGCCTATTGCAGGACTTCTGCAGAATTTACATGCCAAGACACTGATCCTTGTTAACTCTCTATTTGTAGCTGTGAGTGGATCTATCAAAAGAAATACTTTATAATAATTCCAGCTAATGAAACTTTTTGAATTTTATTTACTTGCTTCTGCATGTGTAATTGGAAGCTCTCCTTCATCTCGTTCTTCAGAGTACTTGACCCTATGCTTGGCCCTCTCTTTAAATGTTGTCACCTCTGTTGGAGCTAGAACTTACAAGTGTACAAGCCTTGTTTCTTAAGAAACCTCTGGCAAGAATACAAATATTTTGATCATTAATATGGAAATGATTTTTTTAAATCAAAGATTTAATTTGTGTTGACAATGATCTCTCTCTTCAGAACCATACAGGCATAGCCAGATTTGAAAGCAGTTTCAGGAGGATGATGCAAAAGACAAAGAGTTATTTGATCCTTTTGAAGATTTAAACACGGAATGACTATCACAGCTGGGTTTGTCACTCATGAACTCTTCAGCATGTCAAAATTTTTAATTCCATACAGAGACAAAATGTCAGGCTTTTTCAACAGCTTAATAGTATGATCCTTTTAAAATTCATTTGTCCTAGTATTGCTATTTCTCTTCCTCTCTTGTGTTTTAATTTTGATCTTTTTTAACTTTCATTTTTATGTCAGTGTTCTAGTCTGTTTTGGCCACCTATGGCAAAACTTGTGTATGATTCAGGTCTAGTCATTAAGGAGACCTTGCAGTGCTGCAGCCCTGATGCCCCAGGCTGTGACCCAGAGCCTAGATCTTGTCTCTGCCCAGGGTCCTCAGTAAGCAAAGTGCATGGGTGAAGGCTGAGCCTGGGGCTTCTCACACCCACCCAGCACTGAGCATGGTAGCACAACCACCTGATTGATGGTGTGCTAACATGAGCTAAGATCTAAGTGCTGAAAATGAATATTTATGTTCCTGGCCAAACTCACATCTAGATGTTTTATGAATTGAAGATATATGCTGGTGCCAAAATAAATTCTTCTAGGAAACTGAGTCATAAATTCCTGCTGAGAAAATCAATTATCTGTTATGTGATTGTTTAGAATGATTCAAAAATAACTAGGATGCTATTAAGAGGTTTGGGGATTTGTCCACATAAAAATTGTATTTCTACTTACATTGTTCTATGGTAATTATAAGTAACAGAAAGACTGTTATAAGCTAGAGAGCACAAAAACATATCATCTTCTTTTCATTATTTATTCATTAATGGCACATTGATAAGTTCTCTCTGGTCTGTTTTTTTTTTTTTTTTTTAAGATCATTAAAACAGATGTAAGAGGGAGAGAAGAAAGGGAAAGAACTTATGAGCCTCCTCTAGGTCCTTCATAGAAGCTGAACAGAACAGGTCTGGGAATAAGTCCCTGTTGTACTATACCGGGCACCAGCCTCCCAGTAGAATATGATGCATTGATTGCTCTCTGAGCCTGATCATCCAAGCATTTTTTTTGTTCATCCATTTGTCTATCCATCCAGAATGTATGGTTCTCCTCTTCTATAAGGTGGGGATGAGATATATTTTTGCCACTTTCACATTCTTTTGCCAATTTTCTCATTCTTTTCTTGCATTTCGTGAAATCCTCTTGTGAATTATCAGGCAACATCCTGGACATTCAGAATGGAGACCCAGGAAGATGAATAAGATGCTGAAAGCAGGCATGGACTGCTGTATGACTTGAGTCATTTTAAAACATACTTTGGACTTGAGTCATGATTGTGGTTGATTAAGGTTATTCAGATGCTCAGAACATGTACGCAGCACAGTGCTTGTGCAGGGGCATTGCTGGCTGGGCTGTTCATAGTTGGGAGCATTTTGTGTAGGATAAGGAATCCCTGGAGCTCTGACCTGAGCCGGGTTGTCCTGGCTGCACCAAAGGGTTCTGAGAAAACAGAATGTGTCTGTATGAGCTGGGATGGTGTGAGGCTGGAGGAGGGTGGCAGGTCCTTGGGGACCTTTTCTGGAGACAGAAGATGGCGGCGGCTCCGGCATGCCTGAGGAGAGGGGTTTGTTCCTGTGCTCCTGCGGAGGGAACGTTGCTGCCGCCCGTTGCCGCTGCTGCCCGGCGTGAGTGTGCAACCCTGCGCCGCACTGGCACTGCTTGAGGCCGCCCGGGCTCTCCTTGAGCTGGGGATTTCATCCAAACATTGAGCAAAGCTCTGCACATAGGCAAGGGGGACTGCATAGGCCTCATAGATGACGTGCATGCCCAGAGGTATGCACTTCCCCTCACCTGCTTCCGGGTCAGAACTGATTCAAACCCAGCTTAATTAGCTTCTTTACACTTGATTTTAATTTTCATGATAAAATATTTACAGAGGAATTTTATTTCAAGCTTTCCCTTCCAGTACTTTCCCTCCCTTGCCACCATTTTGTAACAGGTGTTATAAATATCATAAAAAATTCATTGTACCATTCCTTAAGATAGTTATATCATTGCAAAGGAAAGTTGTATTTGTACTGAAGGAAAAGCTTTTTAGGTAATATGAATACACTTTAAATTGGCAAAGCGTATTCAGTTCTTAGGGTAACTATAAATTTGCAAATAATACTCTGAGTATCAGGCATAAATCATTCACATTTATTCTTACTAAGATTTTTATGTCTGGTGGACAATAACATGGAATATAGAGTGTGTATTATATGATAACATATTGATAGCTCAGAGATGAAAACATTAAAGTTAATATAACTTTCCCATTATGATAAGTTTTCTATTTGAAAAAGTATAGAAAGGAATAGTTGCTTCTGTGGTTCAATTTAATAATTTGTTGATGTATAGGGCAAGCTAGAGACCAGTGTTTAAAGCATTTTTTTTCTGTATTTTACATCTATCTCAGGATTATACTTGGGAATAAGTAATAGAACAGAAAAAAAAAAAAAAAAAACCCAAGAAACAGGAGTTTCTGAAAACTACCAGTACTGGCCAAGTTTGATCCAAATAAAGATCTGGAAACAGTAGAGCTTGGCTAGCATGGTGCATCAGGAAAAATCCGGCTCTATTCTATTTCTTCAAAGATCATGCACCAACAAAATTCAGCTGGGAGGTGAAATTCTGCTATTAAAAAAAAAAATTAAATACAGTCAGCATTTAGCATGCAAAGTGGCCATTCTAGAACTCTTGCACCTCACACAACTAAGACCATCATCAGGGACTTCGTCTATAATCATAGGTTTGGAGTGGCATAGGTGCTAAAGCAAAGTATATTTCTTTCACTTTTTTAGTGCCCTCAGGTCAGAGAACTTATGCAAGAGAAGGAGAAACAGAAACAATACCTTCTAGATAAGGTACTAGAGCAAAAAAAAATCAGAATTATTTCCTGCTTGTAGGCACTTTGAAATAATCCGGTGAACACTTTTGTGTGTCTGGTGACAGAATTCACATTCACTTCAACAAGGACAGAAAGACTGAGATGATTAACTTTTCCTTTTTTAAATGCTCTCAAATGACTGCTGCTGCTTTCTGAGCCAAACTTCATCCTGTACAAGCTGAACAATTACTGCATCCATTCTTGTTTGAAAACCCCATGAAAATCCCTGAACAGTGAAGAATCTGAGCTCTAATACTGATAGTTTTCCATCTGTCAGAATGAGTGGCTAAGAAGGATTAGAAAATAAAACTAATTTACTGGAATTAAAATGAATGAAGTAATGAATGACAGTAAATTACAGATGAAAACAGGGAACACTAAATCTGACAAGAAAAAACTTATTTTAAAATATATTTGTCTTCAAAATGAATATGCATTTTATGCTGCTAGCCTTTACGAGAGATTTATTTTCTACATTTCTTCTAGTTGAGATGATTGTGACATTTACACCTTGAATAACACATATCTCTGGCACTCATCAGATATTATTTAGTGTGGCCCAATTATTCCCAGTGATGAGTCAGGGGCAGCTGAGTGTGTCACATCCATCCAAAGGCTGTACTGGCATTGCTTCATTAGGCTCAAGCTGCACAGCCAGGGACACTTAAGGCAGTTAAGCATCTGGGCCAATTTCAGCTTTCTTATTCCCCAAACTTTCTTTAAATATTTTGCATCCCCCTCTACTCATCCCCCAGCCTCACCAAAATGCAATCCCTGTTTTTCAGTCCCATAATGCAGAACAGGTATTAGTATATTCTTATCGTAGGTCAGCATCCACAGATTTTTGCAAAGTGATTTGAACACTGAAGGAAATGCAATGTTATTTCAAAAGGAGACGTATATTCATCCATGTTTAAAGTCTATCGTGATAAAGTAAATATTTTGTCAAGTGATAAAGCATTATGGGCTGGCCTTGGAAAGCCAGCGGCAAACTGCTACGCTGCCGTGTTTATGTAGGATTGAATTAAGCAGGCACAAATTCCTTGAATGTAAATGTGGGCTGCAGCTGCACCTTAGAGAAGGGGTGAAGAACATGGTTCTTGTTACAGCACTACCTGCCCTAGAGCGTGTGGGATCTTATTCCTCTTTGGTAAGAGTGAATTTTGTATATACGCATGGGCTCAGCGAGGTATTTCTGGCGTGTGCTGCAGTGCGCTTTGGGTAGTAGAAGAAGGGCTTATGTTTAATTTTGGTACTGTTGAACCTGCTTTGGTACCAAGGATGCACTCAGTGACCTTTTGAGATTCCTTCTAGACAGTTTCTCCATGATTACTATAAAACTCAAACTTCTGGACTTAATATGCCAAACTTCTAACATACCCAAGAGAGTTTTTTTAAGTGATTCTTTTCACTGATTTTGAATTTGACTTTTTGTTTTGTCTTGTTCTGTTTTGTTTGTGTGAGTGCCCTCACTGAGGATGGCAAACACAGCTTTGAGCTCAAAATGGAAGTTTGTGGGCAAGAGTGTGATTCTTCCTGTTTGATCTTTATAGGGGAACAGATAATATTTCTTTCTGAAGAGGAAAAATTTCTGCTCCTTCCTTCTCACCTTTCTCTTTCATGAGCTAATGCCCTCCTCAGATCACTGCAGTGCCACTGCATCCATCCATCATAATCCATAAAACGTTTTACCTAAAAATAAGAGGTGCTGCTTACTCAGATGACAGAACTTTTTTCCTGAAACTGCCTAATATCTGAGATTCTCTACATTTACTGTCCCATGGTCTGAAGCCAGGCCTTTTATGGTGACTTTCTGGACACTTTGGGGGTCCTATTAGGTTTCTTAGGCTTTTGAAAGAAGTTTGTTTAGGGTTTTTGTCTTTAATTGTTTATTCATTGCATCTTAAAGGAGTAAGACTGATATGCTTATTTTTATTTATTATTTGTGGTTTAAATAATGATAAATTGTTATGGATTTCTTTATGCATCTTCATATGCAAGTAAGATACAAATTAAGTTTCTCATTCAGAAAAAAAATAAAATATGTTTTATATTAGAAGTGAACAAATGGAACTAAGATGTAGAGCATAACAACAATATTGCTGTAGGATTTTTATAATGGCTAATGGAGTAGGCAAATGTGACATACTTGCATAATCATTCATTTAAAGTATTTATTAAAATTAAAATTGTAGAAATTATGTGGATAGTAATCAGTTTTCATTATAGTTCTTTCCACATTTCAGTGCTATAATTAGATTGTGGCATCTGTCACTGCTGATTAATATGTAGATAGCTCTGTCTTCCCACCAAGATTTACTGTGTATCAAGTCAAAATTTTGATCATCTAAAAATATGAAATAAAAAGTGGTAGTAGTTTGTAATTTTTGAAAGGAGCCTCTGCTGTGTAAAAATTATCTAATTGGTATTTCTCCTTACATTCTCTGAAGTGAGAATATCCCAGCAGGAACTGTACAATTCTCTGTGAGCAGCATGGGGTTGAAGGAACCTCAGCAGTTCCTTTGAGGCTTAGAAAGTAACATAGCCTTTCTTAAAGCCTTATGCATAGAGAAGAGTCTCTGAAGAAAAGCAGTCTCTTCAAAACTGCAAAAGCTGTTGTCTACAGAGGTTTGGTTTCAGCCTCAGTTGTACTAGGATTTTTTTTTTCTTTACTCATATTTGTTATTTTTGGCTGTTGGCATGACAAGCTGTCTGCTATAAACAAATGACAGCTATCAAGTCCCTGATGTGTTTCCTCAGCCACTGGGATGCCAGAATGCTGAGCAAGCCTAATTTTTGCAATGACATCTAATATATCTTATCTATAGAAAGATTAATAGAGATGGATGATGGCTTGGCATAGGTCTGCTTAGGCACTCTCTTGGTTCTCTTGGGAACTGTGGGCTGTAGTTTCATGATTTGCTGGATGTAGCAACAAAGGTAGCTCAGGAAGGAACTTATCAAGTGGCTTCTCATATTGCATGTTCCTACTTCTCTACCAAATTTCACAGTCTCCTTGAGTGTGTGGACATTTTGGTTTTTATAATGTGTGTGCATGTCTTCAGTAAAAACTGAATGACTAGGCTGGGCTGATCTAAGCTGAAAGATATCCTTGGTATTGAGGCTCAGGCAGCAACATCTGGGCAGAACTGAGGATGAAATAGGACTTTTTGGTTTGTTTCTTTGCCGAGGTCAGAGGGACTCTATGGACTCAGTCTAATTGGCTTTGTACTATAAATCACTGGCAAATCAGGTAGGCACAGCTGTTAAACCAAGGCATAACCTTGCACGCGTCATTTCAGGACTGAACAAATAGGTCTTCTAACATAGGGCAAATATCCTAAAAGGTGGGAAGCCTTAGGTAGGATATTTGCCCTATGTTAGAAGACCTATTTGGACTAATTTTGCCACCAGTTTCTAAACCCAGGCAAAATGTTTACTTACTCATGCTCTTCTTCTCTGGAGTGAAGTTATGTTTCCTAAAAAACTATGTCTTCATGCTAAGAAGGTTGGATCCAAGTGTCACATGTCCCTGTTGGATGATAGAGAAGAACAAAGATAACTTTCAGCATGTGACACTGAAGAAGTGGCTTTCACCACGGAGAACAGCCTTAGCTGTGTGTGTGAAGCCAGCAAAACACTTCACAGGAGGCTGGTGGGCAGCTCTCCCGGGCCAACAAGGGTAGTGGAGTCTGTCTGCACTGTTAGCACAGTGACTGTTGCAGGTGTTGACCCTCACGTTTGCGTATGGCCTGTTCAAGTCTCATGGAGATAATCTCTCAAATCTTTCTTTTTTCCTTGCAAGCTTTGGAGTTCTAAATAGTACACGTTTACAGATAGCTATGAGAATCATTAAAGTTAATGAGCAATTAACTGGAGTACAACAGTGAACTCGGGTTTTGAATTCTCGGTGTTTGGCACACTAGTAAATTGGTTGTTGAGATGAGGTGAAAAAACCCTAGACAGCACCGGGGAAAGATAAGGTCAATGAACTGACTTTGATTTTAACTTAAAACATCTGTCTGCAATGTTCAGTCTTGATCCTGGCTTGCGTGCTGGTAGAAATAAAAGGGAAGGGAAAAGCCTCCATTTAGTAGAGGAGAGAAAAACAAAAAGCCCATACTGGTAACGGTAGTGCTGGTCATGGCAGTGTATGAAAGATAGGATGGAATTTGACACAGTCTGCTATGGACAACTTGCTTTTCCTTTTCAGATGCAGTTTATGTACATATGTATATATATATACACATATAGCACATATGTGTATATATATACATATATAGCATGTATATAGCATATACATATATGTATATATGTATATATACACATATACATGTATAAAACACATGAATATATGTGTATATATAGCATATGTATACATATGTATAGATAGCCCCCCCACACACACATGTACATATACATATATATAGAGAGAGAGAGAGATTTATGCTATATACAATGTGATCTGGTAGAGTAGGTATCTTAACAGCTTTCCAAGGTGGTTTGGGTAGGAGAAGTATTATCCAACTGCTTTTTTGTTCTTAGTGCAAATAGTGGGAGTTTCTTGTGGGAGGTGGCAAGGTAGGGTCCTGATGCTTGTGTGTTTGTTGAAGAAGAAGATTAAATAGGGTTTCAAGTCCTGCTGCAAAGTCCTGCTCTCTTGAACATCAATGAATTGGAACAATGGGAGCGACCTCTTTTTGCTCTTTGCCCCAGGGTTATCTAAGACAACACTTAGCCAAAGTCCTGTTCACACCTTTTGATCAATGTATGAGTCTTCTGTGGTTATATCCCATGTTGTAGCAATTGCACCTCTATCTTATTTCAGTAAGTTTCAACATGGGACAAATGAGAATGATTGCTCCTGGTGCTCTCTTCAGTATAGAAAATAGTATTATCTGCTCTCCCTGTTCAGGACTTGCAAATCAAAATATTTCTTCCCTCCTACAAAAGGAGATGATTATAATATTTGAGTGGTATATTTTTATACCACTATGTAAATATAAAATTTATATATTATAATATACCACTTTGCTGGTAGCAACCATAATTTCGTTTTTGATTCTTCTTTCTTCAAAGCAAAGATTGTTACGGGAAGAAAACTAGGTGACTTGACCAGGAGTTTGGTTAAAATGTTTGAAAGCTAATGAGACCAAGCATGGCATTGAAATTCAATCTGCTTGTTTTTATTAAAGGCAATCTTATTTAAATCTGAGATCAAGAGTCTAGCTGGCATAGAAGATTTCAGATTTAGCAAAACTATAAATAAAACATGTTTTAAATGTTTGACTGCGTTAGTCAACACCATCTTATAGCTCAATTATACTTTTGTATGCCTAGCTATGTGACCATTTACATATATGAATACCTTTAGGCATGTAGGTCTTACACAATTTTCTTATATCCTCTATTACCAAAGGGCCTGAAATAGCCCCTGTGAGAGGAGTTTCGTAGAATGTTTCAATTAGCAATAGTCGCACCTCAGATTAACCTCATTGGCTACGATACTGCCACTGCGCAAAGTTTCCAGGCAACTATTTCAGAGAATTGTAAATACTAATGCTACACTGTAGAGTTGGACGTATTTTTATTTTATTTTATTTTATTTTATTTTATTTTATTTTATTTTATTTTATTTTATTTTATTTTATTTTATTTTATTTTATTTTTTAAAAAACAGGTTAACAGATTTACTTGTTTGCCATTTACCTTACTGCTTCAATCCATTTTACATATTAGATAAACAAAGATTGATTTCTGTGTAAGAGAAATGCCAGTCTTGCTGGACAGCTTGATATACACAACAGTTTATGCTTGAGAAGTTCTGGAATAGAAAAGTTGGAGAATAAAAATGGAAACTGAGGGGCAATTGGAGTGCATCTGTGTCGTCAGTTTGCACTGGGCCTTCTTGAATATCTGTTTCGAGCTCATCCTGTATAGCCGCTCACACGTGGTCTCGCTCTGCCCAGGTAGCATTCCCACCCCATAATAATAAAAGCCTCTTCTGAATATCTGAATCTTTCAGACCTTGGATTTTCCATATAATTCGTATCTTTTTATTCTTTCTTTCAGATAAGAAAAGAATTCCTCAGAGGGTGAATTACCTTTACTTAGATGAACTGTGTAACATCAGTGGTCTCCAGAACAGGTAACTTCTAAACCTATTCAAGAGTATTTGTGCAACATTGAACAACGAAGGTAGTTAAAATGGTTCTTGAAGTATAGTTGTGGCTGAGAAGTTTGTAAGGAAAATATACTTGTTCTGATTTGTTCCCTGCTGCGCTGTTTTCTTTATTTAGTTAAAAAAAAAAGTACATCTCACTCTGAGAAACATTCCAGAATTAGGAGAAACTGAAGTGTGTTATGATATGGAAATATACTCCTTCACTACTCCAATAATAATAAAAGTTTTGAGTGCTATTTAGGAGATCAAACCCTTTCAACACACACTGCAGATAGATAGGTTTATCACTGATGAGAATGGCATCTGCATTAGGACTACTAGATTATGCAAGCGGTGCAGGTTATTCCAAGAAATATTTTTGAAAATTCAATTACTTGACAAAACTGTGTTGGAGGGAAAAATGTACTTGCTTGTATTAAGGCTGTTAAAGCATCATATATATTATGTCCTGCGTTGATACAGATAAAATGTGATACAGTCTTCTACAGCAACACAAGTACACAGATGTCTGTCCTTGAAAAAAAAAATCTTCATATGTCAAGGTTTATGAGAATGGATAATCTCAGCTAGAGTGCTATATTTATGCATCTATTTCTTTTATTATGCTAAAGATCACTTGTTTGTGCAGCAAGTTGCTTCTCTGATTTTGGATGAGATACATTTCATGCAAATCACATTTTTCTGTAGATAATGCAGCCATCCAAAAACTTTAAATCAAAGATTTTATTTTCTAATTAAAAATAAGATTATGCAAAAAAATGAGGTGAATTGCCTAGTGCTGTGACTGATTAATTTTTTGCAGGTATCCCAGTCATATTGCCCATAATGAGCAGATCATGAAAAGCAGCGAAGGGAGGGCAAGGAGGAGGAGGGGACTGATAGCAAAAGGAGAATGTGACTACCTATGCTTACTCCTGACAAGGAGACTAGAAATCAAAGGTATAGATATACAGACAGACAGGTGAAGTGGATTGAAAAAGCTGCAGCAGCTACTCTCGGGCATATGTGCTGCCACTTTCTTTAGTGCAGTTTCCTCTGTCATGTTCAAGACTATTCTAATTCTGGTGTTATGATTCTTCCAGTTTACGATACTTCTAAGATAGATGTGATACGTGCTATAAACGATACCTCTCTTCCATTCTTGTGAAATTTGTCCTCTTCCAAGCTTCTGCCTTTCCATAAGCAATTTCTGTTATTTATTGCCCATCTTCATTATGCCTTTAATGGAACCAAAGTGATTTCCCACCAAAATTAGATGCAGTTGCTTTACTGTCCATGTTTCCTGCTGAAAAAATAATCAATCAGATCTTTGATTTTTTTATGAGACTTTTTCAAATCCCTCTATGTTGGTCATTAATATCTATGTAGTTTTAGTCTATTTGCAATTTTTCATGCCTTCCTTCTAATAAAAGACAATTCTTTATGGGGAGCTCCTTTTAGATCCTTTTAAATGTAGATCCTTTTAAAATTAAGACCACCTTTTTATTTTTCCTTAGCTAAGTTAAGGAAAATTATAAAGCAATGATGGTCTTTATTTTGTAATGTGGAAATGAACTTAAACAGGTTTCTGAATACTGTCCTCATGTGCTTCATATTCACAAGGTCTTTGCACAGGGTGGTCTCAGAGCAGTAACCTTTAGTCAGGATGAGGTGCGATGCGTGTGGGTCTACGTTGCCCAGTCTGTTCTGTTAAAAGCAGTTAGAACTTGGAATTCCCTGCAAAGATTTCTCCAGACCATGTCCTGGAGCTATTAGTCCTTAGGCTTTATGCTGTGGTTGAGCGATGAGTCATCTGTTCATTTGGTCTATATTCACATCATCATAATTTCCCAAAGTGGCAACTGGATAAACTGTGGTTAATGATTTGGTGCGATTTAACCACAAGATCCAAAAATGAGAGTTGCTGTAGTTCAGCAAGTCACTGAGAAACCATATGGCAGAGAAATGGCATTCAGAAAGAGGATGGTATTCAGAAAGATATGGGGTCTCTAAGGCAGAATGGGTTTATTAGATCAGGTTGAAACACTGCTTCAAGTTCTAGATATGGTTTCCCCAGGGATAAATTGGGAATCTCTGTGCTGTGTTACTGACATCCCTGAAGAGTAGGCAGCCTTGGGAGAGGAAATATTGGCCCTTTTGGGAAGAGATCTTTACACGCTTTAGTTGGGCTAACACTTTTAGCTAAGATTGCAGTGGTTTGCCTTGTGTAGACAATCTGGAAATGTAAGTACCATTTTACTGCAAACATGTCATGTCACAGCAATTGTTTAGGGCTGCTTTTTCACTCTGAAAATAAGAATACCTATTATTAATTATGCCCATTAGCAAAAGCAGCCATTCAAAGCATAACTGTCTCTTTTTTTTTTATCTTTGTGCTTTGTTACTTGTTACAAATATGCAATATAGATCATCAGAAAAAGCAGTTAGGAATGCAAGACTAGACATTTTTAAGATCAATCAAAATGGCCAGTTTTCAATAGATTGATGTAATGCCTTTCTTCAAAGAGGAAAGCTTACTTCTTTGCACTCTAACAGTATTTTTTTGCCATTCAAGGAGCAAAAATAGGGACTGTCAGTTTTTGAGTCTTAGGAACCAGATAGCTGTTATTCCTCTGTTAAAAGCAAAATGCAGATTAAACAGCAGCAGCAAGGGAATTAGCTAAACATGGGCATTCATCCTGTTCACACTCCGAAGCTTCCATGTAAATGAGACTAGTTTTGATTAATCATAGCTTAGAGAATTTTCCTATGCATAAGTCGATTAAAAACGCGTTAGAACAGCTGTTAACGCCCAGACACATGCAGGCTAAACTGATTGCTAGTATCAATCTGATAGCTAGCTGTTTGTTAGGATACTTAAAAATGTAGAAAGTTTGCTCTGGTAGGTTGCGTAGTGCAGACTTATCATGCAAAAAACAATGTGTTTCTTCAGAAATTCACTTTATTTTTTTTTCTCATCTTCTGCACACTAAAACAAAACAAAAGGAAGATACATATTTAATTTTACTTATTTCTCCAAAGTTTAAATATCTCTTTCTTCTCAACTGTTAGAAAAATTAAAAGAAGCATATGCTGAAAGAGAAATGCACTACAGGTTTCATGTCATTTGTTTTTCTTACTACTTGTTTTTTCTAAGTTTTGGGGCAAAGTTTGAAAGGTCCTATCTGGTCTTCAGGACTGTGCTCCTAGTGCTTCTGTTACTGCTTTGCCCACTTCTATCTCTATTTCTCTGGCCTTTCTCTTGCCTTTGGTGCAACAGCACCAGACAACAAACTGACACCTGAAATTAAATGGGAGCAACTGCATTTACTTGTACGGCTGTCTCCTTGTAGATGCAAAGGAAAGTGGCCCCTCCACAGGGAGGAGCATGACAGGCTTATGTGGTTCTGGTCTTCATTGTAAACTGAGAAAATGTTTAATAATACATGTGGATTCTGATGGAAATATTTTGGAAAAAGAATGGTGATACAGAACAAATTTCAAGCTGAGTTTTCTTGATGGCAATAATCTTTTCAACTAGGACATGTCAGAAACACTTTTCTGAAAAATGTCAATAAATATTTCTTCAAGATAATGCCTAATTGGAACAGTTTAGCTATGGACTGAGATGTTAGTGAAATAGCATAAATGTGTGATGTAGTGTGAAGCTGCACTTGAGGTTTTTTTTTTTTTTTTAGTAGAAAGTGGATATTTTCATTTCCCTTGACTCTTTCATAAGAAATGTATATACTTTAAGTAACTATTTCTATGTCTATGATAATGACATTTATTATGACCATATTTTTATATTGCATACAGGTGCATTCACCTATGCATAGGTGAATGAATTTAGTTATTATATTAATTATGTGAAGGGAATTTTTATTTGTGTGTTGTAGTAGCTTTTATCAGAAGTACAACAGATCTATCTGTGTACGTATAGTAGAGGCAATATCTCAATACCTTTTATTAGACCAACTAGTTAAAATAGTAAAAATTGGAAACACCAAAACTGTTTTTCAGAATGGCCCAGCACAGCAGAACCTTTAATTTATTATTGGCTTTGACCTGTGAAGTGCCCTGCCATCCTGTAAATTCCCTTGTGGCATGCATCAGCATTTTATTTATTTTTCAAGGTTATTTCCATCTCTATGCTTTCCAAAACCATGCAGCATAACTGTAGACTTGCACTGCTGACATCTTACAGTCTCCTGTGTGTTTATACTCTAGAAGGAGGCAAGAACTTTTGGTATTGCTCATAGATGCTCACGAACAATTTCAATAATTTTATATAGCTGCTCGCATGAGCGATGAACCCTATTAATCCTGGGTTCATCAATGCTCTGGAGAAGGCTGCCTCTGAAATGCTTTGACAGGAGAACATTTGGGAGTTCTAAACAAGTCCATGTTGTTCGAACTACAGAATCAAAACTGAAGAGGAAGGACATCATTTTCTATGCAGGTCCAGAGAGAAAATTCTCACAGGAGATTTTCTCCCTGTATGCCAAATACAATCTTATTTTAAGTGTTGCATGAAGAATGACTTTTGCTTCTGCTAGTCTTTGGAAGTCTCTATGCAGACTCTCATTTAACATTATTATGAGAAGCACGCTCCTAAGACAGTAGTGTTGTTTCATTTGGAAAAACGTAATTTGACCTTTTTAGTTGCATTATGTCTAAGGCTTATTTTCAGCCTGTGTGCTTTATATTTTCACTTTCTTTTAGTAACGATCCATGCATCAATGAAAGAGCTCATCAGAAGTTTATTGAACTTTATCCTAAAGTGTTCTACAAAGAAAAGAGTGTATTGCCAAGAATTCCTGAAGCACATCTGAAAAGGTAACATATATCCTCTTGAATCCTTTTTGTAGTGGAATGACATTTCTTTTCTTATTGTTTTTGAGAGAGATTAAGAAAGAAAAGCGCAAGATATTATCAGGTCAAGCTTTACAACTGCATACGATGGAGCAGCTGCAGAAGACAAAGATTAGTAGCTACTGCTAAATTCATTTTCTGCATGAGCAGAAACATCTGTTCGCTGCTAAGAAGTACATTTGTCCAACCTTTCAAAACATTTTTGGTTACACATACCCACTTCTCAGTGTGATGCTGGATTCTTGGAGGAAAGAAAGAGCATGGCTGCTGTTATTTTATTAATTTCATTTTACCTGAAAAAAAAAGTGAGGCGTATAGAAAGTAAATTGTTGATGAGCAAATACATCTATATGTACATATTCATATGTTGGTCTGCGGTTGCACTATACTCTGTGCCTTGGTTATAAAGCTCCTGGTCCCAAACCTCTTGATTAGGGGTCAGAGTTATCCCCAAGCAGTCACTGTTCCAGGGTCTGTATTTTCAGGAGCTTCCCGGGGCACAGGGATATGTTGTTGCTTCTGCCACGTCAGAGACTACCACTGTCACAAGTCTGGGAGGGAGGAAGCTTTCTGCAAAGCACCTGGGATCTGCAGGAGGCAAGAGAGAAGCCTATCTCAGTGGTAAAAGTGAAGGCAAAAATGTGACTCCTTGTTAAATATTTAAGGCCATCACAAAGTTCTACCCTGTGAGAGGGATGCTGCAGGCATGGGGCAAGGCCCAGCTTCCTGTTTCCCCCTGGAACAGCTGCCGGTTGTGCCTCTCCCCTTGGAGACCTCTCAGGGTGCACAGAGCTCCGTGGGGCTCCGCACAGCGCCGACGCTTGGCCCCCAAGCCTGAGTCTTGCTGAAAGACATGGGGTTAGTCTGAAGTTGGCCTACAAGGTGATGAAGATTTCTATTTTTTTCCCTAAATGGAATCTATTTTTTGAAGTTTTTCCAGGAAAAAGAAGTAGAAATGTAGGGATATAACCTACTACACCTCTACAGTACTTTACCTTCAGTGGCTTGTACACAGAATAGTTAATATTTTTCCATTGAGTAACAATCAGTTTTTTCAAAGAAAAATATTTTGATGAAAAGTCTTCAACCAAGCCATTAAAGTGAACCTGCTTGTGTTATTCATATACCTGTGTAGAAAGAAAAATGGGAACTTGGTACCAATTATTTACTCTTCCTGATAGTCATTTTGGTCATGATTTAAACAAAATTCTTTCAGAATTAATGGTCTTAAAGGAATGCTTAAAATCCATTAAAGAAATTGAAATGAACAGACTTCCTGTACTTCTGGGCTGTACTTCTGTCCAAGCCAGACATACCTGAAGACATGGATTTTTCAATTGCTTGTTAAAGTAGATCAGGAATGTAGTATATTTATCACACAGAATAAAACTTTGCCCCCCTTAAAGATGCAATGAAGATGAATTCTGAAAATATTCTGCAAGCATTTTAAATTAATTTTGACTTTTAATTAAATATTTTTAATAATTGTTAATAGAAAAAGCAGTATCTTTCTGAGTAACCAAACAACAAACAAAAACATAACTACCTTCTGCAGGACACCTCTAGAAACTGCTAATTTGCAAAAATTTTCATTTTTGTAGGAAAAAATGAGTAATGCAACATCAGTAAGTAAAGTCACCTCATGGACATAGTGAATTTCTGTTTTAAAATTTGTCTTTGAATCAGTCTTGAGAGTGCTGTACGAAAACCTAATTTGGTAGTTCTGTGATGAATCACTGTTCTCACAGGCTGATAATTCTGTTGTAAAAGTTAGCTCTGAATTTAAAAAATACACTCAACAGAACCATTTACCTTTGGTGACTTGAAATAACATGAATTTTATTTCTGCTCACAGTTTTTGTAATTTACATCCTCTTGTGCTCTCTCACATAAGCAGTGCTCTATAATACAGAAATGAAACTAAAATTACTAGTACTATATTGCCACAGTTGGAAAAAAACACATTTCTGGGTCATTGATTAAATTAGTCCTTGATTTATAAGCTCCAGACCCTTCGACAAGAGCTACAAATCTTGCTCTTTTTGCAGACATTTTTCTTATATAACTCTGATATGTGTACAAGCAGTATTGAAATAATTGAATTAAGAATTTTTGCCCTCACCGTGTTAGCTTTCTCTGCATGATTACAACTAAAAGGATGAGATAAAAAAAGGTTTCTTTGTTTCTGTCTACCTTAACTTTGTTATCACTGACAGACACTGGAATCCAAACTCATGTCTTGAGTTCTCCTTTTTCCTCTGGAAAGAATTACTTAACAGGTATCAGTGGGATTATGGCATGTGTATCTGAAGACAGAATTTGGCCTAGTGACTTGAGCTTGTTTGCATCCAACTAAGCTGCAGAGTGCTGTGTAGGGAATTGTTCATACTAGTAGGCAAATATTGTAATTGCTAGATTATAGACAAGAGCCCCGCAGCAACAGCGCTGAGCAAAGCAGCCTGAGCTTTGCATATTTAGTTTCTTCTGCTCCTGCATTCAGGGTCTGAGGTGATCTGCAATTGTATTCTTTTGGGAGTGCTGAAGTTAGATTGCAAAATCATAACTACACACAGCCCCAGTTTGCATATGCTAATTCACAAGTGCTTGGTTTGGGTAGTTCATCTGTTGTTTTCTGTAAGCACAACTTTCAACAGATCTCCCACTCCAAACATCTCCTCCTCCTCCTAAAATTCCTATCTGATGATATGGGAATCATTGGAAAGCACTAATATATTCTCATTTTATTTCTGATTCCCAAAGTGTATGCGTGTGCAGCATGTAAAATCACTGCAATAAAAGCGTGACCAGCACAGGATCTCATTTAATAAAACATTGTATGATATATGAGTAGACTGTTGGCTCTTTTAAGATCTCATTCAGAGATGCAAGTCAAGCCTGGAATCCTAAGCGAAACGTTCTTCATTTAGACGAATCTTAAATATACCAAAAACACATCTCAAAAGGTCAGGTACATGGAAAGCAAAACAGCTGGAATCTGCGGCTAGTGTGATTTTTTTTTTTTCTTTTTCCATACATAATGCATTTAGTTTGCTACAGTTGTCTTATTAAACCTTTCTTCTGGACTGTTGAGGATCAGTATCTAGCTTTCTTATGGCTCTTAAAGTTGTGGAAAACTCTGTGCTACAGGGCAGGAAAAGCTTAATGGAAAATCGGTCGGCTGGATCACTTAGTTAACCTGCTGGGGGATGTTGTAACTGGCCTTCAGGAGCCTGAAGAAGGGGGCACAAAACAGCTTACACGGTGCTTGGATGGAAATTCTGCCAGGAGGATTTTACAAGCCTGAGTTAAAGGCTCAGGATGAAAAGCCACTTTTAATGCACCAAGCAAATAGCTCAGAGGAAGTGCTGAAGAGATGCAAATTCCATCTTCCTAACAGTAAGGAGGTTTACTGTAGGAAGCATTTAGGCATTTATTTCCAGGAAGGGCTGCAGGGCTGTGAATCTTAAGATGTCTCTTAAATAAACACACATCAGTTCTTTCTTTCAAGAGACCACCAAAGATGAAAGAAGAGGATGTCATCTCTTTTATGAAGTATTCTAGTGGTTATGGCATCCATCCAGAAAGAGAGAGATCTGAATTTATTTTTTTTCTCTGTCTCCCATCTGAATAGTCTATATGATATTTTGGGAGGAAGCACTCTTGTCCCTTTGGAGCTGCTATTTCATTGCATTTAAATCTCTGAGCTGGAGAAAATGGTGTCCCGTAGTTTACCCTTGATCAGTAGCCTCTGGGCTAGCAAAAGGAGTCCAGCGCCTTACTGCATGTTTGTGAGTTTCCTCTTCTTCACCCCCTTTTTTCTTTTGGCTTCTCCAGCTAATCCTAAATTTGCGTCTTTGGTGCCTCATTGATATAAAATCAGTGTAAATGGGTTGGACAAAACAAACAAACAAAACTTTAAAACTTCTTGAATGAAAATTTGGAAGAGAAGTTCTGGCCTTTTACATCCAGCGTAGGAAAAGGGCTGGAAAGCAACATTACTCAGTGTGGAACCCTCTTCAGTTATCGCTGTTGACTTCTCCATCAGTAAGTTTATGGTGCAATGGAAAGGATACATCCTCCACCACCCAAAAACTCTTTCTTTGGAAGTAAAATCTATTATGTATTCTCTGCTATAGAAATTAGCCTTTTTTTTTTTCTTAGGGATAAGTGGTCCAGCTTCTCACAAAAACATGATACCTTTTGTTAATGCAAAAGTGCTAATGTTTTAAGGATTCTTATAAGGTGAATCATGCAATGAAGACAGATCTAGAAGTCTCTATCAGGATAACTTCCACTGAGCCCTGTGTGAGTTGCAGTGAGCAGTATGTCTCAGGCAAATGTGTTGCTTTCCTGCCAGCAGTGAGCAAGAAACTTTAAATGTTGAGGATCAGCACCTAGCCTGTCACTGTTTTAGTCCACTCAAAGTTGAAAACAAAATTCCTGGGAAGATTCTTTGTTTCTCATTTCTTTCCTACTCCTATGAGTTTAAGTAACATTTCCCATTACATCAGAGCATCTTAAAGTTTCGTTGAGTACATATATATATCTGAGGAGTTTTCTTAAGTGGTTCACAAGTATGGGACAAGAATATCTTCGTTCATTCACTGTGTATAAGGTCCCAGTCAAGCTCAAATCCTGTAGCTTGAATCGGTAAAAACCACAAAGAAGACCACCACAATTTTCCAAGATGTTTTTTGGAATTGTATGGAGACTATTGCTGCAATGTCAGCCTCTAAAGTGTTACAGAATCACAGAACAGTTAAAGCTGGAAGGGACCTGTGGGGATCATCTAGTCCGAAAGATCCACAAGGGCACATTGCTGGCTCATGGTCAACATGTCCACCAGGACCCCCTCAACCTTCTCTGAAGAGCTGCTCTCCAGCAGGTCACGTCCAGCCTGTCCTGCTGCCTGGGGTTATTTCTCCCTATGTACAGGACCCTGCACTTGCCTTTGCTGAACTCCATGAGGTTCCTCTCCGCCCAGCTCTCCAACCTATCCAGATCCCTCTGAATGGCAACACAGATCTCTGGGGTATCATCCACTCCTCCCAGTTTTGTATTATGTGCAAACTTGCTGAGGGTGCACCCTGTCTCTTCATCCATGTCATTGCACAATACTGAACCCAGTGTTGACCCCTAGGAGACCCAGCTAGCTACAGACCTCCAAATTAATAAACACAAGGGCAGAGAGATTGGTTTAGACTTGCATGTTCTGCCTTCTGCCACTCAGAGCTAAAAGTCTGGGATTATTTTAATATTTTTAATATGCCAAGATATATTAGGAGATACATTGGAACATGACATTAGCTGTTTCCAGCTTCTAATCATGAAGAGTAATCCGAGTGTGCTACATATTTAGCAGTAATTGCCCCAGATCTTCTTGAGCAAACAGAAGGGCCTTGGATGAAGATGGTTGTATGACAGTATGTACTCCTTCATGGAAAATTATTGTTTAAATATAATTTATTCTAGTGTTTACAGTGACAGGACTTTGTGGCAGTCATACAGCCATAGAGAGTCAATGTCTTCTCTTTCAGAAAGCCATTCAATAAATTACAGCAATCCTTTTTTTTTTTTTTCTTGTGAGAGAAAAATGAAGTTCAACAGTGGTAACTTTCCCCAAGTTTCACATGGAAGAAATACATATTGATATATTTTGCAGCCAAAGCTTTCATTCTTGCTGATGCGCTGAAAAATGATTTGAAATATATTCTGAATGACCCTTTAAATCATCACTGTATATTCTGTGTAGTGTAACTTACGAGTGAACTGAAGATGAATAAGCTAATAAGCTTATACACATATATTTAGTGCAGGATATAAGGCAAAAAGAAAGAATTATGTTTGGCTGTGTCTTTTTTCATCTTCAAATATTGTTTTTTTTCTTTTAGTTTTCTCTGAGGGATATAGATGATCCTAATAAAAAAGCTCAAACATTGCCAAAAATACAGTTTACTCTATCAAGTCAAACTCCGTTAAGTTTTATACACCAGAGAATAAAGATAATATAGAGGCAATGCTCAGAAAAAGCTTCCCAGACTGAGGAAGGGAGAGTAGATTATTGAACACAGAAATAAGAATGGAGACAAGCTGTCATGTGTTTTGCAAGAGGTGAAGAGATGCTTTCACATTAAATAGAAAAAGTCTACCCAGTCCTTCAGTGTGAAACATTTCTTTCTGCATTTTTTTTTGTTTTTCCCCAAAGTATTATGGAATTCAGTGAAAAACACCAGAATTTGCTAAGAATTAAAGATAGAGCAAACTTAATTTATCAGAGAACCCAGAGAGAATGGAGTTGGGAAACTGGCTTTTGACTTATTGAGTTGCTTCTTGTGTTCTTTCAGAGCTGGAATCTTTTGACCCTGTCTCTCATAATGCGGTGCCAAAGTTCCCAGTAAAACTAGATCATGAACAGGGCAACTTTGTAAACCTGCCATCCCCAGGACAGAGTACTGACACCTGGTTAATATTCCTCATTGCAATTTATGGCCACTAATTGATAGATATATGAAGAGGATCAAGTTTTACTCAGTTTTACTCAAAACCAGCTTTTGCACTGGTTTTAAAAATCAAATTATCTCTCTTAAAAAAAAATAGCTGTAAAGTCATGATTTGAGTCAGTGCAGAGCCATAAACATTGCCTTAAATGTGAATCTGAATTGCTAGTAGCTTAATCAAACTGAGAGAGAGATAATTAAAAGATATCCTGGTCTTGAATGTTGTTTCAGAAATACTGTAAAGTTAAGTTTGACTTTCAGGAAAATGTGTGCTTGCTATAGAGGAAAGCCTGTGTTTTGAGAAGTCTTAACTTGTCTTGACTTTTTAAAATAGTGGTGAGCTTCTTAACTGGTACAGTTACAGACGAACTGGAAGGTTGTTTGGATGGTTATCTTGGTTTAGTTTAAGTGGAATTGGCTATAAATGCAAGTTGCACAGAAATAAGCCATTCTACAGTTAAATGTAAATCTGTATAGGAACTTCGGTTAAATCAATCAATGTCATCCTATAAATACTCTTTGAAACGTCTGTAGGTGCTCCCTTTTGGCTCCCATCATTCTCCTCTGCCACGTAGCCTTTGAGCAACTTTCCTGCTGTGATCCCTGCCCATATCTGCTGGTTTGGTTGGTTGGTTGGTTGGTTGGTTTTTTGTTTTGTTTTGTTTGAAATGCAGTTGACACTTGACCTGTGTGCACGTGCTGATGGCATTACAGGACAGGCAGCAAAATCTTCACATCTATAAGTGGAATTCCAGGTCTCCTGTGCATATCAATACTGCTGCTCTCCTCCTTGTGTGCATAAAGGATCATAATTGTTGCAATCATGTAGGCAAAGTCCTAGCACTGGAAGGACATACAGTTGCATAGCGACCCATAAATTAAACACTTATTCTTTCTGACAGCAGTAGCAGAATTATCCTCATCTCATGCATAAGTGTCACAGCTTGCTTTTCTCCCAAGTGAGTCTTGCCTTAGCAGAGGTGTCAATGCGGCGGTGTTGTGCAAGCTAATATATTTGCTGCCCTTTTCCACAGCCATGTGCAGATGCTTCAGGGAGTGCAAAATTTCCCAGTATAGATCATTTATGCTAGGGGATACATAAGAGGAGGCTTTTTATTTACTGGACATTAGGTGTCCCAGTTATACGTCAGAGATTCACTGGACTCGAGATAATTTCGAAACCAGAGTCTTTAAAGTTACAAAGCAGAGCTGTCCTGCTCAGCAGTTTATGGATCTTACTTGTTCAGAAAATACAGATGACTTTAATTGTGTAATTCAGTTTCACAGAAAGAAGCCTTTGCAAGAGTGAAGGACAAACATTTCTGACACCCAGACTTTCACTGCTGCTAGCAGTTTTTGTTTGCCTATTAAAGCCATCTTCCGAATATTGAAGCTTGTGTTCACTGACTTATCCCTGTTTGCCCTCTCTCCTATCTTCCTCACCTCTCGCATATGAAGTATTTTGCTTTCTAGGGGAAAATGGTGTGAAATGATGGGAATACACAATTAGAATCATTGCTAGGCAGTTTATCTTTGGTATTTATTTTATATGTGGAACATATCATTCCTATGTAGAGAGTTATTGTTGATTCACTTGCTTCCCCCACAATGTTTTGCCTCGTCTCATTTTCTCCTGCTACTAGTAGCCATGCACCTTCCAGATTAACTCAAGTTATAATTACCTGTCTGGGATTTAGAGTAACTCTTGGAAGAAGAAAGAATGTGCAATACGTCTTTGTATGCTGGGTCTTGTCAGCACACTTTATGGACAGACATAACAATCATATCCTGTAGACTATATCTTAGCTAGCTGTATGGCCCTAGCTTTAATCATTTGCAACTAATCTAAGCTTCACATTTTCCATCGTGTCTTGTCCATCAAGCTTAAGCTGAGGTGTTTTCTAAGAAGGGCTGCAAGTGACGTTGCACAAACTGGACTCAAGTGTCAGAAATTTTCCCTTGCCAGTGCGTTATACCTTCCCCTACCTCAGAGAGAAGGAAGGAACACAAGGTATTTTGAACTGGGATCCATGCATGTGCAGAAGGAATTCTGATTAAATTTGCGTGACTTGTTATTTATCGCTCTGCATTGCTCCTGCATGGACTCTCTCAGAATCAACCCCGTTATTCATGCAGTGCCCCCGTTGGAAAAGTTTGTGCAATCAGGAGTGGAGCAGAAACATTGCTATTCGAAATAGGAAGCAAGTCATTCTCAGAATCAATCACAACTGTGTATTGCTTAAAGGTTTGTTTCTGGGGAACAGATCACAAATAGTTGTCAGTTGTGCAATTTGTTCACAGAAAATACTTTATTCTGAATAAAATACTACGTCTTAAATGCAGGCTGTCCATGGGCAACTCATAAACAGACAGATGGCCTGAATTTAATAAATGCATTATTTGCTCGAAATACTCAGGACCACTGATTTGTTTGAATTCTGTTATTGATTATTATTTTTTAATTGCTGAGCTCTTCCTCAATACCATGTGACAGATATAACAGATTACATTAACTTTAATCCCTTGAATTTCTCAAAAAAAGGCTACCGTTACATATGTAAGCAAAAATTGCTACCTATAGGGACAGAATCCCATTGTCCAGTATAACATATAATAGTGTCAGAACTTCCCCTAAAAAAGGGTAATTTTGCAGTGTAATTATAATTCTGAGCTAACACTGGTAAAGCTCCTTTTTTTTTTTTTTTTTAAAAAAAAGAACACTCTTATATAGTATAAATGGTAATTTTGGACCATTTGGAAATAGTATGGTGTAAGCCAGAATGGGGTATTTTAGAACCAAATTAAATGTTGATGTGGGAGCTATACCAGTAAAAGTACATTGGTCGGTATCTTCTCATTAAGAATTACAATACTTTGATGAGGAGACTATAATGAAGGCTAAATTTAATTCTGACATGGTTATAACATCAGTCGTTTATAGTTTCCTTATTATCAAGACTTTTTATTAGAATCTAATTTAACTGATAATTTAAAAATGGAGTTGCATTTTCCTGGGGCTTTCATAGCTTCCATTCGCCCTACTGAAATTTTTATCTTGTTATTCTATTCCTCATGTATGTGCAAATAGCTTCCTCTGGAATATCTACATCAAGTGAAATAAATTGTATTACAACCATCATGCATTATTATTATTGCTATCATCAGGACATTATCAGCAGTAATGTAGGAAATAAATGTTATGGGAGCATACTATACACCAACTGAGAGAAAAGTGGGTAGCTGCTCTAAGTTTTAGTGAAGTCTGTGTTTGCTAAACTTGTAAGAAAGACAGGTAAAGGTCATGGCTAAAAGGGAAACAAGGGACGAGATGACTGATTGAAATATATTACTTTTTTGTTATTTTTCAATTCTGAAATGCAGTCAGTGAAGTGCGGAAGTGACAATTATGTCAAACCATTAGAAAGAAAAAGCAGAAAAGAGGAAAATTATAGCAAAATAGTGGCTGTTGAATTGGCAGGCTCACTGTACATTCTGTCTTAATCAGGACGTAGAAAATACTAAGAGGAAGAAGAATAGATAAATTAGTAGCTTGCTCGCTTCAGACTTCCAAAGAAAAAATGTTGCAGCAGCCTTTGAGGCAATGATGTGTCTTATCTGTTTTGCATTCTGATACCCAGAACTTTGCCTTTCTAATCCATTTTAAGCTATTGCAGAGAGGAGCTTCTCTATAGACTGCTATCTGATAACTTTAAATTCTCCATTAAAAAAAAATCAGGAATCTGCATCTTTTAGTATCTTCCTATTATTTATTACTCAAATTTGCCATTTTCTATGGACAAGTGAAAGAAAAGAGTGAAGTTTCCACTTTTTCTTAACCAATAATTTAATGAAGCACGTGTTGTTGGTATAGTAATGTTATAAACAGTGATGTTTTCCTAGTTCATAAAGTATTGCTCAAAATACTTTACTTTTCATAGGAAAATAGCATTTTTATATATTTAGGAGGCTATATCATGGCCTTGAAGGTTAGAGATTATTTTAAGGAAAAAAAAAAAGAGAGAAACATTTCAGAATTATATTATTTATTTTTTTTCTGTAAACAAAAATGAAAATGTGCTGGCAATTCTTGAACAGAACCTAATTCACATGAATCAAATTCAAATGTCATCTGTTAGATTCTACCTGACAACGGAAAATACACTTTTATGTATAATTCTCTTCACAGTTCTGGCAGATGTTTCACCATCAGCCCTTGAAGATATAGACAATGCACTTACTTTGATAGCACATTGTAAAATGGATCCTGAATAAGAGCTTTAGGTCTTGCCTTTGCATAGCTGTTTAATAACAATGACAAATTATAAAGCTGCAGGAGACCACTTTGATTTGCAGAGTGTTGTTATCAGTGTTTAGATGCAAATGTAAAATGAGTAGAAATCTGAGGAGTAAAACTTCTATTGTTGGAAAATCTGAAATGCCTGAGAACTTCTCATGAATGTGGTTTACTGTATAGCCACCAACATATTTGGAAATGACGATCATAACCACGAAGAAAAGATTTAGTTCAAAGTTGTTACAAACACTTGCAGATGGATATCGAGTCTGATTCTTTATTTCTATTTTGCATGGTGACAAGCAGCGATGCAATGAGCTGCCTTGGGAGCACACTGCCCTGGATTGGCTCGGAACAGTGTCCAAAGTGGTGCAAAATCAGGACCCCACCTGCATGAGCAGAGTCCACATGTAAAGATTAATGAACTTTCACATTCAGGATGCAAACTCCTCCCTTTTTTGTTTCCCATAATAGGTTGAATTAGAAATGTGTGTCGAATTAGAAATGTTAGGGAAACTTATGTTTAGAAATGAATTTTGTAGTTAGTGGTGTTGAAATTTCCTTTGTCACAAGATGCTTACGGTGCAGTAAACCCATGCTGTGATGGCTCTTACTAGAGATTCAGAACTGGTTATCTACTCTCAGTCTCTGAGTTTTCTGAATGGACTGAGAAATCTGCCTAAATTATGAAGACTTAAGTTTATTTAAGAAGCAGTGTGTGCTTGTTTACAGCACAAAGCCATGATTCCAGTTTACTAAAAGACCGGAATCTATCAGCTGCTTACATTACAGGAAAATGAAGAGGGGAAAAGGAGAGGTAAATAAGCAATTTTATTCAAAATAGTATTTTAGTGCCTACTCCCCACTGAAATCCCTGGAAAATGGGCACATAATTATCTTAGTATGGTTAAATATTGCATGCTCTTATGCTGTTATCAGGTTATGCAGGTACTGTTATCACCTGTCTTAATCTGATTTCTTCCCTGTTTTTAGTCTGCAGCTCTGCAAATTATTCTGTTTTGTTTCAAGATTTTTTTTCATTGCAATAGGAATTAAAATGCTCAAAACAATGTTTCCATTCTTAATAAAATGGATTTACTGTTCTTTACCATGAACCCTGCTTTCAGGCAGCCTCAATGACAAGCTGTTCTGTCCCTGGAAATGACCAGTGTCTTAACTTTTATGCAAGAAGCCCGAAGGAATATCTTGAAATTAGAGCTGAGGGAGCCCTGAGCAGCTGGATAGCCAAGAATCTGTGAGGTCCACAGTGAAGCAAGCCACGTAGTCGAAAATATAGCTTAAAGCTCTACTTCTATCACACAATGTCAATAGGAAGAGAAGCAATGAAAATAATTGCAGTAACATAAAAATTAAAACAGATGCTTCATTTTGTTCTACTGACCAGAGGGGAATACTAATAAGGCAATCTCTGAATAACACTCACTGATAAAACTTTTTATAGGGTAGTTGATTTCATATGCCTACACAATTTAGACAGTAAATACACCATCAACAATTCAAATTGTTAATTTTTTTTAAACCCGTACATGAGTCACTTTGCATTGTTATGCACAACATTTGCCTATAAGCCACTTCTTGACTAGATAAAAGCAAAAGCAGCCTTGGGGAAAAGCTGAACTGTTGCTTTCACACCTTTCACAGAAGGGGTTTTTTGCATGTTTTCCAAACTTGCTTGTTAAGAGAGAAATTAGAATTCTTTTAAAAATGTATATTTTTTTTCTTCAAATATACAGCTCTCTTGCAAGTGATATTTTCATATTCTTTTTTATTTTATTGGAAGCCCTTTACAAATAATAAATAAATTAATTAATAATAGTTAAAGAAGAGCTTTTTGTGTGCATGAGACACACATTTTATAAAACTGTCTCTTGTGTTTTAGGATACCAAAACCACTCAATGAAAATCAACCAGTGGATGAGAAGTATCATGATATAGGTAGCTACCTTAAGAAGATCAGGGGTATCCCAAGAGTTGAGCAAGAATCTCTTCAGAAGAGGGAGCATATCGACATGTTAATAAGAATACTCAAGAAGGTGTAAGTATTAAGATCAAAGTTAACTTTTAACATTGGAAATGAAGGAAGAAAAAGAATTTCACTTAGATTTGGGGAAAAAAGGCAAGCAAAACAAAAATATAGTAGTAAAATGTGGAATATGATCTCACAGTAGTCTTCAGTGATGAGGTATACTACCTTCCTTTTGATAATTTTTCCTCCTCCTCCTGTTGTGTCCTTAGATTACAGACTTTTTAAAGAGAGGAATGTGTGTTTCACATCTATCTCTGAAGTATCTACTCTATTTCTGTATTTACACAAAAATCAAGACACTATCAAGAATCTTGGGTTGCATTACAAGTGCCTATTTTCTACCTGGAGTTATTATCATATTTAGAATAAGCACTAGAATGTTGCATTACTAGAGAAACTAAAAGTTTAGGGCTGATTTTTTGAGGACCTACAGTTACCATATTTCTTTGCACTGAAGAAACGCTCCATTGATCACTATTTATACTGTTTTTATCATAGTAATTCTACTGACTTAAATGAAATTAAGCACCTTAAGTAGAACCTGTTAAGCACCTTAAGTGGAACCTGTTGTTTTATTTTGGTGTTAACTGCATGATTCTATCCCTGTTACAGCTGGCCAGACTTCTAGTCCATGCAAACATTAGTTCTCTGCTGTCTACTGCTATCTATATGGATTTATGGTATACATAATACTAGGCACATAGCAAACTCTGGCTTCAGGGGACTATCTCATTTAGCTGTTCCGATCATTCTAGGATATTAAAGAGTTATTCTTTTAAAACATTTCTGCTTTAAATAACTAAATTCTTCTCATTTTCGTGCTCATAGTTATGTTGTACTGCTTAGTTGCAAAATGTTAATTGATCTGCCCTGCAGAAATGTCAGACGCTGCTGCCGCCGCTGTTGGCCGGGCTGCAAACGGTGGGAGGTGGTGGGGGAAGGCGAATGAAGGGCTGCATGTGCAGTGTGAGTAGAACTTATTGCTATTAATGTTGCCTAATTTAATAGTTGTAGCTTTGACTTAGCAAGGGACGAGGAGAATGAGGTACAAGACATTTGCTTCATTTATCTTGTAACTTCAGCACCATCAGTTGGTTCAAGAGTAAAGGCTTATCTAACCTCCAAAGCTGGACCTTTCTAACTATTTCAGTATAAATGAAGTGGTATGACCTGACATCCATTTTCAGCGCTTTTAAAATCATATTTCATGTATGCACAGCTTTGCCAGTACTTTAAGTTACTTTAAGGACACACTAATGATTCTGTTGGAGGTACAAGCAGATGGGATCAAAGATGCCCTTAGTCTGCTTCCAGCTACCATTTGTACAACTCCATTGGAGGATCCAGTCCTCAAACGTCTGCTTGACATAACTGTTTATTCTATTACTTCTTCGAATTAATATGTGACACGATCAGCATAAAAACAGAATTTGCTTTCCTTAATCCAAATGTTTTTATTGATCTGGCTTGGGGAAGGGTTGCACAGTTATGTCAATGTAACTGGCAGGAGGAAAGTGTAGGAACAGTTGACAGCAGGTGAGAGGTGGTAATAATTTAAACTAGAGCCGCTGCTGAGAAGTCTCTACTGTAAGTCCTTGATGTAATCAGACTGTTATATTCCAAACATAAAAACTTTTGGAGAAGGTGTCAGTCCTCAAGAAAACCAGGATTTCAAATTCAATGTCCATGGCAAACTCCCATTGACTCCAGTAAGCCAGGATTTCAGCCGTGCTTGCTGAATGCAGTCATGGCATGGACTAGCCAACAGATAATTTCTGACAATTAGTTTGAGATATTTCATTATCCCTAATCTCATGTAAATGTGAGCTGTTGTTGAAAGATTCTTTCCCACTTCCTCTCTTGCCTTTGGCTGCCTGTTACCAGTATTTCCCTTGTGTTAGATCCAATGACAGTTTAGCCCATTACTAAAAGAAGAAACCCCAAACAAACACAAAATCAGTTTCCCATTAGATTGAAGTGACTCATCCTGCAGCTGTGGATTTGCTACAGCTGATGAAAGGCAGTGAGCAAGCCACTGAGGTTGGGGAAGAGACCACCCTGCCAACAATATGGGTCGTGGTTATTCCAAATATGTTCCCATACTCCTCACGTCCACATGAGCATTTGTGTTGCTGCAATACGGAGTTTGAGAAATAATCTGTGGTGCTACTAACCCTGACCAAGTTTAGCAATAAGCATATAAGCTCGTATATTGCCATAAGGAAAAGCTTAAGTGCAAAGTAGCCACGGTCAAATAGCGACTGTTTCTTGCAACTGTAATGCTGGCTTAAAGTATATGTGAAGCATTAGGATATGTGAAGACTTGGGATATAGCTTTCAGGCACATTAAACTAATTCAAACCCGGTCTTCTGCACCCCTGCTGCATCTTTCAGTCCCTCTCTTTGCCTCTGCCATGGTATTCACGTGATGTGACTGCAAGAGAGTTTCTGAGAAGTAATTTGGTGAAAATTGAACCCTACTTAAAACATAATTAGTTTTGACCAGATCACCTCCCTCAATCACCTAATTGTGTTATCAAATGAGTAGCAATGGAGAGACAGGAGAACTGGTGTCTCTGACTCTAGAGCTATTCAAGCAGCTAGTGACTCTCAAACTACTGTAGCTCATGCAAGGAAGAGCTGATGCTAGCGTGGTGCTTCCCTGATATCCCAAGGGCAAGCAACCATTTGATTTTTGTAGTCCCACTGTGGAAAGTATGATACCGGGCTATTTTTTCTCCTTTATTGTTCCTTCTTTTAGAAACTCTTTCCTCTATTGGCCACAGGTGATAATAATACAGCATCTCTGTTGCTTACAGGCCTAACATAGTAGCAGGGGAAGGTAGTTTTCTGCCCTCTATGATTGCTTCATGCAACCAAAGGTAGGATATAAAAGTGGTTTCCTGATAGAAAAGACCATCAAAAGAAAGATGCTATATACTACAACTTCAGCTGTGAAAAGACATTTTTTTTTCTATTACGAAAAGGAGACTTTGATTTCTCCAAATTGTTTGAATTATTGCTGAATAAATTTTTGTGATTCTTGGGGTTTTTTTTTTTTTTTTTTTGAGCGGAGATGAGGTCACAAATTGGGTGGTCAAATATTCAGTTTGAACTTTCAGCATACCATGTGGATATAAACTCTCTCGCTTTTTCCATCTGCCAGAGAGTTTCAGGCCCTCAGAAAGGCAAGAGAAAAAAAAAAATGCCACCCCTATCACCAATGAAAGATTATTTCTTTTACATAGAAACATAGAATCATTATGGTTGGAAAAGGCCTTCAAGATCATCAAGTCCAACTGTAACCCATCACTACCATGGCTGCTAAACCATGTCCCTAAGTGCCTCATCTACATGTTTCTTGGTGACTCCACCACTTCTCTGGGCAGCCTGTTCCAATGCTTCATCACTCTTTCCATGTAGAAGTTCTTCCAAATGTCTAACCTGGTGCAACTTGAGGCCATTTCCTCCTGTCCAAGCTACAGTTATTTTGGAGAAGAAATATGGGGGGTATGGTGACTGTAAAGATCGTCATCTTTCTGTAGCATGATGATACAGCAATTTTTCAAGGACGAGCCTCCAAAAATTGAGTCCCTGGAGTATTATGAGTTTACACTGGAGCCCCGGGGCCTGATGCTGCAGCAAGAGCCAGTCAGGAAGTAGGGGATTGTGCTCCAGCGTGGAAATCCTGCTGGCCTGGAAGGACTTTATGCCTTATTTCTGGTGCTATATGCAGTGGTGCCTGGTTCATACAGCCAAAGCAGTGGGCTGAGGTGTCCATCCCAGAGGCAGCAGATCATCCTTTCACTGATCATTTTATTGCCTCCCTTTCCTCTCTTCTCCTGAGATCATCCTTTCCTCTTTGTGCAGAAGGGAGAGAGATGCAACACAGTTTAAACATGGCACATGTGCATACTCTAGTTTGAAGGTTGAGCCCACGTTGCAGACCAGATTGAGGGTAAACGACAAGACAGAGCTAGGAAGGCGCTCCCAAGCTAAGGAAATTCGACTTTGCCACTGCATGTGCAATACTGGACTGAATTCATGATGATACGTGGGGCAGCTAGGCAGGGATCCGTCTGTGGACTGTGCACTGGCGGATAAAACTTTTCAAACCACTTAGACCTGTGGACAAAAAAGTGTAGCTGCATGTTTTCCATGTTCTTCGGAGAAAAACTTCAGAATATAAAGGTGTGTTAAAAATTATATACTTGAAATTCTTCCTTCGACTCAAAATGAGGCATTTTGTTTTTTTTTTTTTGTTGTTGTTTGTTTTTTATTAGATGTCATTTTAACTTGTATTTCAAATTTCTTCCATATTTTAAACAGAAATGTCATTTCAAAACAGAAATGCGACCAGTGTTTATCTTGAAACTTGCAGTCACTGACTCAGAAAATGTAATATGCTTCCCATATTTTTCTTTCTTCCAATGAAAGCATTAGCTAAATTAAACTCAAGCTTGTCATGTATTTTGGGTCTCTGAAGCTTCATTTTCAGCAAATTCTGTATTTGCTGAAATATTTTTAGCTGTTGGGTGCAGATAGGTTCCCGGAGGCTCGTGGGCTGTGCTCTGCCCTGCTTCATCCTTGCTGGCTACAGGGACACTGACCATTTCAAAGCTGCTTTGCTGTTCCTGTGCAGTAACAAAGCAGCACACAGCCCTAGCGGCTTCAAAATATTGAAAGTGCAAAAAATGGTAAGCTATAGATAAACTGTTCGCGTACCATTAGGAGTATTACATTTCTGAAAATTTTCCCCAAATTTATTTTTTTTGCTGGATGGCATAGCACGAAGTAAGTAGTCTTTGTGTGTGCAATCTTTAAAACAACAAAACAAAACAAAAAAAACTTTGCTCCATGATTTTACCATGCACAATAAGTATAATATAGAATTAAAAATGAATTATGCTGGACATTTTTTTTTAAGTTCATAGAGCTGCCTCACTGAAAGCTGCAGTCTTTGTGTTCTATTTGGTTTGCTACAGCCTAAAGCAAATAAATTCCTGAGGCAAATATTTACTCATGAAACATGAAAACTCTCCACTGCCTTTTTGGTGCTCTCGTATTTAAAAAATGGATTGCATATTCATTTGACTCTGGGCTCTTGGGCCTTCATTCAGCCAACACTGAAAACATGTTTCTGAGTCGATGTGAGTAAATCTTTTGAAGTTTATGGTAGGAAGATTTTCAGAATTGCTGTTTCAGAATTGACCCTGCTCCTTAGACACTAATTTCAGCAGAGCAAAGTTAAATTTAAATACTAAGGTTTTCTGAAAATCATCCTTATTAGAGGACAGCTTGAGACAACAATATTTTTTCAGAAAATTTCACTTACTCCTTATACCAGAAAATCCTCATTGCAGATACTAGTAGAGAAGTGGACAAAAGGCTGAATAAGAACTTGAAGATTTGACCTTGTATATTTTTCTTTCTTTGATCTTGCAGTATTACTTTCTGATGATATTTATCCTTTCTGCTTCTGGCTTCCTTTGGTAAATGAATATATGTGGAGCTTTTAAAAATTCCCTTGAATCAGCTAATTATTTTTATATTTGTGGGTGTCCCTTGCATTAAAACTTTTCTGAACTCCCACAGCTCCAGACTGCCTTGGTTTTTGACCACCCAAGTACACAATCCAGTGGAAATGCAACGCTGAAACTTCTCCTTGATCTCTCTGAAAAGACCTTGTTGTGTCATAGTTTTGCATTCTTCAACTGAAAATCCACTAATTACACAACAGATAATTAAAACCATATAAAATCCACACAGAAAAAAAAAATTAAAGTCAGACAGAAAATGAAAGCCAGATTATCTAATACTAGTAAAGGTTTATACTATAGAATATGCAAATATATTCTTCATTATCATCTGGAAAATGAAAACATGATGATCCCTAAGTACTGCTTGTTGGATATTTTATTTTATTTTATTTTATTTTAATGAATAAAACAAACATAACAACTTGTCCAGGATAGATTTTCAGAATTTCCAAAATTCAAATTCAGCATCAGAATATCAGCAGTGGAATATCTTAAGATGCTTAAAAATTCAGTGAGGATAATAAATGTCTACTTTTTAGATTGCTACTATGATCTTTTTGCTGATGAAGTGAGAAGATGTTTGTAAGGAGATTATTTGTGCTTCTCTTGGAGCCTGCCTTTTACAGTAGTGCCCTTGTGCAAGCAGGATCAGGGTGTTTGAATGTTTCTTCTTAGTGTGTTGGTTGTGGATATTCCAACTCAAACTTTTGGTTGATTTTCTACTAATTCTAGGATTTTTTCCCAAAATATGTATATTTAGGAGTTTGCTAAAACAAACTGGCATAATTGTGTTATATTTAGTGCCTTTTTTCTTTAATACACTCAAACTCATTAAATAAAAAATATAATGGAAACAGGTAAAAACAATTCTAAAGTTTTTTTTTTTTAATAGGTATTTTGCTCATATCTGAGTGACTGAATTCTGGACTACCATGAGCTCATGAGTATCAGAAATAAGATGAATCCTTGTTTCTGCTTTAACATGGGATCAGTTTATCAGTGTTATGTCATAAATATTATGAGCCTCATTTGTTTTATTCCTATGGCTTCACTAAATTATGTTACTTTTCTCAACATCCCTTTTTTTAGCAACAGTCATTTTGGGACTAGGTATAGACATCTGCAAAATTAATGATGGAATTAATTTTTCAGAAGATTTTTGGAAGATTGTCTATTTCAAAATCTTTCATAAAGCTGTTTTTGAAAATGTTCATTCGATAAATTATTCTGCAGTGTGGTCCTGGCCTTCTAAATTCACCTTTCCAACTGTGATAAAAAAAAGATCAAGTGGATTGCCTATCCTTTGCCTCTGAGATGTGTTAGAAGCTGGCTTATGAGTAAGGATAAGAAGTGTAAGAAATATTATTAGGAATTTATAGTAGCTGCCACCATGAGTGATGCTGAAGTGAAAGTTTTTTAACACTTATATCTTTACTTTGCTGGAGAGAACACAGAGTCTTTAAACTTTTCAGTGGACTAATAAACTTCCAAATAATGTGAGGGAACAAAGTAATGTTTGGTTATAATTTCCTGATATTTTTATTGGTGATTACCCTGTCTTACTCAGGATTAATCATTATTTTCTTTGTTTTTTTTTGCCTGAACTATTTTTTTCTCTTGTCAGACACTGTCAAAATCTTGTGTTTCATATACCCAAGTGTGGAACAGTTGTTTTCCTCTGGTATTTCCTCTCTTTTTTTTTTTTTTTCTTGAAATGAATGTGACTTTCTAGAGGGTTTTAATTTTCAGTAAAATATTCTGCCCAGAAAGTGTTTTCCTGTGACTGTATTTCAAAGCTTCTAAACCAATAAACCCATTTAGTCCCTAAATCACCAATATCCAATCTTTAAAGTGTTGGAAAACATTTGGTCTAAAATTACCTCTGGAAAAGCTAGACGAGGTAGACCAATTTGTTTATATGCAGAGGGAAAAAGATTATTTTGCACATTTTTTAATTGTTATTCTGGATGAGCCTAATAGCTGGAGATACCAGAACATTCAGCCCAAAATTATGCTAGAGGTCAATCCAAAACTCACAGTCCTGCTCAGAGCCCAGACAGTAGTCATCTGTTCCTATAGGATGCATTAACAAAATCTTTACACGTCTGCAAAGTCTTTAGATCAAATTCCATTTCTCCAAAGTTATCCAACACCATCCCTGTGAAAAATCTCTTACATAATTGAGGGTGGATTTGCACATATATGGCTGTGTCATTTGTGTCTTCAGGCAAAGCACATAAAATCCTCCCACCCAGAAACAAAAACACAATGAAAAAGCAGTTGAAATTGGAATATATTCCTGTAGCTTTCCTCTATTAAAACAAGACTAAATCCAAAATAAACATGCCCAGATTTATGATATATAGGTGAGGATTGAGAACATCGGCCACCGCGGGTTTCCTCTGAGTGCGTGTGTGCGTGTTTGTGTGCAGGTACTGAAAACACTGAAGGCATTTGGGTTATTTGATAAAAAAAAAAAGCCTTTTTTTCCCCTTTATTTAAAACTTTTAGATCACACCTTATGTCCTGCAGAACTTTTGAAAAGCTTTTCTGTTCTAGAATTGGACTTCCTTACAAATGCATGGCACACGACTTCAGTGACCATGATGTGCTAATTTCCAAAAGGGGACAAAAGGTAGTCGTTCTGTAACCTATGAAGACTGCTTAGACTTCTTTCATGCAAAGACTCTCTGACTTCTGCTAATTGAGTGTTTCTTAATCAAGGCTCTTTTCCCACAACACATGTTCTGTTTGCCACGATTCTTTAGCCTTTCCACTTGCTGAAATAAAAGTTTAGATTCTAAATTCATGAGAATGATAAATATTAATACTATGAATCATACTGATCTAGCTGATCCTAGTATTTGAAATTGCATATGAGACCCGATACTGTCATTATGAGTAATGCTGCTGGAACTGAGGCTTCAAGATGATGGATAACCTCGCCTGCTAAACCGTTGCCATACAGACTGGTCCTAGAACCAGACTTAAAAGAAAATGGAATCAAAATGGCATAGCAGTATTTCATTAACTAAAAGTAACATTATACTGACCTTTTCAAGTAATTCAGATTTTCTTTAGTTGTGCTACCCTTCCAGATGAGATGGTCAAGTAGGGGTGAGTGAACATGCTTATGAAGTTTAGAAATTTAGAGTACTTCTTTTCTCATAACACTGAATTTTGTAGCCTATTTTTCCATTATGATAACCATTCCCTTTGGAATTGCTTTAAATTTATTTGGCTAAGTTAATTTGTGGAATATTCCCTATACACAGTGGGACAAATGAGAGTAGTGACTAATTTGAGTAGTCAAAGACAGCTGGAAAGGCTGATTAGCACCATCAGAGTTCTGTGTTTCTTGCTATTCAAAATTGTAGTGGAACCCCTTGTTGCCTCTTCTGAAAATGCCTACCAAACACAAAGTTGAGCAGCTGATGCTATATATAAAAATGCTGTCCCATTTGCAGGAGGGAGTGTGGGGTGTTTTGGAGAGAAGCATCTCAGAAAAGGCAGCATTATTATCCCCCCATCCCATCTTTAACACTTTGAGCAGATTCTTGCTAATGTACATTAGTAGACCCAACAGACAGCAAGGCATTTTGTTTATTATTTACTTCATTTTTATGTCTCTGCTATTGTGCCTGCTTTGGTAGCCAGGATGTGGATTACAGTGATTTAGATCCAGGTAGGGGGGTGCCATGGCACATGTAGTTGTGATGGGAGCAGTACTGTTCAATTTAGAAAACTTGGAATTACCTGGGCTTTATCTCATTTCCATTTAAAGGTATATTTTGATCCTTAAGCTTTTACATTGTTTCATTATTGTACTTTTTAAAAGTTCTTGTTAACAATACTGCTCTAAAAATAACTCTAGGGTAGACAAGCATATATCAAATGTATTTTTGGACTTTCTCATAATTTATATTCAGCTAAACAAACCGCATGAATTTCAGAATTTTATTCAGAAATTTGCAAAAATGAGGTAAACTGTTTATTATCTCCTTATCTAATGTAAGTCAAAGTAAGCCCATTGACTAATTTGAAATTAGACTTAATATTTATATCATTTGTCTCCATAGCGGTGTACAAAAATATGTTGTCTGCTTATGGATAGTGATAGCTGATACAAAATAAATGATAAGTTACAAGACATTACTAGATGAATTCTGGGACCATGTCTGTGTATTCTTCAGATTATAATGTGTATTGTTTTTCTTTGTAAAATAATTTCTATCCTGCTTTCACCTGAGTTCTGGGGAAATTTGGACCATTTGATAACTGACCATTCCTATATTGCGTTGTGATATAAAAACTATAAATATTTAAAAAACTATAAAAACTATAAATATTCTTTTGAAACTGTGAACCAGTGTCTAGATAGATCGGCAAGGACTTCCTGAATTTGGAAAAAGGCCGAAATGGTAAGTTTGTCAAAGCTGCTTATTTCTATGTTGTGCTGTTGTTATGAGACTTCCTAATGGCAAGCGAAATGTCAGCCTTGCTTCCAATTTCACTCCTGAATGTCTAAGCAGAAGAACCCAACCAGTGTGCTTATCTCTCAGTTGCAAACTGCTCTCCTTGCTTTTTCAGGTGCCAAAAATTCCAGCTGTCCAATATCCCGCTGTGAAAATCTTCAATTTCCCCTGGCAGCTTTTATGAAGCAGTGAACATTATCATTATAAAAACTTTATAGCAGATCTTAAGTTGAAAATGCCAGGGACAGTCTAAAACCAACCGAATAAAAATATGGAGGTTGGCTCTGGGTTTGATTATTCATGTTCAGGTTCATTTAAAGAATCATCATCTTTTCCTTAGCACTTTGGAGACTGTGGTGGAATTTTTCTGGAGCTGATAAGAGTTCGGCAACTTTGCTGGTGTTGGGGGTGTTTCACCTCAGTGGCCACAGCGTGGATGGAAGTGATTCTCTCTGGAAAAGTAGATCTCTCTGAAACTAGGTTTTAATGTGCACACAGAACTGCAGGTCCAAGGCTCTTAATGCGCTGACGGCACTACGTAGAAATTGCTTTTTATTGCTGACCAAGCTTCTATCATCAAATGTTCAACATCTAATGGCATGAAGGTTGTTTGTGTGCTGCGCTGTTTGCTTGCCTATAAAATCCACTCCAAGTCTTACTGTGGTCCTCAAATACCACTTAGAAACTCATGAAGTTTGGACATATGATGGCACTGTTGTGCCTGAACTAACTGGTGATCACATGCCCCTTGCTAAGTGGAGTCTTGCTCTTCCATGTTCAGGAAAAAAAAAAAAAAAAAAAACAACTAAAAAACCACCAGAAACTAGTGTTCAGCATAGCTTGTTGGAAGGTGATTCAAAGCTCATGGAAGGTGATTCAAAGCCAGCTTTTCTAAAGGAGCTTTAGCAGAGCAGTGGGCCCACAAACTCATGTGTGCAGCCCAACAAGTCCTTTGTAGCCCTGGGGCGCCCTAAAACTTCCAGTGAAGTCACTAGCACAGGATTGATTATACAGCATATCCTGCAGGAAACCAGATAGGAGCCTTCCTGCTTCCGACACAGGAGCAATAAACGAGACACAAAAGGTCAGGGAATGTAGGGAGGACCACAAAGGGAAGCCACGTCCTTTCATTCCCTAGCCAGCAAAACTTGGGTTGTTGTTTTTGCTTTGGAACTCTTTTTGAAAGTAAAAGCTTTAAAGAGAAAATATGGGCAGTTGTGCTTCACAGAAACTTTTGCTCAGCATTTTGAATCAGTTCATACAACTGCTGGTTTTCGTTGTCAGCAGTGATACAGGCACAGAGGATGCACTTTGCAGCACACTGCAGCCTGTTTCCCTGCAGGAAAGCAGGAGGCAGGTATATACATATGTTCCTTTCCTATGGAGCTGGCACAAAACTTGCATGCAAAGCTTTGTTTTCCATCTCCACCCATGGAAATCCAACCACCCTCTATGAGTTTGCCCTGGCATCTTAGACATCTGTGACTCCCCAGGGTTGTCTTTGTCTTTCCCCTGCCTGTGCAAAACCAGGACATCTGTTTGCCTGATAGGTTGTTACCCAAATTCTTTGTCCAGGTGATTAAGGTTAAATTGATGTCTAAAATGAACAGAGGGTGATTCTCTGGCCAGTAAGCATTTTCATCTGAGGTTTATTTGGTATCTAATTGCCTGTTTGGAAAAGGAGCAACACAGTGTAGCCACAACTGATGATTAAAATGGAATTATTACAGAATTTTGGAATGAGATGTGTCTGAGAAGCAGCTCCTCGGGAAACAATTAATGTCATGGAGGACTACAAAGGGAATTGAAGACAGCAATCTCATGTGATTTTGCAAGATGCCACAGAATAGGGTGTGTGAGTAGGAAAATGGCCTGTGAAAGAGGTCAAGTGATCCCTCTACCCTTCTCAGATGATATACTACATCTGTTTTTGAGCTCTGCTGTTGAAGGAAGGTAGATCAGCTGGTGAAAATCTAGAAAAGAGTTGCAAAAGTGAACATAGAGAGCTGGAAAACTTGATTTCTGAGGAAAGATTGAACACTTTTTTTTTTAAGAAAATTTACAGTATACAATATAATTAAATGAACTCCGCAGAAAGGAAAGCTCTAGTTGTTTGGGCTGCTGTTTCTGTGGTGGGTAGTGTAACACCTGGTGTTTTGCAGGCGCCCTCTTCTCACCAGTGCAGGTTTTTGCTCTTGCCACCGGCCGGTGCCTGGATGAAACCAGAGCCACCCACTCTGTATTCCAGAGAATGTTTCCTACCACCATCTTAACTTTATCAAAAGCTGTCAGGGAAGACAGAGGATTGAGCCTGTTCTGGAATTCAGAAACTGCTGTTGTAAAGGAATAACCAGCCCCAATACATATTCTGCTCAGATGGAAACTCTTACTGATCACTTTTCTTCTCCAACTTAGAGGCAGGGAACAAAATCAGCTCATCTCCAGTTCAGCTCCTTCAAATACTGCATTTGTGTGTGTGTGTTGAATCCACATCTGAGTTTTGAATTTGAGTTTCTTCTGTTTTAATTATGACTCTCCCTTCCCTTCCCTTCCCTTCCCCCTTCCCCCTTCCCCCTTCCCCCTTCCCCCTTCCCTTCCTTTCCCTTCCCTTCCCTTCCCTTCTTTTCTTTCTACAACAGTCTTCCCTTTTATATCTTCCTTATCTTCATTAAAGGAATAATATGGCCTATGGCAGAGATTTGCTTAAATATTTACTCCCTGAAATATTTTTATGACAATAATTTCTACCTTGGATGGGAAATACCCAATCTAAAAAGACAAAATCCTGCTGTTGAATTGCATCTTCTTTGCCTGAGAACTCTTTTGGTCATCTGTGTCTGTGTTGTTTTTTCCTCCTGTTCTCAGTGAGCTGTTAGTTTTGTGCATGCATATTGTGGATGTATTGTGCCCTTTATTTTAAGATCTATATAGAAAAAATGCATTGATTTTTTTTTCTCAGATATGTGCCAGCAACATTCCTAAATGTATTTCATTTGAATTTTCATCTCCTGCTGCTCCTATGAAGTTGAAGGATGATTTTTGCTGTCTTTGTATTTTTTTTTCCTATTGATTTGACTATCCTTTTCCAATATGCCTCAAACTTAAAGTTTTGCTGTATGCATAGAAACTGATTTAGCCTTCTGTTTCTTCTTTGTAGAGGACAAGTTCTTGTTCCTCAGATGATATAGTACTTCTATCCTTGTATTTTAACAACATTGTCATCTAGATATAATAAGAATTGCTCTCCTCACTTATCTGATTCTGTTTCAATTAAAAGCATTTTAATGATGCAGAAATGAAAGCACTAGCTCTCATGCTTGACAAGTGAGTTATTTTCTTTTAGCCTTCCCAGTTCTGTCGAGTTAATAGCTTCACAAAAGCATATATAGTACTTATTTTGATTGAACTTATTTCCTGGTATTGTGCCTGGGCTCCAAGTAATATTTCAAAATCACATTTCCAATATTTCTTTCCATTCAGGTTATGCTCTTTGATAATCATTCTTAAATGTGTGGAAGTAAAACTTCATGTTTACGTTATGATTTTTTACTTACACAGTCAGAAAAAGAAACTAACAAGTTTCCTGTAGTTTTTAGTCAGTGCCATAAAGCTTATCACTGGATACACAATGCCCAAATAATCCTGACACGGTGACCTCTATCTCTGCTTCTCAATCATGTGTTTCACAAAATGTTCTGCGGTAAAAATTGTGGTGCTTTGCCCAGACAATTTAAACAAAAGCCTTTTTCTAATTCTCTCTAAACTTGCTAGGTTATCACTCTAGTATGGAATCAGTCAGACTATTAAAAAATCTGAAGAAAAATGTACCTGAAAGAAACGTATTAATAAATCTAGCTAAATATTTCCTTTTTCATTTGGAACCATAACACTGTGCACTAAAAGAAATATGTGCTTTTAGTTATAGCCTAGTTTCCCAAAGAAACAGTGCTTACGGGAATTGTGTGCCTCTGTCAACCAATCTCAGTTTAATTCCTTACAGACATAGACAGAAAGTTATGATATCTGAAAATTGCAGTAGAGAAGGGAGGCCAAGATTAGTGCCCCAGTGCAGGAAAATGTTGATTGTATATTGCAGCCTATATGCTTGTCAGATATACGGGTCACCATTCAATACGTCCAGGTGGGCTTTACTGATTTTTACTCAAGATAGGAAGGACAAATGTGAATGTTGAAGATTACCAGCCAGACTTTTCAAGACTGAAGGAATGGGCAACAAAATGACAAGTTCAATATGGATGAATGCAAAGTGATGCACATTAGGAAAAAAGGCCTTTGCATTACATTTAGTGTTCTCTGAGCTGACTGTTACCATTCAGAAATGAGAGCTATTCGTTATGATTGAGAATTTAATGACAGTTTCTGTCCCATGCTTGGTTATAGAAAAAGGCAAGTCAATGGTTAAGAGCTATTAAAAAAGGTTACGAACTATTAAGAAAAGAACTGTTAAGAAACAATATTTTACCGTTGTGTAATTCCAACATCTTGAATTCAGTGTAAAGTTCGGGTCCCTGCATCTCCTAAGGACTGTGTTTGAAGCAGCAGTGTTGTAGAGTGTGACAGGGACAATAAAAATGTGAAACAGCTTCTATCTAAGACTAAAACACTTCAGATTAGGAAAGAGACAATTTAGGGGGAATATAAAATCAGATGAAGTTAGGGAACCAGCTTCAGGAGAGACAAAATGAGATAATTCTTCACTCAGTTGACAATTGTAGATGTAAACTGTAGACAGGTGCTAAAGTTTGTCCTAGTTCAAGAGAGATCTTTTGGGTAACCTTTGGTTAATGATTAGGGTCATTAAATTTACCAGCCACAGCATGACAAGAAAATCAAGGAAATTTTGGAGCTGAGGCAGAAAATAGAAGGTATAGTTGTAACTGAGGGCAGAATATTGAGATGATGACATTTGCTTTCAGCTAGTCTCATGTCGCTTATATACTTTATGGGGACCAAATGAGCGCTCAAAGGAGCAGCAATGTGCACACAACTGTAGTGCTTTGACCAACGTGTTAGCTGGCTAACCTGCATGTTTCTGTTAGCAGGCCAATGAATATACACAATGTCTAGCTTCACTTAGAGCAATGCCCTGCAAGCAAGTTGTAGCCATGAAAATGCCAGGGCTATTGCTGGAAGGATGGATTTAAATTGAAGCTGGAGCTACTATCTCAAAAGAGTTCGAAGAGGCAAAGGCTGCGAGTTCATCAGCAGCTGAGCCTCGTTAGTTATGCACCCCATGGAGAAATGTGTTGCTATTTCTCTTTCCTTGTCTTCCCTTTAGTTATCATACCAGATGTCAAAAAAGGAGTTTTTTTTCTTTTTTTTTTTTTGCAAAAGAGTTCTGTCTATTTACATAATATCTTACATAATCTTTTGTGTGTTCCACAGTCAGAGAAATAATGCTAACAACACTATACAACAGCCCAAACTTTTTTGGGTTAGGATTTTAAGCAGATAATTAAATAATTCTATTATTTTGGGTTAACTGCATTAAAGCAACAGGATTTATGAAAATCTTGATGTTTACAGAGAGCTGGTTATCCTCCTGTGGGTAGTCAGGCCCCAATAAATGTGCATAAGTAGAATGTAGAGTTAGTAAAACCAACCTAAAATCTTAGCCAAGTCTTGAAGAAGTATGTTTCTATAGAAACATAGAATTAATCCTTGTAGCATTCTCTCAGGCTTTCTTATAACGCAAGCCTTCCATTTCTTCAGCATCAGTGTCACCAGGTATTAGAGTTCTCTGAGGCTTATTTGCTTTGCTGTTTGCACTGTTAACTTCCTGACCACAGGACATATGAATGACTGCAAAAGTCCAGGCTGCCTCAGGTTGGGGACCTTTTCTGTTGAGAGTTGCTTTTGTAAATGTTTTAGGAAACGCAGACAAGGGCTATAGGATTTAACTTTTACTTGGCTCTTGTCCTGGGGGACTATTCACAGCAGAATTAGGTCTTAGAAATTCCGTGAGAGAATCTTCAGAGTAAACATAGAGCCTTTTTATGTCTGATCAGATTCCATAATTATACGCTTTATTTGCAAAGCAAGTGATTCTAAGACATACATTCTAATACAACTTCTTTCCCTGTGATGGATAATTTTGGTTAAATAGTCTAGAAAGACTCAGAGAGAAGACTGTTTACTATAAAATTTTTGATTGCTTTTTATACTTATCCTATTTACAAATATTTTCCTAAATGCAATTTAGGCATTTTTATATCATGTAAAAAAATTGAATAGAAATGCATATTGCAAATTTCAATTTCATGTTGTCTTCGAGAAACTGTTTTGTAATCAGAAAGTTAAAAGAAGAAGCCCATATGTCATATTAATGTACTACTTGGTATAAATTTCCAGTAAAAGAACAAACATAGTGAGGCTTTTTTCAGTTAAGGCTGATTGTAGCCATACAATGCTAGAAAGTAAGGAATAATTTCTGATGAAGTAGCTCAAGCTTGAAAAAACAATAGAACTGGTTGCGGCAAAGAACAGTTGACTAACTAACTGCTTTGTATTGTGTCTGACACTTGCACATAGTTATCTTGGAAAGTTAATAATATCACTGCACTAAATAAAATTCATAAACTGCAAAGCAGATCTAGGTCTATGATCTGACAAGCTCCTTGTTGTTTGGGGGTTTAGTCTTTAGGGGACAAAAAAACAGAAAATATTGCAGAAATAGCTTTGAAGCCTAATAAAAGAAACTTAATTGTTTTGTAAGTAGAGATGCAATCTGAAGGTAAATCTTACAGCTCCTGGAAGGTGTGTGAGTAGAACAATTTAAAGTCAAAAAAGAAATGAATTTTTAAGGAAACACATACTTAAAATATCAAGAAAGCTTTTCCTTCTTATATTTAGATTCACATTTTTCCTTTTATGCTTTGACGGCTTTGGCCCACAGTTTTGCTCTGTTTAACTTCATTTAACCTAGCCGAGATGGTCTTCTTCATAAAGCACATATCACAGTCTGGTAGTTGTGCTCTCTTAAAATGAGACTTCTTTTTTGTATTGTCTTGGTCATATGAATAAAATAAATAAATAGTCCATGTTCCCTAAGTCTGTACCTCAACCATGATTTGAGGAATGTTTTTTATGGCAGTGTACACTGAGATTTTTTTAAAAAAATATTGTTCATGATATATTTTTCCTACATTCCTTTATTTCTTGTATTCCTAAATTTCGAATTGCATGTTTGTTTTAGGAATGTATAACATTTTTGTATTTTTTGTGTGTATTTTTATTATAAACTTAAGTAGTGAATATTTTTTAACTTAATTCCAAATATTTTATGTTTTGTAGAATTTTTTTTCCAAATAAAATAAGCTATCTAATTGCAGATTGTAAATTGCTGAAAATAGTTTTAAAAGTCATTTTGCTTATATGCAAAATTATATGCAGAACTAAGAGATGTTGCCCAGGAAATTAATGCAGAATCCCTAATCTAGGGATAGCAGAGTTTTTATTTTTGTGTCCGATTTCAAGGGTGTTGACAGTTCATATGTCCTCGTATGTACTTATGAACATATGTCAAGTGGGGTCTTGTTGTTGAATTTTCTGTAGTGTGTTATAAGCATCTGAAAGGAGTGTGGTATAATCTCAATTCAATATTTTCTTGAGTAGCAAAGTTTTTCACTGTTGGCCAATTCACAGACTTATGCATTTGGAAGAGGCTCTTGTTTAGCCTTCCAGTTTAGGTAGTTTGATAAGTATGTGTTTTTAAATAAGTAGATAATAGTCGTTTTCTAACTATTTCTGACATATTCTGCTATTTAATTTTTTTAGGCAATTTTGTAATTGCTTGTCATATGCCAAAATAATGTTTTGCACTTTGATGCATTCATAAATTCTATCAGTAAGTGCTCTTGTAAGTATTTATGCAAATACCTTAATCAAAAAATAAATGTTGTTAGTAGAATTTTAGTTCAAGAATCACATTAACATTTTAAACATCCTTTTTTTTCCAGTCTTGAATAACAAGCACTTTAAATCACACAGTGAGTTGGAATCCTTAACTACTGTATTAATTAGTGAACATGTTTTGTTAATGTTACTTGATGTCTGATACGCCTCAAAAAATCAAAGCCAATCTGTTTGATTTTATTTATTTTTCAGTTGTTTTACTTTCTGCTTCAAACTAGCTACATCTATTCTTAAATTAAATCAAAGTAATTACTACATAAAAAATTTAAACCACAGTCAATATGCCTTGTTGTATACTCCTGGTTATTCTCAAAATAAGCTTTTGCAATGCATAACTATAATGAATTCCTAGGCAGTTGCCTACTAATGACTTCCCAGTAAAAACTTCTGGGAAGATCTTAAGCACAGAGATTATTTCCAGCAAAATGTTAATTTAAAGTTAAGCAAAGGGACAATTTTTCTTGTCTTGATCTTCCTTTTCTTAGTTTTTATTTATTTATTTATTTTATTTAACATGTTCTCTGGCTAAGAAAGAATGCTATAATTCTACAGACTGGATGAAATTCATTTTGGTGTAGGAAGAAAAGCAAAAGGCCTACACATGTCTTATGTCCCACTTATGTCCTACTTTGGGTGATTAGTGAGAAAGACTTTTTGCTGGCAGTTTCCATGGCCAGTGCATAGTATTCTCCACCAGCAGGTGATGCTATCTTGTTACTCATAAACAAAATCAATGCTTATTTGCTGTGCTACTTATCTTGCTTGCTCCATAGGCACTTGAAAAGGTGGATAAGACTGTAGTTGCTGCTAGGTTTTTGTGTTATCTCATTAGAGAATCATAGGAAAGTAAGCCAGGGACAGACCTCAAGGGGTCATGTAGTTCACTGCGGATGACAGGATTAAGTATGCTTAGATATACCTGACTGTGTATAATCTTTTCGTAAAAACCTTCAAAAGAGGTTTCACAAAGCCTCTGGAATATCTATTGGTGTGTCTCAACACTCGCAGAGAGGGAAAATATCTAAGATAAACCTACTTTACTACCTGCTATCTTGATTCATTCTCATTCTACTTCCAGAGACTTGGAAAACAATCAATTGTTGTTCTCTTTATAATAGCCACTTGAAAGATTGTTATCAATATCCTTCCTCAGTACCCTCTTTTCTAGACTAAACAAATCTAAGTCGTTCAAATTCCCTAGAGGTCATTTTTCTAAAACTCAAATCATTCTTGAAACCTCCACAACGGATTATTTCCAATATGCTTTTGTCTCCCTTAAAATCCCAAAACTGAATAGCAAATCTTAGTTCTCTATAATATTATTACTCAATTGTTAATTCTCTATTTTATGTTTATCCATTTTAATTCTTCTTCACTATAGCACAAGTGGAATTGCTGAATTTCAAATTGTGACTTTCAAATTATAAAAGATTAGAATTATTTTAATTAGAATTGAACACTTCTTTCCAGATTCTAAATTTGTTCTTCAAAATGTTCTGAGTTTCTTTTGGCTTAGTACACTCTTATTTTTTAGTGCTGAGTCATAATTCTAGGATTAATAATTTTAACGAGAAGCTTCACTGTGTCTCTATGTATCTTTCAGCAAAGATGGAACAGGGACAGAGTTACAGTTCCCCTATCTACATAACACTAAAACTGGTGGAAATCAAGGGCACTGATGAACTTTCTATGGGATCATTAGATGGTAGAAGGAGAAAAAAAATCTGCTTTGTCATTTGACTTTTGTGTTTCCAGTTGTTTAAAGCACTTAATTTGTACCATTTTTGGTACTAAGAAGGTTCTTGGAAATGATGAATTTAATCCTCAGTGATCATATGTGACTAGAATAGTTTTCTGAAGCATCTATTTTTATTTGTTTTTTTCAAATATGATTTTGGAAGCCTAATTTTCCATCTGGAAAAAAACAAAGACTGAGAGTTTTGGCTTGAACATATATTTTCAGCTTGTTTCATATTTAAATGACAGACAACATAAGACTGAAGAAGAGTATTTTCTGGTTTGTTGCTCTTTTTTTTTTTTAATTTACACTTCTCTTTCAGAACATTGTTTTTCCACTTTTTTTTTTTCTGATCTAAATGTGAACTTTAATGGTGCAGAAAGCTGTACTACTGGAGTAACTTCTTATACAAAATATAAGACTTACATATACATGGTTTCTATGACCGTGGGATTCTGTTTGAAGATCACCAGCTAGTGGGGAACGATGGTAGCCGCCTCGGCAAGAAGGGCATGTGTCTGCGAAAAGGTTGCCCAGCCTGGTTAGGAGGGCTTTAAACAAAGCATGAAGGGGGACAGGGAGTATTACACATAGACAGGACAGTGTTATGATGTTACATGGCAGAACCCAGAGGGTGGTGATCAGCAGTGCAGAGTCTAGTTGGAGGCCTGTAGCTAGAGGGGTCAGTCCTTGGTCCAGTCCTGTTCAATTTATTCATCAATGACCTGGATGAAGGCACAGAGCGCTCCCTCAGCAAGTTTGCTATGATACCAAACTGGGAGGAGTAGCTGATACCCCAGAGGGCTGCGCTACCATCCAGAGGGACCTGGACAGACTGGACAACTGGATGATGAAAAACTTCCTGAAATTCAACAAGGCCAAGTGCAAGGTCCTGCACCTGGGGAGAAATAACCCCAGACACCAGTACAGGCTGGGGACTGACCTTCTGGAGAGCAGCTCTGCAGTGAGGGACCTGGGTGTCATGGTGGACGACAAGTTGACCATGAGGCAGCAGTGTGCTCTTGTGGCCAAGAAGGCCAATGGGATCCTGGGGTGCATTAAGAAGAGCATCTTCAGCAGGTCGAGGGAGGTGATTCTGCCCCTCAGCCCTGGTGAGGCCACATCTGGAGTATTGTGTCCAGTTCTGGGCTCCACAGTATAAGGGATGTGGAGCTGCTGGAGAGAGTCCAGCGCAGGGCCACAAGGATGATCAGGGGCCTGGAACATCTGCCCTGTGAGGAGAGGCTGAAGGAGCTGGGCCTGTTCAGCTTGGAGAAGAGAAGGCTGAGAGGGGATCTGATCAGTGTCTATAAGTACCTCAAGGGAGGGAGTGAGGAGGATGGTGCTGGCCTCTTTTCAGTGGTGGCCACTGATAGAACTAGAGGTAATGACCAGAAAGTAAAGCACCAAAAGTTCCGCAGGAACTTAAGGAAAAATTTCTTAACAGTGAGGGTGACAGAGCACTGGAACAGGCTGCCCAGAGAGGTTGTGGAGTCTCCTTCTCTGGAGATCTTCAAAACCCGCTTGCATGCAGTCCTGTGCCACGTGCTCTAGGTGACCCTGCGTGTGCAGGGGAGTTGGACTAGATGAGCTCTAGAGATTCTTTCCAACTTAACAACGCTATGATTCTATTAAGTTCCTACATCAAACGGTATAATATAAAAAGCTAATCTAATTTCAGTAGAACTTTGTTGCATCTTACTTTCTTAACATGCACTTCTGTATCCTTCTTTACCAATGAAAATCTAGTACATATAAGACAAGACCTGATGAATGTGGGTTCCTTTTTCTACTCCTGTTTTTTCCATAGTATTCCTTTTCGTACTTACCCATTTGAATTCTTTATTCCATTGAATGGTAATTATTTAGGGTTTATATCTTCATATGAGATCATCATTCAAGGCTACCGTAGTAGTCAATGGAGAAAGAGCAGTGGGGTGGGAGAGGTAATTCCTCACATCAAAAAGCAGACACCTAATGTGTGATAGAGAGGGTCTGCCTTAAAATTGCTCATCTTCCAACATGAGATGAATCTGTCTTTTTATTTATTTTTTGATATGCTTCGTGTTCATGCCACATCACCTACCAACTTGTGCACATTCAGTGGATAGATGTTCAGGAATCTAATTACAAGGAAAGAAATATCATAGGCTATATTCTGAAGTCAGAATAACTAGCCCAAGGAAGCATTGCCACAGTACTTGTCAAAGAAAAGGAGCCCTCTTACAGCTTTGTCTTAAGAGGAAAAGGGAAAGGAAAGGAAAAAGTGATAGTGAGAAAAACATTAATGACAAAAGGTCTACATTTTGTCTGTGTCTTCCTGAGTCAAGGAAACATTCAAATTTTCATTTCTACCGACTAATTAAATTACTCTCAGTAAATCCCTGTTTAACCTCAAAAAATCTGTAGTGCTTTAAAAGAGTGCTGACCCAAGCTGGAGATAATCAGTCTCTGAATATAAGTAAGCCAAACAACTTTGCATAGACATTTCATCAACACCATTTCCCCCACTTATTTTCAACATTAGACGAAAGACAAGAAAAGACATGTGATACCTACTATTTCTACCTATCCATAAGGAAATTAGATTTGTTTAATATGATTGTTCTTGGCAAACCTGTGTTTGTTGTTATTCATCCATTTTGTAATTAATTTAGTTTGAGGAAATATGGGGCATGAGAGGAAGAATCTGGCTTTCTTTGCATTTTGTGAGGATTGTCATTTGTTAGGGAAGCTCTTCAATTTGAGCAGATGTACAGGCTAATGCATGTTTTAGTGATATTCCACTCAAGTATAACATTTGGATTTCAGGTGCCACATTGATTTCTTGTGATAGTCTTCCTGTCTTTTGACCTTCTTTTACAGGTCAGCCTCTCATCTTCTTTGTTCAAAAAAGAGATGTTGACTGAGCTTCCTTTATTCTTTTCTTATTTCAGTTATTCACATATTATTTGAAATCTTAAAAGCAGAGTGATATCTAGAGGGCATCTATTAATGATCCTCTCTCAATTTAGGTATCTCAGTTTCAGCAATAAAGTGTGAAAGTAGGATCCATAACACTAAGTGGTAGAACAACATGGCGTTAGCTTAAGCTTGACAAAGACAAATTTTTGCGCGCCGGATACAAACTGAAGAAAGCTCCAGAAGGCAAAAAAAAGACTCTTGGATTTACCAGAGGCAAAAATTCTGTGGACTGTAAGGTCGTATTTCCAACAAATATTTTATATTTGTTTCATCATTCTCAGTGCTCATCCTCTTTGATTCAGTGGAAATTATTTTAGGCAATAAAATAGATCTGGGAAAGAGTTGCTTCTTGTTTTTTCTTGAAAACTTTATCAGAAGACTTTTAAAAGTATAAAATATACAACATCTTCCTTAGATAGTATTTGAAAAGAGTGTATTTGAATGATTACATGCCTTTTGCAATCTCTTCTTATCTCTTCAGTGGGAAAAATATGTTATGCATATTGTAGAAAGAAATATATTTGAAATACATTTGAAAATGGGGCCATCCATTTTAACAATAAATGTGTGAAAAATAATGAGGTCCCAAGACTGATAAATTAATAAAACATAAAAAGAGTGTGATTTAAGACAAGCCTTTTAGTCGTAAAGAAGAGAATTCTCTGGAATTTGTATGAGAAGATTTTTTTTTATTCTTGAATTTGTGTGATATATATTTCAAACTTTTCTCATGATATTTTGCCCTCTTAGAAAAGTTGCTATACTCAGGGAAGCAAGGTATTAACTTGCAGACAGTAGAACAAGTAAGCACTCCTAGCAATCTCCAAAAGCAGTAGGATTCCAGGATTGCCATCTGCTGATCAGTCTCACTGGTACATTAAGCAAGTTCTGTTTAGCCTTTAGCTACTTGCTGCAAAACTGCCAGATTTGTCAACTGAAAGATGAAATTTTATGGTTTTTTTTTATGCTTTTTTTAAATTTTGCATATTGATACATGAAAGCTTTCTGAATTGTGAGTTATGGTGTGGAAGAAGGAGGAAGTTTGTCTTGCAGTGCTTTGGACATCACACCGTGTGGGCACGCCAGACACATTCTAAAACCTTCTTGTACCTTGACAAAATTGCTACTCAAGCTCTACTTAATAGTTTCATTTCATGGCAAATATGTAAAATGCTTGAAGGAAATATGTAAAATGCTTCACTGGGAGGAGAGTGCACACGTAGTATGTGGAAGGACTTGTTCTGTTCTGATTTATTTCTGAGGAGACGTGCGCCTTCCTTTTGCTCAGACAAGGGCCCAAACCGTTGTGCTAGGTGTTTCTTAGGGGACCTGAGGGCAAGGGAAGTACAGGAGTGACAAGAAGGAAGCCTCTTGTTTTCTACAGTTGCCTCTGCTCCATTTTTTATATGAATAGTCAAACTCACTGGAACAGAAAATGGCATTCTACATACCTAGGAAATGTTTTACGATAAAACTGAACTGTTATATTTGATCTGAGGCTCTGTTAATATTCAGGCAGTATTCCTTGCAAAATAAGACTCAGGGGAAGGAAAAAAAAAAAAGAGATTTTCTTTCAGTCTAATGGCATACACCTGCTAAATGCAAGAACATCCAAATGTCAGGTCTGAATCAGACAGGGGATCATTTTGCAACTGCATCTGCTATTGTTATCCTAACTGCCCTGGTAGTTGAATGTGCTTTATTCAGTTCAGTTTTTTTATTTCCTGTGAAATTGGAGTATTTCACAGATCCAGAAATCAAACAAATGGGAATTACTCCCTCGGTACACGGGAGCCCTAAAACCTTGTCCCATTGCACCCACTGTTTACCACTTGTACCCTGAAGGATAACTGGGACCTCCCCTCCTATCAACAGTGTTAATGTCCCGTTGCCCAATGACTAGGACACCTCCTAGCGCACTGGCAACGTAGGTCCAAATGTCAGTAGACACCTGGCATGAGCACAGGTAACCAAAGTCCCTCTCCTCTAATGAGCACAGAGGAGCAAAACACATTGTTTTGCGCCAAAACTTTGCAGGAGTTAGAGCTCAAAATGTCAAGATTGGTTTTATCCAAATTTTTATCCAAACAATTTCAGATGTAGAAAACTGAATGGAAGAATAGACAGCTTACTGCTTATTTTGCAAGCCAGTACAGCTTAGTCCAAAGCGCATTTTGCTTTTACAAAAAAATATTAGAACAGTAACCCATTTTTTAGTCAATCAGCTCTATTATTTGTATCTTTTTCAAGCATGGGGCCAGGCCATAGAAGACAGCAAATAAGTGTTTGAACTAGAATCAGGCTTTTTTTACTTACCATATTTTATTCCACATGTACTTATTCTTTTTTTCTTGTTTTATTTTGATTTGTTTTTGATTATGAAACACTTTTTTTTTCTCATGACCACCGACACATCTCTCCAGACAGAGAGATGGAAGCATTAGTTTTCCATGTATTTAATTTTAGCTGAGTCTACTGATGAGTTTATTAAGCCCCAGTCTATGTTTTAGCAAGGAAGACATATAAAGTTCATATGCCATCAGTTGTACAAGAGGTATCCCCAGAGTGCTAAAGTTTCACATTGTTGTGGTAAATCTTTTTTATGGAGCCAGATTTACAAGGGCTGATCATGCATATACCCTTCCACTCTAAAATTTCAGTTCCTGATAAACCAATGAAAGAGTGAAAGGGAAATATCCTCTCCTCTGCTATTTGAGATGTTAGTTACTCTTTGTTCTGTATTTAAACACTTCCACCAGCATGGAAACCTCCTTTTCAGCACTCTTTCTTTGCAACAAGCACTGTTTCTATTAATGTCATCTCAGTTAAAAACTGAAGTGATATAAATGTAACTTTTTATAGTGAATTAAAATCATTAAAAAAAAATGAAAGTGCTGCCTATTCTTGTCTCCATGTTTTGGGTATGCAAACTGTGAAAATTCTCTACCTTCATCTGCCTCTTTTTTCTACCTGCAGGGTAGATCTAATAATCTGTTGATTGATAGAACGCCAAAATGCTCATTTTAGAAGTACTGTCCATGCTCAGAAGTTCTCCTTTCTTCTTGTCAATTTGTTGAAAGTTGAACAGCTCTGGTGACAATATACTTGTTCAGAGACTTCTACCTAGGGTTGTAACATGCTAGGGAGAGGAAGAACACCGAGACTGGCAACAGCTTGAGGACCCTTCCTGCCTTGACGAGTGTATCCATCCCATGCCCCCCTTTCGTAATTCCAAATGGAAGAGACCTCAGAAAGGAAAGACATTCAATTACAACTAAAAAAGATGTGACAAAAATGCTGATACGCATTTTTCTCCAAACTCCAAATTTCAGCAGGGGGCTGATTTTTTAAAATTTTCTGCTTCTCCTCCACTATGTTTTTATTTACTGTCATCCCTAAACACAAGACTCGCAACAACAAACACAAATGTTCAATTATATATGCCAAAAAAGAAAATATGTTTTTAATGCATTTATGTGACATAGCTATGAACACTGATTAATATAGAATAGGATTTTATAATGAAATACAGCTACAAAAAGGTGGAAATAATTAATGATAAATGTTTTACTGCATTGTTTTTCTGTCTGTATCCCCCAAGTATTCCAAGATCATAGAGTATGAAATATTGAGTGATGATTCAGAATGATGTGCTTTTGAGAACCTCTGAAGATCATTCTGACAAAAAGGCTCAAGGCCCAACCAACCAGCTTCAGGGACAGAAATGTGTGAGAGTATGTTTCTGAAGACCATTTCGTTAATTGTGAATTACAATAATTCACATAAAAAGGAAAAAGGGAAGAAGTTAGGAACTGCACATTCTTTGAAGAGCTGTAGTGGTATGTGTTGTATGTAACACATGGACCATAGTTGAGCAGATATAAAATGAAAGATTAAATAGCTTCTTTTTGAGCACCGTCTTTCCTAGATAATAAATGGAACAAAGGATCCTGTGAAAAATACAGTTATGCTATATTTGAAAGCCTTCAGCTGCACAGCATTAGTTATCTTTTTGACTTTTTTTAGTAGAGAGGCTTGAATTAAGGTTTCTTGTGAGCTCTTTTTTAGATTATGTGAAAATAAAAGTAATTTCTAAAGACCTGATAGATGAAAACCACCCCAATTGTATGACTGTTTAAGAATGGACATAAAAACTGTAGAACAGACCATGTAAATACTCAAATTCCATATCAATTTTAAATATTTTTTGTTCTATAAGTCTATATTAAAACTAGGAGTCTGATTATCTGCTGCTTACGTATGGAAAAAGAGACAAGAACAGGACTAAGCAAACAGAATTGGTAGTAACTGTAGTCTGTAGCCATTGCTTCCTGTGGTGCAAATTGCCAGCACAGTTTAGTTTACAACAGATAAAATGGGATAATCAGTGTTATCCAGTGCTATTTTTTAGTCTGTGATAGTTTTGTTGTAGTTAGTTGTTCAGTGAAGAGAGAGTATAGAAGCAAGTGGGATTAGAACTTACATTAATGCAGAATCAATGCTGCACTATAAAATCAAAATTTATTGGACTTTGAATGAAGCATAAGCTCAGTTTTTAACAATTTCCCGTCATTAACAGTTTGCCCCAGTAGTATTTTGATTATATAATGCTATTGGTCTACTGAGCCATGTTACTATACAAAATTAGCTGTGTAGCATCACTATAGTATCACTATAGTATTTTCTATGTACTTCAAGTCCATCTTTTATAAACACTGCAATTATGATCATGCTCAGTAACAGAAAGGATTGTGGTGCTTAATGTAAGTGCAAGTGTAAGGCCTGAATTGGATCCACAAGGGTGGACTCTTGGGTAAATTATCAGGACTGTTGTGTTTTAACGCTTCGCCAGAATAGATCTGACCGCAGAACTGAGGCTGCAGGATACAAAGTGCTTGGAATCCACTGGGAAGACAGGCTGTATTATGGTAAATTGCAAATATTTGCTTATCATTATTTATTCTTACTGTTTTTACAGCTCTGCTCCATTCTAAAGTATCAGCTTGTTTGAATCAGTACATAGAGCAAGCCTATAATCTAAGAAGCATATTTGCTTCCAAAAGTTTTAACATATCTTCTAATCTAGCATGGTAGGTTTTGGCACAATCTTATGTTTCTGAGGCTTGAGCACGCTTGCCGACCAAGCATTTTCACAGCTTCATAGCCTTGTGTAATCAGAAGAGCTGATTTGCTCAGCATAAGGAATATCAAACATTTCTGCATCTGTTGTTTATCTGAGCATTTGAAGCCTTATTTATTTACTTATTTATTTTTGTTATGAAAGTAGCCATGAGGTCTTCCTCTTCCCTTATCCCCCCTTTTTTTCTCTCCCTTATTACACATATATTTATGTGCATATTTGTCAGAGTGAATCAACAAAGACGTGTCAATGGAAAAAAGAGTTGCAAGGTTCTATTCCAAAGGTCCGCAAGTAGGTCTCTTACTTTCTACATAAAGTCATGCCTTCGTCCTCGTCCCACTGCCCTTATACTTGTATTTTACTGAATTCTAGAGAAAAATGCAACAAGACTTATTTGTTTCAATATTTTTGAGGTCAGAGAGGCAATTTGAAAATAGCAGCACTAAAGGAAAATAATAAAAAAGAAGAGTTTAAACACACAGAGCTGAAGATGACCTCTTGAGTCACTTACTGTACTATGTAATCTCAGTTTATCAAATCATGCATTGAAGCATGAGTTTGGGCTAAACTTGCTAAATTGTTCCTTCCACATTTGGAAGGAACATTCCACATTCAACTTGAGAATGAGCAGTACATTCAGGCAATACATTTACTACAAGTAGTAGTTTGTACGCTGTTATTTTTATATATTTATACCTTTGTTATACTAAAAAGTCTACCTTTCCAATTTTTATTAAGCCACAAAATTTTGACACAACTGGTTTGCACTGACTGGAAAGAGGACATTTTAACGCATGAAATGGGAGCGTACGTCAAAGGAAGAGATTGGAATGCCATGCACGTTATTTGTTCTATGCATGTGATTGACAATATTATTTAGAGTCCCGATAAGTGACAGGAGTAAAATGTTTTATATTTCACAGTGAGCAATCCAGTCAGATGAGTGGGACGGTTTGCATCTGTCAGGTCTTTAGAAATGAATGTTCTGTCACCCAAAGTTACAAGCAGGTGAGTGCTGGAGAACATTGCTATCTTCTGCAGTCTTTGTTACACAAAACCTGCTAATGTGAACAGTAAGAAGCTTTAAAAAATGTAATCAAGATATTTTATAGCAAACTAAAATAGAATTTACAGGCTTATGTATTGGCTGTGCTCTGGGCCTATGTGTGCATGTATAAATACAGAGTCATAGGGTCCTATTAATCTCTTGCATTTGTGGACTGAATTAGAAAATAATAGAAAGCTGTAGTGGGTGTTATGGGCAGTATACAGAGTAAACAGGGAAGTTAGTGTAAGAGGAGTGAGCAAAGTTGTGAATGACCTACTTAGCACCAGGAATTGAACTCTCCAGAAGCAGAGCAATCTGTTCCCACTCATCAATCTCCTTTTCAGTCTAAAAGCAGATCAAAATAACAAAATGTTCCTCTTTGTGTGGTAAATTTATGTGCATGGAGAACTCATTTTTGTGTCAGTGACTTACTGAGATGCTCTTCGAATTGCAGTCTCTGATGTACTTTCTTCTGCCATTGGATATTCTGGCGTGGAGTGTGTGATAGGGACTACTTGAAGAGCAGAGGTAGATTTTAGTGTTTCAGTCTTTCAGTGCTTATTACAGTAGTACTCAAATACTGCATGCTTAGGAAACTAGTCTAAAATAAATAGCCTTGACAGTGATCATGCATTCAGAGCGCGTGTTCCTGCTTGGACCAGCAGCAGACTGGCGGTGCAGTCACAGAATCATAGAATTATTATGGTTGGAAGAGACCTTCAAGATCATTGAGACCAACCGGAAGTCCTTCAACACCATGTCTGTTAAACCATGTCCCTAAGCGCCTCATCTACACATTCCTTGGACGCTGCTAAGGATGGTGACTCCACCACTTCCTATTCCAATGCTTGCCTACTCTTTCCATGTAGAATTTTTTCCTAATGTCTTAACTGAACCTCCACTGGATAGAAAAGCTGTGGCCTTGAAGACCCAGGCTAAGGCTGTTCTGCTAAATAAAAAAAGAGGACCACAGGCTAATCTCTGCCACTGAATAGCTCCCACTGAATAGCTTACAGGTAGAAGAGCAAAGTTGTGTTGGAAGAATTACTAGCACTAGTTCAGAAGAGACTCAAGAGTGAGTTCACTCAAGCCTTTCAGGTGAAACGGGGCTTCAATGTTTGAACTTGCTCTCTAATCTTTTATTTAGAAATAGAGATACACTCCTGGGGTCCTTTCAGCAGAGATTGATGTGTATACATGAGTCTGACTACTTGTATGCTGATATACATGCTTTTTCATTGAACTTTTTGCTTTGTTTTGTTTCATCCTTTTCATGTTTTTCACTTTCAAAGCTAAGGCCAAGTTTGAGTAGCCAGCAAACTGTTACATATTCTCCCCACTCCTTTGCTCTTAACCACAAATGTGCTTCCACTGCAAGCTAACATATTTAAAGCTTTTATAATATATTTATATATGAATAGTATTTTATTATAAATTGGTAAAATATTATATAAAAAGAATCTTAAATAGGCATCTATTGCTGCTATATTGTGAATTCAAAAACATGAGTAATCCTTATGTCACCAACTATTCATCTCACAGCAGGATCAACAGAGTTTTCATATGATTTTCACTTGGCAAATCTTTGACAAGAAAACATTTTGGATTCAAAGCCATTTTGAAATTAACCCTTAGTTAACCCAAGGGATAGTATGACCCAAGCCTGTACTTTCTAAATTTCATGTTTGTCTGGGTGCTGACAAAAAGTAATCAACAATTTCCATACCATGTGTTATGCCCAAATATTTGTTGCTAAAATTTTCAAGAGAATAGACCACACTATAAAGAACTTACTTGATGATGTAATTAGAATATGAAATTAGGTGATAATACAGTAAAAGGCAGAAAGGCAAAGGATTAAGAAATCTTCTGACAAGCGACTTCGTGTTTTCCCAGTCCACAGACATATGGAAAAGATAATACTTAGGCAAAGTGATTAGATAAGAAAACTTTTCTCCTTCTACTGTAAAGGTGGGGGGTTACTGTTTCAAGTCTGAATATGACATACATAATAATATAACTATAAACATTTGATAATCCAACTTTTCACTGAAAGCTATTTCAGCTTAAAAAAAAAAGAGAAAGAAGAACTTTGGAGAGTTCTTCACTGTCATTCCCACATTTAAAAACCAAACAAATAAACAAACTTGAGTGTTGTTAAATTCGCCACAGTCAAAAATAATTATGAATTTGGCTTGCCTTTTTATGACTTTTTATTTCACTCTTAATTCAGTGCATTTTGTCATTTATGTCATATTTTTAAGCTTTCACAGAAACCCGGAGTTCTGGAAACTTTGGGGTTTTTGTGTGTGTATGTGCGTGTACACATGCATTTGTTATTTTTTCCTAAATGAAAGTTGAAATTTGTGTGTAATCATTCACTCACAGGAGCTGAAATTTTGTAAGTGACAATGAAACTGTGAGATTTAATAACATTTGAAAGCTGGAGTTTGCCCAGGTAATATTAATGATGTTTATGAATGTACAAAATGGACCGAACTTGAAAAGTATAAAAACATATAAAAACACAGAATTCCTGGTTTAAGATCTAGCTAATTGATACGTAACTTTCTTAAAAAAGAAAAAAAAAAGGAAAAAAAAACTTTTTTGATATTCTGGCAACTGCTAAGATACTGTCATATATTCAGATTGTTGATATGCATTCAACTATATGTGTGTACACACAAGCACACATATATAGGGAGGTAAATGAATAATATTAGGGTCAGGTTACTTCTTCTGAAGATGAAGTCATGTTTCTGACATGATGTTTAGATGTTAGAAATAAAATCCAGGTCAGCTTGATAAATGCATGTCTTTTGCTATCAAATATTTGCCTGACATCATCCAGCTATTTTGAACTGTGTAACCCAGAGAAGAATAGGTTTGATTCAAAGCCTACTGCTGTCAAAGGCAGTTTTTCTACTGAGTCTAATGGTTCAAGACAAGACTTTATAGGAAAGTCCAGCTGAAAAAAAATATACTAATTGCCAGAAAAAAAAGTAACATTTACTATTTCTTTTCAGTATATTTGGGAATTTAAAACTTGATGGTATGCACTATGCAAGATTTTTGTAAAACAGCAACATTTTTTTATATAGCCCAAAATCTGTCTATTGCCTTTGCAAAGCTCTTCTTGAATGGTTTGCTAGCAATTTAGCTAAGCAAATGCTAACGGCATGTCACAAGGAAGAAATATTGTAAAGCAGATTAGCAGGAATGTTCTTGCTCATGCAGTTTGCCTGTAGAAGTCTTTTCCTGCTTACTGTACTATAAAGCTATTTTTTTATAGATATTTAAATAAATTCACTTAGCCAAAAACAGGCAGAAATGATAAAGTTATAGGTTACCTCTGAGCCTTCTGCTTCAGAAAAACTGATCACAAACCCCAGATACTCAGTCACATATTCAGTGTTTGCAACCAACAGAGCCTCATCCTTATTTTCCTCCTTCTGGTTCAAATTTGGTGTTGCATTATGAGTATAGCACTGGACTATTAGCATTCAGGAGACCTGCTTTCTTTTACCATCTTTAATGTTGCTCTACTGTGTGACATTGGCCAACTGTGTGCTTTGTTGTTCCCACCTGCAAAAGAAAAGTGAAGATTTGAAGAACTTCTTTAGAAGTTCTCTGAACTGTACTGAAGAGTGAATTATTTTATGGCTACTATCATTTTCAGTTAAAAGTGAGCAGAAATTTCTTTATTTTGGAATCTTTCTTCCATAATTACATGTAATAATTTTTGGTGGCAGATGCAGATGTACCACTTCAGTTGTTGAACATCTGGCCAAAGCCTACAGGATATTAGCAGTTTCTGAAGGGAAGGCAAAATTAATATAGAAGCCTCTACATTAATTATACTCAGGTCGGTGGATAAAGTGTATATAGATCTATCTTAGTCAAGTTTCAAATTACTTTGAACTGTTCTTCATACACACTTGAAACTGCAGAGAGGTGTCGTTTGGAAGTACTGAGTACTCAACTTGTTTATAGAGAAAAATATACAGTTTTCAAGATGGTAATTCATCATATTCACAAAATCTTTTTGTTTCAAGAAGAAAGCAGGAACTTTTTTCACAAGGAAAAGTTATTTTGGTTGGTATCAAATTTGCTCTTTGAAACAGTTTTTACATATATTATTTCAAATGTCCTTATGAATAATGCAAGTTAGCTGTTACAAGAATAGAAACCCTTTCCCTATCTGTCTCCCTGTCACTCTTCTTCCCCCCTGCCTGTCCCTAATTTCTGCTTCAGATTAGAATAAAACTAAAGAGCAAATAGGTAAATCATACATTGCCCTCAAAGCAATGTTCTTCTAGCTTTACCAGTTTAGCTCCAATTTGACAACATTGATTTTATCACACTTACTTCTTCAATATACTGATGCTCTACATAGATCAGTATTTTTGTTTCAGATTTCTGGTGCATTTAATCAAAATTGCCATAGCTTTAAAAAACACCTTTTGACCAAAAAGTTCATTTGATTGGGGAAAGGGAAAGAGAATTCTGTTGAAAAATACTCACAGTTTTTCAGGGAAAAAGCACAGAGGCCACTTTATAGATAGAGAAAATCTGTCTCAAATGTCAAGCGATGTGCATGGGATCTTGATGTAAAGGTTGGTTTAGGACTGAGAATTGTTTGTTTTTAATATAATACACCACAGTGTTAAACAGAGGAGCTATATACTTATTCATATTTTATTTGCGTTCATATTATACAAATGTATCAACATCGGAATGTATGAAATATGAAAACAATCAGTTTTAAGTAATCAGAATGACTATCTTAACTCTCAAAATCAGATTCATAACCATTAGCACTCACTGTGGGAATGCTCACAATAAGAAAGCCAAATGCCCTTATCTTGAGAGGAAGCCACACCTATATTTTGACACAAAATATCTCTCTTGAAGCTTAGATTCTTGGACCAACCTCACTCCTAGATGCAAGTGACTAATTTGTCCTGTTGTGTACACACAACTGAATCACTTTTTTAGTTGGAAAACAGCATGAGGAGGATATAATAACCTTGTGGTTTGGACACCAATTTAGGAAATGGGAAGCACACATTTATTGCTGTTATTTGAAGGAAGTCTGGACTATGATTTCCAAAACGCCAGGAAACTTCCTAAAAACACAAACTTGAAAGAAATAAGAGAAAACTATCTCTGTTTCTTCTGTTGATGGATCCTGGGCCACTACAGGAAGAAAAGAAATGTTATACAAAGGATAAAAAGCAAAACCTGAAAGAATGACTTCCTTATCCAAGAGGGGGCAGGCATAGCCAGTGCAGAAAAAAGTGCCTTCCCATCCAAAGTTCTAACTGTGTTTATACAGTTAGATTATATAGCACCTTGTTGCTCTAACAGGCCTCTAACCTATACCATTAACCATTTCTGAATTACTGTGGAGACCAGAGGGGTTTTGTTTGTTTGTTTGTTTCAATACATTTGCTTAAAATCAGTTCATCTTGCAATGAAATATGCCAGGGAGATGATGAGTGTGTTGTGCTTGGTTGCCCTACAGGAGCCTCCAGGCCCTGTGAGCTGCCGTGAAAATGCAGAGCCACTCGTTGTCCCTCCTTGCTGGTATCTTCACTTACACACGAGACCCAACTTGGAGGAATTCTGGAAGGGCGTGTCGGCAGATTTGCAAAGTTGAAAATTGGCTTGCTGTTGGGAAACAAAGAAAAGGAGTTTAATGCATATTTATTAAAAAAAAAATGCAATCTGTTGCTTTCAAGTCGCTTTTTTTTCCCCCCCAGTATATCAGTATGCCGGGTCAGCTAGTGTCAGATATGTTTCTTATATGTCATTCTGGACACTGGATCTCATTCAACTTTTAGGGACACACATAGTTACCTGAAGCTCTTGTCTTTGATTTTTCTCATACTGATCCGTGGCTGTCCCAGCCAGGGGCAAGACTGGAAAAGCTTTTGTTATTTCAAATGCAGGAAGGGATTTTTTTTTAATATTATTCCATCTGCAGGTAAATAACTTACAACTTCCAAGAATGCTCATTAGAGGCAATTATACCTTAACCTAAATGATCAGAGTATAAACGTGCAGCTAATTTTGTTGCTATCACCTCTGCAAAAATAAGAAAATCAAGCTGCTATTGGCTTGGTATGAAGTCCTTTTTGTAGGCCTGTGACAGATGACTCATAAAATGACGTGATAACTGTCAGGGAAGCCCACAACTGCTGGAGGGTCACTGCTATGTTGCGTTAATGAGAAATAACACTGGCAATGTTGATGCAGAAGAAATAACAAAATTAAGGAGCTAGTTATTCAGCTTGTCCAAGTGAGCCTTATTCATGTTCATATGTCTAACATTCAGCTCAAAATGCCCTTTGCACACCAGTGTTTCTGCAAATATGGTAAGGAAGCACATGCCAATTGTATCACCAGAATACTGAGGATGGGGAAGTGAGTGTGAGAATATTCGTTTTGTGCCAAGATAAAACGGCCATGTAAAAGTTCATAGCCAAAAATTAAGAATATTCATTAATTCTAGGATTACCTTGGGTTTCAACATTATTTATCTACATATTTTGTAAATAATAAATTACTCTTATTAAAAGGAAGTTTACATTCTGCAAGTCAAGTGGAGATAAGCTTGGAAAAACGGATTGCTTTCCATTGTGTGAATGAATGTAATGGTAAATGATGTTTAATGGCTCCTCTCTTCATTTACTTGTGCATTGCTAGGTTTAATGGTCTGCTGCTTTGCTGTTCAGACTCATTGATCCCCTTATTTTTTCTATTCAATGCTGGATGAGAGAAGTGAAAGGCTACATCCAGATGTGCACCATGGTTTCCAGCGGCAGAAAGAGATACAGATATAAATTAAAATTGTGAGGATTCAGAATGTAGATAAGGAATTTAAAAAATGCTCTAATTATAGTTAAGCACTGAAGCCATTTGTCCAGGGAGGTTGTACAGTTTCCATCCTTGGTGATTTTCAAAACCATGCTAGAAAAATGTCTAAAGAGCCTAGTCTGATCTCATCACTTGCACTGATTTGAGGAGATTGGGTTAGAGACCTCCTGACATCCTTGTACCCTCAATTATTCTATGGTTCTCCTACAGGCATTTATTTAAATTGCACTGTGAAAAGTATAATGAATGTTGTTATACAGCCAACTGTAACTTTTGGAGAGTAGGAAGTTGTAGGAGAAATAAAAATAAAGTTGAACTGATCAATTCCTAAAGTAATCCTGAATTTGTAATTAATGGAAGCATTCTTTGATATTTCTTCTATAACTGGATAAAGTTGAAGACACATATACAAAAAAAGCAGTTTTCAAAAGAATCTGCAGTGAATAAAATTGGTTAATGATGAGCTTTTTATTTTCTTTCTTTCTTTCTTTCTTTTCTTTCTTTCTTTCTTTCTTTCTTTCTTTCTTTCTTTCTTTCTTTCTTTCTTTCTTTCTTTCTTTCTTTCTTTCTTTCTTTCTTTCTTTCTTTCTTTCTTTCTTTCTCTCTTTCTTTCTTTCTCTCTTTCTTTTCTTTCTTTCTTTCTGTCTTTTATGGAACTTTTCTTCATCGTCCAGACCATTGAAAGGCTCAGGCAAAAACTACCAAATTAGAGAGTGTAAAAATGAGTTAAATGCCTGTAAAACAGCAGTGGAGGCAACTACATATTTCAACAGCAAAACCATCTGAAAAAGCTCTTTCTATGGAAATTTATTCCATTTTGACAAAGATTCTCCCTCTCCTTCATTGGTTCTGGGTACTTGATTTGGGGGCCATAGAAACTAGATTTCTAAAATGATCTAGAGGAATGGGATTATTCTAAAAGGGTAGACAAAAAGGATTTGTTCACCCTTGAGAGAAAAAGGCAGAAAGTGTACTTGATATAAGTTTAAATAGATACAACAGAGCTTCAGAGATGAAGGAAAACTTTCATTTCTCCACAGCCATACTTCTTAGAGTACGATAGAATGAGTTTTAATTGCATCAAGAGTGATTTAGGTTACACATTATGGAAAACTTAACAGAGAGAAAATTTATTCATTCGTATACCTCTGGAATGTGCAGAAATTCTGCCCATTATAGTTTTGGAGATTCTGGATAGAGTGCTGTTTATCATCAAAAAAAAATTTAGGTTTTGGAGAAACATGCCTTTAGCAAAAATTTGGATTAAGTGACCTCTTGAAGGTCTTGTCTATTCTTTTTTTTTCTTTATGATGCTGGGAAGATTCTGGCATTGTGATGGGATTATTGTTACATTTAGAATTTATCTTCTGCTTCCTACCATTTAACAGCTTCATATTTTCCTTGAGCACAAATATTTCAGAAAAAACTGTACTTTTCCTTTTTGTAAGCCTCTGCTCAACATATTAAAATGAAAATGAACTCTGCATACTGATCAATTTCTTCTGTGTATTTGATGTTTTGTATATAAAAAAAAAAGAGCACAAGACATTATTTACAATCTTGGCTCTTAAAAAGCCCATTTGCAGAAACTTTTCTCATTTTCTCTTTTCTCTCCTCTCCTCTCCTCTCCCCCTCCCCGCCTCCTTCCCCTCCCTCTCCCCATCCCCCTCCCCCTTCCGCATTGACAAGTACCATTGTCAATGGTACAATAGACTGAGGATTTTTGTGATGAGATGATATATTTATTCATTATTTTTAAGAATTTATGCTTTATCTAATGCATCTCCTGGAGAAATTTTGTTGTTGTTGTTGTTGTTTTTCTAATTTAATAGTATATCCACAATAGATTTTGTCAAATATGAGAAAATTTGTGTTCGCCTTTTCTAAATTAGGCTCTTACTGAGCCTTATTAAAAACCCTAAAGCAATTTCACTGTTCAAGATTATGAAGTACCACTTCTGATTTGCTGGGAGAGAGGGATATCTTTGTTTTAAAGCAAAACAGTGTATTTGTTCCCAGTGCTGGATACAGACCACTCAATATTTCTTCATATGTCTCCATAGTATAAAAGGAAGAGGACTTGTGATTTAGAGGACCTTTGTTTGGTGTATACTTAAAATTATTCATAAAGATTTTTCCAAGCATGTCTGTGTTTTCTGTTCAGTTCACTGAGTTTTGTTTTGTGAGATCTGGTAAGGTACTCCATATGAATTCTATAATGAAGGCAGAGCTATTTTAAGTAGGTGTTTGTGTTTTTGTCCTCTTGCTC